>NW_020174555.1:202530-372908 GCF_003031525.2 Neophocaena asiaeorientalis asiaeorientalis
CCCCCCATCCCGATGCTTCCCCGCCGGGGGTGCCAGTCCCGGGCAGGGCAGCCGCTCTCCTTGCCCTGGTGTGTCATCGTGACAAATCTGAGATACCCCCCCGCCCAAACACACACCCAAGTCTCTCATTCCCTTCCCGAGTTGTACCAGTTGCTCTTTCTTAGGGACAGTTTAAAAGGGGGGTGGGGGGAGAAAACGTAGAACTGGAAGAGATCTTTCCCGTGTAGATAAATGTACAATTCTTTGTGAAGATGCTAGCACGGGGGCTGCAATTGAGAGTGTTGGAAGTGGTCCTGCTAGGAGGAGTTGGCGGTGAGCACCCTGGCCAGAGCACGCTGGCCTCAGCCTCACGCAGCACGTTGTTACCACTGGGCAGGATTCTAGGCACAGGGACATTCCCTACAGGCACGATCGCCAAAATGTGCAAACAGATAGTCTTTTAAGGCACTCTCTGTTCTTTGCCGATTTAGGCTTTGTAAATAAAAAGCAGGACTGGCTCATGCGTGTTGAAAATTGAGCATTGGTTGTTAACTGCCCAGAGGTCCAAGAAAGAGGGCACAAAGGGAATCTCCAGAAATCATTTTTCTATCACTAATCAGCTTTTATCTTAGGAGTGGTTTTAATTAACTGGAGAAAATCGTGCAAAAGAGAGTTTCCCAAGTTTTTTAGAAAATAGGGGGGGAGTTCCTGTGCAGAAACCATCAAAGCAATGAAAACCTCATGGGCGCTTGATAGTCTTCCTGAAAGGAAAACATATACAATGTGTCTGAGCTGATTTAGGTTCCCCCGCGATGGAAAGGGGGCTTCCTAATCCCTTTCAGGGCTCCACCAGCATCTCCCTTTCCATCTCTAATTGTTTTCCTACAGCCATCATTAGTTAAAGAAAATGCAGAGTTGCTTAGCAATCTTTCCTGGCAGGCACCGTGAGTTTGCAATCATCTTATTGGTTAGATTTATAATTTATTGCAAATGTTTGGCATATTTCAAACATTTGTCCAACATATACCACAGACCAACCAACACAGGTTAGTAACATTTTATATACACTCCTAGAGCTCCTAATTGGAAAAGTTTCATTTTGTTTGAGACAGAGGAGTTAAGGGCAGTTTTATGTGTGTTGCTTTTGTTTTTGTTTTTCACAGTCCCACCAACATTATATATTACATTTCTCGAAAAAGTCATTTCTCCCTTCAAAATAAAAGTTTACGTGTTTCAAAATCTGCTCTGCGCTTTTTCTTATTTGATAAATAACTTCTAAAATGAGTCATATAGTTCTTTTTTCCCTGCGAAAATGCAATTTCATATTAATGAAATTTCACCTAAATTTTAAAGACAGCATTAGTGCATTTATAAGTGGGAGAAAATGAATGTTTTCTTTTTTCCCTTTTCCCAAGGAATCAGACTCTTTTAGAGGAGCCTTTAGCAGTGCTTGTGCACCTTCCTGGGTTTGGTCAGATTTTCACTGGCTTCAGGAGAAGCTTTGGGTTTTTGTTTGTTTGGGTTTTGTTGTTGCTGTTGTTTTGTCTGTTTGTTTTCGAGAGTTTGAAACAGGCAAAGAGAGGCAAGAAGAATCTGCACCAGGGATGAAGATAACAGTGAAATAAATGCTGCTTAACTCAAGCACAAACTTGGCAGAAAGCACGAGGTGATACAGAACCATTTAGAGCAGGCTATAGTCATTAGCAAGGTGTGCTTCCAAGGGGGAAGAACCCAGATGTGAGCCTTACAATGCTAGCCACCCCACCCTGTCCAGACCTGAAAATATCTTGAAATGACTCCCCCGAGAGACAGGTCAGCTGAAGAGCCCAGCAGAGGCCAGGCTGCACCAGTGACCTGCAGCTGAGAAAGATGATCTTCTGGCCGTAGTTTGTGGTTGCTAGTTTTCCAAAATCCCTTAAGGGTCTTTTGGTGCTTTCTCCCCAGAGAGGCTTTGGGACTAACTTTTTCAGAGACCGAGTTTGTCCCAGGAGTGGGAGGAGGAGTGAAAAGCTGCAGCCTGTCTCCGTTACCTGTGGCTGTACCTGCACACTCCGCCAGGGCGCCCTTTGCTTGGGGAGTCGTCATACATGAAACACAGCATGTGGGCATTTTTGCCTGTCGAAAAGATGGGAGGCATGGGAGACTCTCTTAGGAATGAGTGGTCCCTCTTTCACAAATGAGGCAGAAGCTGGGGTCTTACAGGACAATTGCTACTCTTGCCTGAATGAGCCCCTGTGAGTTGTGTACAAATGCCACCTGCTGTTTCGTTTTAAGCAAACTTACGAACTTTTCACATTTCTAGCTCCAAAGGTATGTGAAGCCTGCAAAAATAAAAACGAAGATGACAACGACATAATGGAAACTCTTTGTAAAAATGATTTTGGTAAGTAATACACCACCAACAACAGAAGTTTTATTGCCCAGTACAACTTAAAGGTACAATTCTTTAAGATGTTACTAGATAAAGTTTGGGTGACATATCATCACAGATCATCTTTCCTTGAGCTAATTATCTGTGTTATCCTAGTTTCCTCCCTATGTAACTGTCTTGTATCGAGTTGTATCCTTTTAGGTGAGAGTCATTGCTCTTTTAAGCAATTATCAAATAATGAGAGTTGTTCATGTTATGAATTTCCGATGGCACATTTTTCATTTCACTATGGCTTTTTCTTGCCAACAAGCATAATCTCAGACCATGTTCTCTTCTAGTCACTTAACATGTGTCCCAGGGATGGGAACATGTAAATATTAGCCTCAGCAAAACAGATTCAAGGCATGGAGTTGGCCAAAAATTGAAATTTACTCCAGTGCCAAACAAATATTTTTACGTTATTCGTAACCCATGATGCTCTGCTTCCCATGTTCCACCATCAGTGAGTATATCCAAGGTACTGGTTAATAATATGTCGGGGAGAGTTTCCTTAAATTTAGAAAGAAGAAACAATAAAGCTAGGAGTTTACTTTGGCAAGATACATGCAAGGTGCCATGATGACAAGGTTCTGGAGGACAGTAAATAATGTGCGAGGTATGTTACCCAAGTTCCACGGCGTGCGGGTCATTCCCCTTAAGAAAGAACTATAAGAGGAAGGAGGGTTGGAGACTGTCCACCCAGAGCTCCAGCAGCACCTCATCTGTGTCCTCAGCGCTCCAAGGGGAGCAGAGGAGCCAGCTAGATACAGATCAGTGCTGTGTTGGGGGAGGAGTTGGGGGTGGCCAGGAACTTTGCCGAGACACCTGAGACATTCGTGTTTTCCTCCCATTCCAAGAGCAGGCACTTTTGGGTGTGTTTGAGGGGTTGGTATTTAAAAGTATTTACTCAGGCAGAAGGTTGAATTTACTGGTAAACAGATGTGGTCCCTGTTCTAGCAAACAATAACAGACTGTAACAGATCTGTATGAACACTTCTACATACTCAACTAAGTCCTGGAGACAGAGAAATCACTCCAGCGCCCACTGTGGAGGACTGCCCTCCCACCCTCTCCTTACAGCTTGCCAGCCCAGAAATCTCAGACCTGGCCAGGTCCCTGAAACTGGAAACAACCCAATCACTGCCCCTTACAACCCCAGGTCTCTTGCAGGAAGGGCCCTGGGCTTAACCTTAGCAGGTCCTGGGACAGCCGTAGCTATAGGAGAAGATTCAAACAGCTGAGGAAGGGGAAAGGAAGGAGGTAACTCTGAGTCCTAGCCAGTCCTTCCCCTCAGTGAGAGCCACAGATGGATGATAGGGTTTCAAATGTCTATATTCTAATACATACAACTCTCAAAGTAGGAGAGGGCCAGGCATGTTGGCAGCAGCAACCCTAAAGCTCCAGAGCCTTGCCCAAAACACGGTTCTTAGCTTCCATGCTACAGGATTTGATTAAGGACAAAATTTTTTAATATAATTTTAATAAAGTTTATATAAAAATGTATATAAAATATCATTTTCTTCTGGCAAGTTATGGCCTTTGCACTAGATTTAGCACAGATCACTATCCTGACTTCCATGAAGAAGTTTAGTGGAGCTCCATAAAAGTTGAAATTAGAGCACACGTGCACACACACATACATTACCTGCTTGCTTTGTGGCTTACCTTACAGAAGACCTCCTTCCTAAGAATGCTGTATCAAGACCTGGCCCAAAGAAATGTTTGTGTGTGTGTGTGTGTGTGTGTGTGTGTGTGTGTGTGTGTGTGTGTGTTCAACGTTCTCTCTCCTTAGAGGAGAGAGCCTTTCAAAACAACATGGAAGTCATTACACTTAAGGTATCACACATGCAGATACCTCACAAGCTTTGTTTTCTATTTCTCCACATTCAGTTTGTCCCAAAGGGGATAATGAACCTAAATTGTAGGGGGTGCGTGTTATACTGGTTTATAGGTGGTTCTCCACATCGCCTCTGTACTCTGGGGGAGTAATGACAGGGTAGAAGGAACAAGGGTAGAAATCTGAATCATCCATGAAAGCATGACACTTTCCCCACTGCACTTGGAGTACAGGGAGGATGGAGAAGACCTCCTTACTACAGTGGGGAAAGTACTGGTGAAGAAAGAATAGCCCAGAACTGCCTGCCTCTGTATGCAGCCTATTGTTGGAGCAGACAGTATCAACACCCCTGCCTCCTACCATGTGTGGCATCCCCGTTCACATCTTGCAGGGCAGGAAAAGTTATTTGAGGGTTTGATTTCCTCTATTTGGTCCCAGCTGAAAACCCAGGGAGGAAATGTCTGAAGTTTTCCCATGGTAAGCTCTTACAAAGTTGGTTATTTCATAGCTAGAGAAAGATGAGTAATAAATCTCCCCCCTTGTTAAAAGTGATGGTTCTTCTGATATTTGGAGCTCAAGAATGTCTAATTTGACCAGGCGAAATCTCACACATGCTCTGTCTGTGCTATGGATGAGGCTCCCAGGTAACATTACAATCACTTCTCCCACCATATACCTTCCCCACTCCCAGCCCTTAGGCAGAGGCCATAGGACCATGTGACATTGCCACGTGGCTTATCTCATGATAAACCCTGAGAACTCAGTACTAGAGCCCAGATGCATATCAGACAAATAATGGTTGGCCAAGTCCCAGTATCCTCGATTTACCTGGTTGAGCCTCAGTCATTTCCTGGTTGACTAGAAAAGCCATGCTTAGTCAAATTCTCCTTCTGAGAGAGAAAGAAAGAAAGAAAGAGGAAGAAATTTCCAGAACAGTGATATACACACAAAAGACCTCTTCCTCTATTACTAATTTAAACAATGCATTAAACTCCATCAGAGTCAGGAAGTCACACCTGCATGTCATCTCTATGGAACAATTGTTAATGTCACCAAGGGTCGGAAGACACATTACAGTGGGCATATTAATGCACCAGCCAGGACAAGAAATTCAATACTATGCCTAAGAGATCACAGTGGTGTTACAGGAGGAGGTTTGGGGACCAGAGTTCTGAGAATTAGACTCAGCCAGGGCACAGCCTAACTGGGTGACCTCATGTTACGTCACTAAACTTCTCTGGATTTCAGATTCTTTGTGTACCAAGAAGAGATTTTAACTGGATGATCCCTTCCAACCTTAAAATTCTATCCTTTCCCTGCCTCATGGGGTCTTGAAATTTAATTCCAGCGTGTATGTTTGTAGGGTTGTCTTTCCCAAAGCATACTGTTCATGACTATAAAATGTGTCTTTTATCGTAAACCACTTACTTTTGGTCTTAGCATTCTAATGAGTCTACTTATCCATCTTGGAAACAGTACATATATGATCTGTAAACGCCTTGGCCTCGGACAGGCAAATGATAGCATATGAGGATGAGGTCTTCAGAAAAACACTTTTACAGCTAAACATGTTGTGCTCTTAAAAAGAGTCTTGGCTGTTTTTTCTGAGTTACTTTACCAAATCAAATGCAGCTGTAAGATCAATTCTCCTTCCTTGTAGTTTGTTCTTTAGAAAACAATGATTTTGTGATATAATTTCCTTACAGGTTTGTCCAAAAACCTCTCCGACGTAATAAATTGAGTTTAACGTTTACGGCCACAGAAGGATCGTGTTTCACCTAAGAATCAGGCATTTCTTTTCATGCTGAAGTTTCCAATAGGGAAAGTCATTTGTCAAGGAGAGCACACACCACAGGCAGCCTACGTACAAACACAAGAACACAAGGGCAAGGAAGAAAAGTCAATTGAGTCCCCGCAAAGAGAGTTTTTAAAGGATGGCTGGTTTGAAACAAAGTGCCTGACAAACCCTTTGAGGCTTTAGAAATGGAGTCACCTGCTGCCCTCAGCTCCCAACCCCCTACCCGCAGCCCCTGACAGTCCCATCAGCCCTGGGAAGCTCTTCTTCCCTCTCCCAAGCTGAGTCACAAATATGCAGTGGGATGTGTTCCCTCCTTATCACTCTGTCCTCTCTTGTCTTCGTAGCACTGAAAATAAAAGTGAAGGAGATCACCTACATCAACAGAGATACCAAAATCATCCTGGAGACCAAGAGCAAGACCATTTACAAGCTGAACGGTGTGTCCGAGAGGGACCTGAAGAAGTCGGTGCTGTGGCTCAAAGACAGCCTGCAGTGCACGTGCGAGGAGATGAATGACATCAACGCGCCCTACCTGGTCATGGGGCAGAAACTGGGCGGAGAGCTAGTCATCACCTCTGTGAAGCGGTGGCAGAAGGGGCAGAGAGAGTTCAAGCGCATCTCCCGCAGCATCCGCAAGCTGCAGTGCTAGTCCCGGGGCCATCCCCCGGGCTCTGCTGACCCTTTCCACTTCTGCTGTGGGACCTCAGCACTCATTTCCCAAGCACAGTCCCTGCAGCTCCAGCCCCAGCCTGGAGCGGCTATATATAAAAATGTATATAAAATATCATTTTCTTCTGGCAAGTTATGGCCTTTGCACTAGATTTAGCACAGATCACTATCCTGACTTCCATGAAGAAGTTTAGTGGAGCTCCATAAAAGTTGAAATTAGAGCACACGTGCACACACACATACATTACCTGCTTGCTTTGTGGCTTACCTTACAGAAGACCTCCTTCCTAAGAATGCTGTATCAAGACCTGGCCCAAAGAAATGTTTGTGTGTGTGTGTGTGTGTGTGTGTGTGTGTGTGTGTGTGTGTGTGTGTGTTCAACGTTCTCTCTCCTTAGAGGAGAGAGCCTTTCAAAACAACATGGAAGTCATTACACTTAAGGTATCACACATGCAGATACCTCACAAGCTTTGTTTTCTATTTCTCCACATTCAGTTTGTCCCAAAGGGGATAATGAACCTAAATTGTAGGGGGTGCGTGTTATACTGGTTTATAGGTGGTTCTCCACATCGCCTCTGTACTCTGGGGGAGTAATGACAGGGTAGAAGGAACAAGGGTAGAAATCTGAATCATCCATGAAAGCATGACACTTTCCCCACTGCACTTGGAGTACAGGGAGGATGGAGAAGACCTCCTTACTACAGTGGGGAAAGTACTGGTGAAGAAAGAATAGCCCAGAACTGCCTGCCTCTGTATGCAGCCTATTGTTGGAGCAGACAGTATCAACACCCCTGCCTCCTACCATGTGTGGCATCCCCGTTCACATCTTGCAGGGCAGGAAAAGTTATTTGAGGGTTTGATTTCCTCTATTTGGTCCCAGCTGAAAACCCAGGGAGGAAATGTCTGAAGTTTTCCCATGGTAAGCTCTTACAAAGTTGGTTATTTCATAGCTAGAGAAAGATGAGTAATAAATCTCCCCCCTTGTTAAAAGTGATGGTTCTTCTGATATTTGGAGCTCAAGAATGTCTAATTTGACCAGGCGAAATCTCACACATGCTCTGTCTGTGCTATGGATGAGGCTCCCAGGTAACATTACAATCACTTCTCCCACCATATACCTTCCCCACTCCCAGCCCTTAGGCAGAGGCCATAGGACCATGTGACATTGCCACGTGGCTTATCTCATGATAAACCCTGAGAACTCAGTACTAGAGCCCAGATGCATATCAGACAAATAATGGTTGGCCAAGTCCCAGTATCCTCGATTTACCTGGTTGAGCCTCAGTCATTTCCTGGTTGACTAGAAAAGCCATGCTTAGTCAAATTCTCCTTCTGAGAGAGAAAGAAAGAAAGAAAGAGGAAGAAATTTCCAGAACAGTGATATACACACAAAAGACCTCTTCCTCTATTACTAATTTAAACAATGCATTAAACTCCATCAGAGTCAGGAAGTCACACCTGCATGTCATCTCTATGGAACAATTGTTAATGTCACCAAGGGTCGGAAGACACATTACAGTGGGCATATTAATGCACCAGCCAGGACAAGAAATTCAATACTATGCCTAAGAGATCACAGTGGTGTTACAGGAGGAGGTTTGGGGACCAGAGTTCTGAGAATTAGACTCAGCCAGGGCACAGCCTAACTGGGTGACCTCATGTTACGTCACTAAACTTCTCTGGATTTCAGATTCTTTGTGTACCAAGAAGAGATTTTAACTGGATGATCCCTTCCAACCTTAAAATTCTATCCTTTCCCTGCCTCATGGGGTCTTGAAATTTAATTCCAGCGTGTATGTTTGTAGGGTTGTCTTTCCCAAAGCATACTGTTCATGACTATAAAATGTGTCTTTTATCGTAAACCACTTACTTTTGGTCTTAGCATTCTAATGAGTCTACTTATCCATCTTGGAAACAGTACATATATGATCTGTAAACGCCTTGGCCTCGGACAGGCAAATGATAGCATATGAGGATGAGGTCTTCAGAAAAACACTTTTACAGCTAAACATGTTGTGCTCTTAAAAAGAGTCTTGGCTGTTTTTTCTGAGTTACTTTACCAAATCAAATGCAGCTGTAAGATCAATTCTCCTTCCTTGTAGTTTGTTCTTTAGAAAACAATGATTTTGTGATATAATTTCCTTACAGGTTTGTCCAAAAACCTCTCCGACGTAATAAATTGAGTTTAACGTTTACGGCCACAGAAGGATCGTGTTTCACCTAAGAATCAGGCATTTCTTTTCATGCTGAAGTTTCCAATAGGGAAAGTCATTTGTCAAGGAGAGCACACACCACAGGCAGCCTACGTACAAACACAAGAACACAAGGGCAAGGAAGAAAAGTCAATTGAGTCCCCGCAAAGAGAGTTTTTAAAGGATGGCTGGTTTGAAACAAAGTGCCTGACAAACCCTTTGAGGCTTTAGAAATGGAGTCACCTGCTGCCCTCAGCTCCCAACCCCCTACCCGCAGCCCCTGACAGTCCCATCAGCCCTGGGAAGCTCTTCTTCCCTCTCCCAAGCTGAGTCACAAATATGCAGTGGGATGTGTTCCCTCCTTATCACTCTGTCCTCTCTTGTCTTCGTAGCACTGAAAATAAAAGTGAAGGAGATCACCTACATCAACAGAGATACCAAAATCATCCTGGAGACCAAGAGCAAGACCATTTACAAGCTGAACGGTGTGTCCGAGAGGGACCTGAAGAAGTCGGTGCTGTGGCTCAAAGACAGCCTGCAGTGCACGTGCGAGGAGATGAATGACATCAACGCGCCCTACCTGGTCATGGGGCAGAAACTGGGCGGAGAGCTAGTCATCACCTCTGTGAAGCGGTGGCAGAAGGGGCAGAGAGAGTTCAAGCGCATCTCCCGCAGCATCCGCAAGCTGCAGTGCTAGTCCCGGGGCCATCCCCCGGGCTCTGCTGACCCTTTCCACTTCTGCTGTGGGACCTCAGCACTCATTTCCCAAGCACAGTCCCTGCAGCTCCAGCCCCAGCCTGGAGCGGCTTTCCCCTGTCTTTTGCACGTTTGCACCCCTGGCATTTTCTGAGTTATAAGGCCCCAGGAGGCCTCAGGAACAAATAGTTGTTTTCACATAAAGGAAAAACCCACCCAAATCTTGTAGAAATCTTCCAACTAATAAAATCACGAAGATTTTTATGAAGTTTTAAAATAGCTCACTGAAAAGCTAGTTTTGAATACGTGCAACTGTGACTTGGGTTTTATTTTTTTTGGTTGTTTGGTTTGGGTCAACCGAGTTTCACTTTCTGCTGAGGTTGCCATAATGTGCAAATAGCTTTACTTTCCTGTGTGGCCCAAACTTTCACTTTTCTGTTGTGGGTCCAAAACCCAGTTGAGATAAAGCTGGCTGTTATCTCAACTTCTCTCTCAGCTCCAGCCTGACACTCAGCACCTAAGTCTTATAATGATTCACCTGTCATTTTACATCCCTGTTGGGAACTTACAACTCTAGCATGTATTGCATTTTGCATTTCCAGGTAGAGTACTTCCATTTATAAAAACCACATTAACCACCGTAGCATGAGTTCTTCAAATAAAGGGCAAGACAGACTGATGTTATGATTGACCCGAGTACTTTAAGCTTTGTTTAAAACATTTTTTTTACTTAATTTTGCAAATTAAACCATTGTAGCTTACCTGTAATATACATAGTAGTTGACCTGAAAAAGTTGTAAAAATACTGCTTTAACCAACACTGTAAATATTTCAGATAAACATTATATTCTTGTATATAAACTTTACCTCCTGCTTTACCAACTCCTGGTCTTGTGTCTTGTCTTCTTCGTGGGAGGAGCTGGGAAGGGAGCTGAACAAGAGCTGTCACCTCCTTTGTCCTGAGGCCCAGCCTTCCCGCAGTTTGAAGTGCCCATTTCCTCTGTGACTCAGAAAGTGCATTTCCCCACACCTCCCATCACCCACTCCTGCCTCCCATCTCACTCAGGTTTTACCACTGCAGACCCTGCTGGGAGACGGGGATGGGCAGGCTATTGTCTGGTCTCAACAGTCCCACGGCAGATCGTGGGGACACTAGTCTTAGCCTACGGTTCACAAGCTTGACAGTTGTGCTTTTCATTTCTGCAGATGTTTATAATGAAAAAGAATCACCATTGCAAAAATGTTCATTCTTTCCCCACTTCAACTCAGCTAAACAGAGCCATGATTTGAAGAGTAGCCATTGGAAGGCAGAGGGTAGGGAGGGGATGGTGAAAAAACAGCATGAAGGTGAGAAGGGCATCCATCCACAAAGCTTCCATCCAAACGCTTCGTTGTTCTATTTTAGGAGCCTCCAGAGAAATTCTATTAAACACACGAGGAAACAGGCTCAGGGGGGTTAAGCGGCGTGGACCCACTGTCACAAGGCAGAGTCAGAGCTAAAACTCAGACCTTTCAGATGACAAATTCTATCTTCTATTTAATCCAGGATGGATTATAGGAACAGGGTGGCACTCATCTATTCAACAAATACTCATTGGGCATCTGCTGCATGCCTGGCCCTGTTCTAAGTGCTGTGGACATGTACATCAGTCCTTGTTCTCATGGCATTTACATGAGAGGGTGAAAGAAAACAACCTCAATTACAATTATATATTTACAACTGATAAGTTACATGAAGTATAAGGACAGGTAATACATGAGAACAACAGAGTGTCCTCAGCAAATTTGAAATCTTTAGTGGTGTTCGTGTGAAGACTTTATCTGATAGCATTTTGTTGATTTAGTTTAAAAGTTTCCTCAACATACAGCCATGATCTCTCTACAGCGCTTCAGCTCTTCTAGCTCCAAAAGTCAATAGAGCCCTCTGCCTACCTGAGCTGCACAATTCCTTTCATCTTTCTCTGGATTACCACCTGACTCTGCTTCTCACCAATTCCACAAACTCATGGCACAACCCTCTTCCTAAAAGGCACGCATGGACTGGAAGAGGGACACTCATGATCAAGACCATTACTCATTGTAAACATTTGAAACAGGAAGCTAGGAACCCTGGAAAAGGCGAGAGAGAGAGAGAGAGAGAGAGAGAGAGAGAGAGAGAGACAGAGACAGAGACAGAGACAGAGAGACAGAGAGACAGAGACAGAGAGAGAGAAGATAAAAGACAAAAGAAAGTAGACCAAGGATTTAGGAATTAGAAAGTGAAAATAAGTACAACACATGCAAAAGTAGTGGAAAGAAACAATTTGGAAGAAACTGACCTGTCTGAATGTCCCCTTTCCAATCAAAACAAAAGCCACCTGCCGGTGTTAAGGGATGCAAACTTTCCAGCTCTGGAGAGCTCGTTAATGCCGGACAGTCTCCTTTGGTCGCTTTGTAAAGAAGTAGCAGAGGCATCACTCCCGTGCCTGCATCCTGCCTTATGGGTCTCTCTATGGACTTTCCAATCCCCACACACACATCTTGTTCCCATCTTTGGCAAGCCTATAAGCCAATGAGACATGTTTGGACAGAGCAGGTAGGTTTTTGGTTCATTTTTCATTCTGTTTTATTGTTTTCTTTTGCATGATGATTCAAATATATATGGCTCATTTTTGAAATAATCATGGCTGTATTCTTTTTCTTTTTTTCTTCTTTTGCGGTACGCAGGCCTCTCACTGTTGTGGCCTCTCCTGTTGCGGAGCACAGGCTCCGGACGCGCAGGCTCAGTGGCCATGGCTCACGGGCCCAACCACTCCGCGGCATATGGGATCTTCCCAGATCGGGACACGAACCCGTGTCCCCTGCATCGGCGGGCGGACTCTCAACCACTGCACCACCAGGGAAGCCCTCATGGCTGTATTCTTAATTAGTTTTTCAACTATTAGATTTCTTTCATAGGCAGATAAAAACACAAATGTTCACCCATTATTGTAAAAAGAAAGCAAGCCATCAGAAGACATTGGATTTCTGAGTTTCCTAAGATGATTCATGACCTGTTAATAAACTGCTAAAATGCCCCAAATAGGAGATCAGGAAAGTTTAGAGATATAAAAACTACACATCTACTACACATGTAACTCCTCTTCCCTTTCCTAAATAACCTGAGAAATGAGTTGTGTACAAGAACACATTTATAAGACTTTTGGGACAACATTTCCTAAGTGTTCAAAGGCTCTGTCTACATGCACTGAAATTCATAGAGTTAAAAAAGATCCATTTTATCTAACAGCACCCTCCAGTCTTCATTCCCTATTCTGTCATCAAATGATAATTTGATTTTTTACCTTTCAAATATTGTTTACTACCAGGTTTTCAAAGTTCTTGATGGCGGGAGGGGTCACCTTGGAAAGCAAGTCCAGGCATATGTATCCCGCATGCAGTCACTGCCTCTGGATTATGAAACAGTGTGATTTTTTCCATGAAACTTGTTGCACAAATACATATTAATTCATTAACTCAGCAAAGATTTTCTGAGCACCAACTACCACCATTGATGTATTCACTCAATAATGGGTAGTGAGTGCTTACCCACATGCCAGGCGCTGTTCTGGGTGGTGGGTGCACAGAGATCCTGCCCTCCTTCAGCTTCTATTCTAGAGTTAGAAATTGTGTTAGGCACTTAAGATAGACGGATCCTTCCCAAAAGGAACTCTCAATCCAGTAAGAGAGAGAGGCATGCAAACAAATAATTCCAACATGCTGTGTTAAGAGGGAGGTATGCACATGCCCAGGGATGGCATAAAGGAGAGAGTGGATTAACTCAGGTAGAAAATAGAATGTTTGGTTCAGGTCGAGCTCAGGTAAAGGTGCTTGCAAGGAGAAAACTTTCACTGAGTTGTACCAGAATATTTTCTAATAGGACAGAGCCCTAGAAATTAAGTATTTATCATCAGTTTTACATATTGACGAATCAACATTGTGCAATTATCGTGCTGAAGGTATTGTTCTAGACACTACAAATAAACCTGGCATAAGGTCCACTGCCTTTATAATCAATAAAATCCCCACATCCTCAAATTACAAATGAATTCACATTTAACTTAGAAACAAAGAGCAAGTGAGCATAATAAAATATTTCTTAAAGTTGTCCATGATTGTCCAGAGAATAATGCAGATAGATAGGTGCTAAAAAAAAAAATCTATTGATAAAAATAGCAGTTAATACAGATAGCATTAGAAGAAAAAACCAAAGAATTTAACTGTCCCAAGACGTCCCAGTAGAGAGTAATAATAATTATTAATTTAACAACCCAGACATTCTGCTATACCATGAAATGTGCAAAGCACGAGAACTTACTGTCATTAACTGGCTCCCCAGTAGCAATATCTAAAAACCTATGCACTTCCTCATGCATGCATGTGCTTTCTGGTACACCCACACACAAATGTAGCTCTGGCAGGAAATCTATAACTGTATAATCTAAGGGATGTCAGAACAAACCACTTAACAGACTAGAAACTGCAGTTCAAGTGGCAAGCACCTTGGTGTAGCTTTCGAAATTCAGAGAGACCTAGGCAAGTCAATAGTTTCTGCAAGCCTGAGACTACTCATCAATAAATAATTAAGAATTATTACTCTATAAGTTATGCTTAATCTCAATACATTCTCATCTGTTGTTCATCGTCTGTTTTAAGGTGGAATTCTCAGAGCTTGTTTCTGTGTAAGGAGGCACCCAGAACAGGAAGGAACACCAGTCTGCAACCAACCCTAGTGCTACCCCAACAGACTCTGCTGCCCCACCAGCAACCCCATAATGCTCTTCAAATTCTTGAGCACATTGGGTTGCTCTAGGTGTTATAGCTGATCACGGCCTGCTTGGAAGCAGCTTAGAGGGAAAAAATGGCACCATAAGTACTATCTACTCCTCCCTTCTTCCCAAAAGATTTTTCCACCCCCAAAGAAGACTTGGGTGCCTCCATGCTGCCCTCTAACAGCATCAGGCTTCCAATCTGCAGCAGAGTGCTGAGAGTCGTTTCAATTATTCAGCAGTCTTACATTGAACACCTACTATGTGCCAGGTGCTGTCCTAGGTGCTGAAGTCCCAACAATGACCAACATACATGGCTACTCTCAAGAAGAACACAGGCTAATGTGTCATATACACATGTGACATACAATATTAACTGAGACCCAAAATTCTCCAGACTTTCCTGAACACAGTCTTCCTGGGTTCCATTTGTTCTTATGGGTACAGATAAGTTCACATTAAAATAATACTAAAAATCAAAATCTCTAGGCCCAGAAAGTGTCACTAGAGAATTTTGCCAAATATTTAAAGAATAATTGACACCAGTTTTACATAATCTCTTCCAGAAAATAGAAGAGGAGGGAATGCTTCCCAACTCATTTTATGAGGTTAGTATTGCCTTAATACCAAAACCAAATAAAGGACAAAAAAAGAAAACTATAGACCAATATCTTTAATGCATTTAGACACAAAAATCCTCTACAAAATATTAACAAAGCAAATCCAGCAATGTGTAAAAAGAATAATATACTACAAACACACTGGATTTATTCAAGGTATGCAAGGCTGTTTCAATATTCAAAAATAAATGTAATCCACCATGTCAACAAGTTAAAGAAAAAAATCATACAATTGTGTCAATTGATGCAGAAGAAAAAGCATTTGACAAAATTCAATACCTATTCATGATAGAATCTCTTGGCAAACTAGGAATGGATAGGAGCTAGGACACAAGATTGACATACAAAATCAATTGTATTTATATATACTAACAACAAACAAGTAGAAATCAAAACAAACTCACAATACCATTTACAACTGCTCCAAAGAAATTAAAATATTTAGGTATAAACGTAACAGAGCATGTATGGGTTCTGTATGCTGAAAATTACAAAATACTGATGAAAGACATCAAAAAAGACCTAAATAATTGGAGAGACATACCATGTTCATAAATTGAAAGACTCAACATGGTGAAGATGTCAGCTCTCTTCAAACTGATCTAAGGGTTTAATGCAATTTCTATCAAAACCTCAGCAAGCTTCTTTGTAAATATGGACAACGTTATTCTAAAATTTGTATTGAAAGGGAAAGACCCTAGAATAGCCAGAATAATTATGAAAAAGAATAAAGCAAGAAAAATCATTCTTCCTAATATTAAGGCTTACTTTAGAGCTTCTGTAATCAACACAGTATGGTACTGTGGGATAGACACATAGCTTGATGGAATGGAATACAGAACTCAGAAATGAACCCAGCTCATTTTTTACAAAGATGTAAAAGCAACATGATGGAGTAGGGATGGCCTTTTCAGCAAATGGTGCTGGAGCAACTGAATATCCTATAGGCAAAACAAAAAAATCTAAACCTTACACGGTATACAAAAACTAACACAAAATGGATCATGAACTTAAATGTAAAATGTAAAACTATAAAAGTTTTTGAAAAAACAGAAGATAAATTTATTATTTCAAGACCTAGGACCTGGTAAAGAGTTCTTAACTTTGATACCAAAAGCACAATCCATAAAAGGAAAACCTGATAAATGGAACCTCTTCAAACTGTAAAACTTCTGCTATTCAAGAAAACCCTATTAAATGTATATCAAATCATCACATTGTACACTTTCAATATTGTATGATTTTGTTTGTCAATCATACCTCAACATAGGGGTGGTGGGAGACCCCATTAGAAAATGAAAAGATAAATTACAGATTAAGTACTTGCAAACCACATATTTGACAAAAGACCTGTATCTAGAATATATAAAGAACTCTCAGAAGTCAAAAGTAAAAAAATCAAACAATGCATTTAGAAAATGTGTAAAGACATTAACAGACATTCAGTGCAAGAGGATATACATGTGGCCTTGATGGTATCTACCATGGGCTTGGGAGGAGGGAGTGGTAGCCACACCCCAGATGTTTGCTACCCAGGCCCTAGCGGGCAAAGGAGACTTGCAGTGCTTGATTCTATGGTGGGCAACACATTGTGTTTAGCGTGCCAGTAAAGCAGGCGTTCTAAAAACAGGACAATTGGGGGAAAAGCATTTGATTTTGGTTTTTGATTTTTTTTAAAAGCATCAACATAGTCACCATAGAAGAAAACCAAACCATTGTATGCTTACTTATACCTTTTCAAATAAGCTAGTGGGTTTTTTTGTTTTGGGGGGTTTTTCTGTTTGTTTTCAGAATGAAAATATGGGGGTGATGTGGGGAGGTCATAACAATATTTTTAGTGTTTTGGACTTCTAACAATCTGAACACTGACTTACTGCTGATATGGAAAGGGGAGAGGTTCTGACTGTACCATGGTCCCTTCATGCTTCCTGACCTAGCTCCTTTAAATTCTTGTCCTTCGGGGGATTAGAATGTGCACACTGGCCTGTGATGAAAGACTAGAAAATAAAATTTAAACTAAAACCAACCCAAACCAGTAAAGTTACCCCCTGCTTAGCAGATCCAGACCCAAAACCTGAATCCTGAATGACTGTTTATGGTATGAAAAGGAGTTATCTAGGCAAAGGAGAAAGTGGGAGGGGACAAAGTGGACGGACAACTCAACAATAATAGAAGCTTCAAAACCCACTTTCAGCAAGGGAGTGAACAAATAGCTGGAAGATCAAAAGCAAACAGAAGACTCCAACACACTATAGGCCAACCAGACAAACAAACGTCTATAGAAGTTTCCATCAAACAACCACAGAATACACATTTTTCTCAAATTGTTCTATAAGTGACCCCTGTATATTGGCCCTCATGTTGTTTACTTTTTCACAAGAAGTTGGCACCATCAACCCAAAGCCAAACTCAAACTCTTACATATCCAATTGCTTTAAAATATATCCAAAGTAAACATATTTTTAGCCTTTAGAGCCTGCCTGCTTTGTACACCCTGCAAAACTGCACCCAATATCTGCAAGCCATAGAGAAGACAAACCCTGTAGGTGTAAAGGACCCAGAACCACTGCTGCCCCTCAGAGCTCTCTGACTCAGAAACCCCCCTACCTTGCTGCTGAGTGACATCACCTTGACACATAAGCCCCCTCTCCATTTCCCTCTTCTCTGGGAGTTCACTTACCTTCTTCCCCTTTTGGATGGTGGCCCCTGTCTCTGGAAGATCTTCTGCTGTGAGGCTCTTCCCCTCTCATGCAGCCCTGTCCAAATACTGCCCAATAAGCTCACTGTGCACCACAGCCATCTCATGCTCCGGTCTTTCCTTGATCAGCCCCCAAATCCTCAAGCTCAACACACAAGTGAATTCACACGGGACATTCTCCAGGATGGACCATATGTTAGGCCATATAAGAAAGCTCAGTATATTTAAAAGGGCCAAAACCATGTCAAGAATGTTCTCCAATCACAAAAGAATGAAATTAGAAATAAATAACAGAAGGAAATTTGGGAAATTCACAAATATGTGAAAATTAAACATCACATTTCTAAGTGTGTTTGAAATTTAGTTGAATGAAAATGAAAACTCAATATACCAAAACATGTAAGATGCAGTTAAAGCAACACTCAGAGAGAAATAGATGTAAATGCCTATATTAAAAAAGAAGAAAGATTTCAAACCAACAACCTAATCTTCCACCTTAAAAAACAAAAAGAGCAAACTAAGCCCAAAGTGAGCAGAAGAAAGTAAGTTACACAGATTGGAGAAAAAATTGATAAAATTGAGAATAGAAAAACAATGGAAAAAATAAATGAAAATAAAGTTGATTGTTTAAAGAACTCTATAAAACTGACAAAATTTTAGCTAGACTGACCAAAATAAAAAGAGATAAGACCCACATTACTAAAATCAGGAATGAAAGAGGGACATTACTGCCAACCTCACAGAAGTTATAAGGGAATACTGTGAACAATTTTAACCCAATAAATTAGATAATGTTAACACACATTAAAGAAGAACAAACACCATTCATTCACAAATTCATCCCAAAAAATAGAACAGGAAGGAACACTTCTCAACTCATACTATGAGGCCAATATCACCCTGATACCACAATGAAACAAAGAAATCCCAAGAAAATAGACTTCCAGCCAATATTCCTTATGAATATAGATGCAAAAAGCCTCAACAATCTAGCAACATATTGAAAGGATTATGCACCATGACCAAGTGGAGCTCATCCTAGGAATGCTAGCTTGGTTTAACATACAAAGATCAATCAATGTAATACACTATATTAATATAATGAAGGACAAAAACAACATGATCATATCAATAGTTGCAGAAAAACACTTGACAAAATTCAGCACCCTTTTGGGTAAAAACACTTAATTAACTAGGAATAAAAGGGAACTTCTTCAACCTGATAAAGCCATCTACAATTAACATCATACTTAATAGTGAAAACAATAAATGCTTTCTCTTTAGGATCGGGGGAAAAAAGAGTAATATCCACCCTAAGCACTCTTACTCAACATATTACTGAAAATTCTAGCCAGCAGGACAAGGAAAAAAGGACAGCAAATAAAAGAAGAGGAAGAGAGGAGGGGGACAGAAGGAAGGAAGGTGAAAGGTGGAAGGGAGGGAAGGGAAAAGAAGAGAGTGAAAGAGCACAAAAATCCAGATCAGAAGGGAAGAATAAAACAACTACCTCTATTAGCAGATAACAAGACCCTGTACACAGAAAATCCTAAGAAATCCACTAAAAAGCTATCAGAACTAACAAGTGAGTGCAACAAGGCTATAAAATACAAGATCGACATCCAAAAATCTATTGTAATTCTGTACTTTAGCATTGAACAATCCAAAAATGAAATTAAGACAACAATTCCATTTACCATAGAATTAAAAAGAAGAAAATATTTAGGAATAAGTTTAACAAATGAAGTGCAAGATATCTATACTGAATTTGATAAAACATCATTGAAACAAATGAAAGAACTAAATACATGAAAAGACATCCACGTTCATGAATTAGAAGGCTTAATATTGCTAATATGGCAATACTTCCCCAAATTGGTCTACAGATTCAATATATATTATCTATATTCCAGCTACTTTTTGCAGAAATTGACAAGCTGATTCTAAAATTCTCATGAAAATGCAAGAGACCAAAAATAACTAAGACAATCTTGGAAAAAAAGAAGAAAGTTCGAGGACTCACACTTCCCAATTTAAAAGCCTAATACAAAACTACAGTAATCAAGACAGTGTGGTACTGGCATAAGGACAGAAGAATAAAACTGTAGGTCAAAAGAATAGAACTGAGAGTCCAGAAATAAACCATTATATTTATGGTCTATTTATTTATTTATTATTTTTTTGTGGTACGTGGGTCTCTCACTGTTGTGTCCTCTCCCATTGCGGAGCACAGGATCCAGATGCGCAGGCCCAGTGGCCATGGCTCATGGGCCTAGCCGCTCTGCGGCATGTGGGATCTTACCGTACCGGGTCACGAACCCGTGTCCCCTGCATCGGCAGGCGGACTCTCAACCACTGCGCCACCAGGGAAGCCCTGGTCTATTTATTTTTGACAAGGGTGCCAAGACAATGATTCAATGGGGAAAGAATAGTCTCCGACAAATGGTACCTGGAACACTGCACATCTGCATGCAAAAAAAATAAAGTTGGACCATTACCTCACACTATGCACAAAAATTAACTTTAAATGAATCAAAGGCTTAAATATAAGAACTAAAATTATGAAACTCTTAGAAGAAAACACAGGAGTAAACTTTTACAATCTGAGATTAGGCAATGATTTCTTAGATATGATACCAAAAACATGGTACAAAAGAAAAAACGGTAAATTTTAAAACTTTTGCACTTCACAGCATACCATCAAAATAATTAAAAGGCAACTCACAGAATGGGAGAAAATATTTGCAAATCATATATCTACTAAAGGAGTGATATCCAGAATATATAAAGAACTCTTAAAACTCAACAATAAAAAGACTAATGACCCAATTTAAAAATGGGCAAGGAAAGACATTTCTCCAAAGAAGATGTACAAATGGCCAATGATCACATGAAAATATATTTGACATTATTAGTCATTAGGGAAATACAAATCAAAATCACAGTGAGATACCACTTCACACCCACCATGGCTAGAATGGCTAGAAACAGAAAGTTAGAGGATGTAGAGAAATCAGAACCCTCATGCTTTGCTGGTGGGATTGTGAAATGGTACTGCTAACTTGAAAAGCAGTTTGGCGGTTTCTTAAAATCTTAAACATAGAGTTACCATATGACAGAGCAATTGTACTACTAGATGTTATAATCAAGAGAACTGAGAACATATATCCACAAAACAAAAACACTTGTATCTGAATTTTTTATAGCAGCATCAGTCATAGAGCCAAAAAGTAGAAACAACCCAGAAGTCCATCAGTTACTGAGTGGATAGCAAAATGTGGTCTAACTGTATAACGGAATATTATTTGGCCATGAAAAGAAATGAAGTACTGTTACATGTTACAACCTAAAACATTATGCTAAATGAAAACATTATACACAAAAGGTCACATATTGTATGATTTCATTTATATGAAACGTCCAGAACAGGCAAAGCTGTATGGACAGAAGGTAGATTAGTGGTTGCTAATGGGTGGAAGAAGGGGGAAATGGGCAGTGACATCTAATGAATATGGGTTTTCTTTTGGGGGTGATGAAAATGTACTGAAATTATATAGTGGTGATAGTTGCACTGCTGAATCATATACTTTAAGAGGGTGAATTGTATAGTATGTGAATTATATCTCAAGTCTATTATTAAAAAAATGTCAGGTATCCCAAGACTTAAAGTGACACAGTGTGTATGTTGTAAGTGACACCTGCAGCTTGTTTGATTCTGAAACTCATTGTCTTAACTATCAACTATACTCCTGGGCTGCCTTCTTTTTTCACATTGACTTTCAAGACAATGCCATTCATTCTATAGAGTGAATTTGGCCAACACCAGACCTCTATCTCTATCCCTTATTTTTCTCCTGAGTGGACTTTCTCTCACTGTGGACTACTCTGCCTGCGTGGCCTAGAGAGACCTGAGTGGACTTTCTCTCCTGAGTGGACTTTCTCTCACTGTGGACTACTCTGCCTGCGTGGCCTAGAGAGACCTCAAAATCAACACGTGTTAAATTAACTAAAGTCTGTATGAAGGGCAGACACTCAATCCATAAGACCTTAAATAAAATACCTAAAATATATCCTCAATTTATGCATCTGTAAAATTGGAACAAGCATTTCTTAATCCATTTCACAGAGTTACTGCTATAAATATGCAAAGATACAAATGACTATAAATAATTAATTATCTGAAATTCCTAACTCAATGTATAACATATCAATGCAATCAGTGACTTGATTTTTATTATTGTTATCATTTTATTCAATGTATGTCTTACCATGATCTGCCTTCGACATCTTTTTCCAGTTATTTCAACCTATGTATTCAGATGTCAATAAAATGATACTGAACATACTTGAAAAAAAAATCAACATGTGTTAAACCAAATTTAACTTCACCTTCCACAACCTTATCTTCCTTTTATGAATAGCTCTCACTGGGAGTTATTCCTAGTTGGCTGCTGTCCTTTCCATTCCTCAGCTATTTGGAAAGCAAAGATAATTAACTTCCCCCAAGTCCAGTAAATGATCAAGTTTTTCAGGCTCATGTTACCAGCTCTGACCATTCTCTTTCCTGACTCTTCACTCAGACGACATATTCCCAAGAGATTTTTCATCCTTATTTCACATTAATAATGCCATAGGATATGAACACAATAGCAACTAAGGGGAAATGATAAAGACCCTGTCTCCAAAACTTCTAGAGAGCCAGTAGTGGAAGTAGGACCTGGACTCAAGTCTTGCTGTGCACTGGGATCACACACACTTGTCTCCACATGAAACGTCCTTTGAGTTTTTCTCTTAAAGTCATCCCCAAGACTACGGTCATTCTGGCGGATATCTTCAGGAAAATCTTAAACTGGTAAAGTCAAACTATTCCCTGAGTTATACACTAACTATTGTATCTAGGATAGCTTCTAAAATTTTCCTTCTTTTGAGACCTAGCAAAATATGTTTGCTATAAAAATTAAACATACATAAGTAATTTTATGCCAAGATATTAAAATTTAAAAATAGCCATAATTAGACAACATGCCCAGCACGAAGTTTTGTTTATAACCATTTAGTTACTTGGAATAATTGAAATCCTTCATCCTCCCCCGCAAAAAAGGTGAAATCAACAACAACCAACCAAAGACACTAATATTCCATTTCTCTCATACTCTAAAATAATATAAATATGTGTTTTATTTCCATCCATGCACTATTCCAACTATTATATGATGTGCTAGGATTACTGCATTTATGGAATAAATTAGGAAAGCAACTATGTCATCAACACTCATGTGCCACATATTTTCAGCAGTTATGTGGCTGAACACCAAAATTTATGTTCCTTCGACACAAGGATAAAATAACAAGGAGAATGGAACAGACTCAAGCCTTAACCAGGCACGGCTTTCCTTCTCCCAATCCCATGTCAGCATCTCTAAGTGATGGCAAAAGTATGTCCCTGCCCTGGTGAACAATGCCACATCATAAAGCAAGTAGTATACCCACATTCTGAACTGGATGGATTTATGTTCAGGGCACAGTTTAGGCCTCTTATTTTAAGTCCGTATCGATGTACAGAATTCTCAATTGTTCTGTAGTGAGTAGATAGCAAAAGTCTGTGTTCACAGTGACAGCAGCTCCGTCCCCTTCCTGAAGGAAGTTCTGCAGGCTATGGGCTAAGGGAAAACATCCATCCTATATATACACTACCAAATGTAAAATAGATAGCTAGTGGGAAGCAGCCACATAGCACAGGGAGATCAGCTCCGTGCTTTGTGACCACCTAGAGGGGTGGGATAGGGAGGGTGGGAGGGAGATGCAAGAGGGAGGAGATATGGGGATATACGTATAGGTATAGCTGATTCACTTTGTTATAAAGCAGAAACTAACACACAATTTTAAAGCAATTATACTCCAATAAAGATGTTAAAAAAAGAAAAAAAAAAGAAAATATCCGTCCTGGGAATGTGACCACACTACTAATTCCATTTGGCTCCAGGCCAGGCATCGTGCTAGATGCAGAGGTGGAATAAAGATGAGAATGGGTCTCTGCTCAACAAGCCTTTGCAGTTGGTGGCTGACAGAGACATATGTGCCAGCACCTTGAACGCAAAACAGTCTGGAATAGAGAGGCAAATGCAAAAAGCTGTGGGAGCACAGGATTGAGAGAGATGTGTTCCCACCTGGGATCTGGGAAAGCCTGGTGAGAGACTAAAGTTGTCCAGGCCCTTGGCTGAGGGGTGGGACTTGGGAAGATCCAAATGAGGACAGGAAAGGGCATTATAAGCAGAGAGGATGGCCCAGAAGCCCTTATTTGTCCTTAATTGTAAGTAATGGTAAGAATAGTACACCTACCTCATAGGGTGGTTTTGAGGATTGAGTGTATGTAAAGTACCTGGCACTGGTAGGCACTAGAAAAAGTCTTAGCTTTTATGGCAGGCAGGGAGCAAAGTAAGTAAGGCCAGAAAGGCACAGTGGAAGGCTTTTTACTCCAGAAAATAATAACTGTGTCCTCTTGGCATTGCTTTTATAACTGATCTTGTTCCAAGCCCCCAAGTAGGACAAATATCTAAAGTCAAGAGAAAATAGGAATGTTAGTACTTCTCTTTCACGAGAATGTGACTTTTGTGGAACAAAGGTGCAACGTGATCTTGGCAATTAACCTGAGGTAGAGGAATTACGACGGCAAGTCCTTGGTCTTAACTAGAAATGACAAATACAACTTCCACACCAGGACGGGGTTTCCCGGGGGCACCCCCATGAAGCAGGGGACCTCCCACCCCACCCAGGGATTAGGGCACTAGTGGGGCAGTGTCTCAGCTCAGCATTCTTAGATGAAACAATTACCCTCTTCTAACGTATATGGCTTCATCTGCAAAATGGAGATGCTGATTCCTGTCACTGGGGGTCATTTTGAGGATTAAATGATATTAGACATGTAGCCTGCTTAGCCCAAAGCATGGCATGCTGTAGGTGTTTGATAAGTATTAACTCTTTTGATAGGACAGGGGAGAGGCTGGCTGGCCTGGGACAGGATGTCTGGCTTCTAACTTAGTAAAGATGAGACTTCTTAGAGGAGGCACCAGGAAAGGAAAACAAGGAGAGGGGAGAGGGAAGAACCCCCATCAAGGATTTAAATGTGGTTTTTCCTCCTGCTGAGAGGGCCCCTGTACTCAATAAACCGAAATGACCCAGGTTGAACTTTCAGGCTTCAAAGTATAGTTGGTTTTTAAAAGGAGGTCTTCTTTTTCAAGATCAGTTATTCAGCAGAACTGGAAAGCTTGCCCTCAGAAGAGGCTTAGTCCTAAAACCTGCAGAGAAAACCATGAAGAGTGGGGATGTGCCATCTCTATATAGGAAGCGGGAGCCCCATACATGCTATTGTTTGATCACTGAGACTCTGCTGCCACCTCGATTTTAAATTAACCAGAAACCTGAGAACCTGAAAGCTGAGCTCCAGCTAACATTATTTAAATGAACCAGCTGTTACATGAACTTTAAACCACATGTCATTTGGTAGTGGGGCTGCCCTGGGCCAAGAGACATCAGTACAGAGAGTTCCAAGCTCACAAGTGGATTGTGTTCCAAATGTGCGTTTGGAAGGCTGTGGTTTGAAAGGCTGTGGTTTGAAAGGCAGAATACACTTTCCCAAAGCAGCGATGTTATAAATGGTGATTAGGGCCACACGCCAGCTCACAAAACTCCATGTAACCATAATATAGCTAAATACTGAACACTTTAGCCAAAAAAGTAGAAGTCAATAATGTTACAATACTAATAATTAAAGGATGAGATAATAAAGTTGAGCATCTTTCATTTGTCTTGAGTACTACTAAGCAAAAGCAGATTTAATTAAAGGAAAATGCAAAGGTCTACCCCGTGAGGCTGAGGGGCCTGGGAACACTGCTACTGTAGTCAGGAGCCCAGGCAGTCGGAAATCAGACGAGCTTGCGTGATTTCTGCCAGTGTCTACACCTGAAGACTAACCTATCATCCAGAGGCAGATGGGGGGATGGGGCTTGAAGTGCTGGGATGGAAAGTCAGCCTAATTATCTCTATGCAGTCACTCCATCTTCCAAGGTAGAACCTGGCTTTGGGGTCGCTTTCCTTTAAGGGATGACTGCCCCCATCAATGACCCAGGCTGCCCCTGACCCCAAGAATCACTGAGTGCAGAACTTTTGGCGCCTCTTTTAATACTGATTTTTGAGACCAGGCAAGCAGTTGATTACTCACATTGCCTGGATGGTTTTGAACTTGACCCCCCTGCCCCATTTAGACTGAATCTGCCATTGCCAGCCCTTCACAGAGGAGAGGCCCCGCTAGGCTCCTAGACTCCCTCCCTCCAGCTTCCTACTCCACGTGACCGGCACTGCACCTGGCTGAAGACATCCTGAATCACCCATTTTAGCTGTAATGATGAGGATGAAATACAAATTTTATCTATCACTATGAAAAGGGTATGAGAAAGAGGAAAGGGGCACAGGGAAAAAGAAAGTTACTTGAAAAAGATCATTTATAAAGCAATATAGTGGTCTTTTGCAAGATCAAACAATTAGGGGACACCATCAGCCATCAGCAGTTCGGTTGTTCTCAGCAGAGAATGGGGAAAGTAATAGATGGTCGGAATGGGTGGGAAGGTGGAAGGGACGCACTTTGCCTTCAGTAATTTAACATATACAAGGCATTTCCGTGAAGCATGCACTTTAGATTAACTCTTATATACATAAATGCAGTAATTAATTCTCTTTAAATTACAAAAACATCTCATAACTATTTCTTCCAATTGGTTTACATCCCTTGACCTTTTCTAATGATTCAGTTTTTTGAAAAAAATTATTTCTAACAGTTCTGTTTATTCTGACCACTGATCCTTTGACAGCTAGATAAATGCAAATATATTCTCTTAGTCCAAGGTTTGCTTCTTTTTATTTTTTTATTTGTGTGTGTGTGTGTGTGCGTGTATACCACATCTTTTTTCTTTGAATTTTATTTTATTTTTTTATAGAGCAGGTTCTTATTAATCATCAATTTTATGCACATTAGTGTGTACGTGTCAATCCCAATTGCCCAATTCAGCACACCCACACCTCCACCCCCCACAGCTTTTCCCGCTTGGTGTCCATACGTTTATTCTCTACACCTGTGCCTCAATTTCTGCCCTGCAAACTGGTTCATTTGTACCATTTTTCTAGGTTCCACATATATGCGTTAATACACAATATTCGTTTTTCTCTTTCTGACTTACTTCACTCTGTATGACAGTCTCTAGATCCATCCACGTCTCAACAAATGACTCAATTTTGTTCCTTTTTATAGCTGAGTAATATTCCATTGTATATATGTACCACATCTTCTTTATCCATTCGTCTGTTGATGGGCATTTAGGTTGCTTCCATGACCTAGCTATTGTGAATAGTGCTACAAGGAACACTGGGGTGCATGTGTCTTTTTGAATTATGGCTTTTTCTGGGTATATGCCCATAGTGGGATTGCTGGGTCATATGGTAATTCTATTTTTAGTTTTTAAAGGAACCTCCATACTGTTCTCCATAGTGGCTGTATCAATTTACATTCCCACCAATAGTGCAAGAGGGTTCCCTTTTCTCCACAGCCTCTCCAGCTTTTGTTGTTTGTAGATTTTCTGATGACGCCCATTCTAACCGGTGTGAGGTCATACCTTATTGCAGTTTTGATTTGCATTTCTCTAATAATTAGTGATGTTGAGCAGCTTTTCATATGCTTCTTGGCGATCTGTATGTCTTCTTTGGAGAAATGTCTAACAGCTTGCTTCTTTTTAATGGCAACTTTCCATTGTACAGAAATTTTACTTTTGTGTGTGTGTGTGTGTGGTATGTGGGCCTCTCACTGTTGTGACCTCTCCCATTGCAGAGCACAGGCTCCGGATGCGCAGGCTCAGTGGCCATGGCTCATGGGCTCAGCCACTCTGTGGCATGTGGGATCTTCCCGGACCAGGGCACGAGCCCATGTCCCCTGCATCAGCAGGTGGACTCCCAACCACTGCACCATCAGGGAAGCCCAGAAATTTTACATTTTAATGTAGACTAACTTATGAATCTTTTCCTTCATGGTTTGTTCTTCTTGACTTTTGTTTAATATATCTTTACTATATAGATATGACAAAGATATTCTTTTAAATTGTCTTCTTAAAGTTTTGCTTTTTAAACCATGTTTGTCTTGTTATGCTGTAACTTTTTTCACATGGATAAGCTAATTACTACCCAGTCTATCCTTTCCCTGCTGATTTGCCATTCTTCTCATAAAAATAGTTCCTGTCAATGCATGTGTCCATTTGGAGACTTTCTCCTCCAACCCATGGGTCTATTTCTCTCTTCCTGTACAATATACCATATTTTCCTATCTAGGCTTGATTCCACCTTGTTTTTCAAGCACCTTTATGACATTATCTCATTTCTTCTCTTACATCATTGCAATCACCTCGGGGCTCTAGACCAGGAGAGGATGGGGTCAGCAGACTGAGGCTAACATGCTGAAGAAATTACCGCTAAACAACAGAACTAAAGTTCATCTTTTCCACATTGATGATGGAGTCAGCTGCCAACCATTCAATTTGGGAAACAAAGTTGCAAATTACATGGGCTGGACCCAGAAGACAAGACTTCAAGTGATGTCTCAGGGGAAGGCCCAGGTCCTGGAGGAGCACATTGGTGAAGGGGCTCTGCATTCTCCCACAGTGGAGTTTCCCTCCTTTGCCATCTGTGGAGGGGCCGATGGGACTCTACCAGGGAGCTGTCCCACCTGACTGAGGCTGCAGATAACTGAGGAAGAAGGGGTAGGGGGCTGGGCAGGCAGCAGAGGGTCAGTCTCTGGGCATATGGACCATCACCTGAACTCTTGTCTTCTGATAAACACTTCTGAGGGAGAGAACTGAGGAGAAAATGACCTCACTCGTCCTCGCTCCTCTCTCATCTCCACTGCTCACTCTTAGACTCCCTACATCTTATCCTTCCTGTAGCCTGGTAACAGAGCTGCTGGGTCCAGCCCAGAGCACGGGAAGTGGGGTGTGGGGGGGGTGGCACAGGACGTTTCACTAGTGAAGGCGGCTGATGGAATGGCTACACCACAGAGGGCCCCGAGACCCTGAGAGTCTCCTCAGTGGTGATGGTGACCATCATGAGCGTCCCTGCTCTGCAGGAGGCTCCCCGTGCTGGTACCAGGACCGCACTGCCCGGGGCTGGGCATCTGGGCAGCCCCCGCCCGCAGACTCGGAGACCCTCGGCAGCAGCTGTGTGCGCTGGAGGTATGGCCACGTGGGCAACACCGGGGCTGGAGGCGCCCCCCCAGCACGAGCAAGTACCGGGTGTGGGGCGCGGACATGGGGGAACACCGGGCTGGGGTCCCAAGGCCTGCACAGGGGCTGGGAGGCCACACAGATAGGTCTCCAGGGTCCCCTGCCAGCACCCGGTGTGAACTGGCTGGGGATGGAGGGAGGGATGACCTTCTGGAAAATGCTGTCTCTTCACCCCGCCCCACCGCACCCCAGGAGGCCGAGCTCCTCTCCATTTCCCTCTCTGCCTCTTTCCTTTTCTTCTCCCCTTCCCCTCTTTTCCTCTCTCCTCCTTCCCTCCATGTCTCCCCACCCACTCTGTCTCTTCCAGCATGAGCCTTCTACTCAGCCCTATCCATTCCCTGCCCTCCGTGCTGGCTGCACCCCTCTCTCTCCTCCTTGCTCCCTGGCGGAACCGGGTGAAGGCCAAGGCACTGGAGGAGGGCAGCTGAGGAATGATGGATGTACATCAGGCTCAACTCTATGGTTCTCACTCTGGAGCAAGCATCAGAGCCACTTGGAGGGCTGGTTAAAAAGTAGATGTAGATCAATTGCTGGGCTCTGCCTCCAGGGTCTCCAAGCCTCACCTCTGGGGTAGGGCCTGACCATTTGCAATCTAACCAGTTCCCAGGGGGTGCTACTGCTTGAGCTTTGAGAATCACTGGGCTAGCACGTTCTTCCTCCTGCTGGTGGTGATTTCAAACCCAATCGTTCATTTATTTTTCATTCATAGGACAATTCTTAGGTCATGACCAGGTACTGGGAACTGGGGTAGGGAGTGGGGGAAGAATACGATTAGAGGTGGGCCTTTCCTCTCGGAGCTCACATCCTGGAAGGAAAGTAGAACTAGGACACAGCTCATTGAGGGGAGGAAGAAATTACTGAACCAAAAACAGGTTCAAGTGAAGCTTTGTAGGATTTCTAAGAAGCAAGGGATTTCTCCTGGCAGGGGGGATGGGCAAGGCTGGTGGGGGGCATGGCATTTGAGCTGGGCCTCGGAGGATGGGTGAGATCTGACCTTGTGGCCATGAGGGGAATGGAAATTCTAAACGGATGGAACAGCAGTACCAAATTGCTTGGAGGTGAAGAACATTGTTGGGGGATGGAGACCCTGGGGAAAGGGGAGAAGGAGCAGTACTCACTGTGACCCTGGTAGAAATCCAGGGTTCATGAAGGCTTGTAGTGAAAGATAAGGGAGAGAGCTAGGCTGCTGTAGGCCTCGTGTCCCGCACTATGCATTTGGGAGTTCGTCTCCAAAATGGAGAAGCTCTAAGGAAACTCCATGGCTTCCTTGCTGGTTCCAAACCCGGATCATCCAGAGAGAGTTATGGACGAAGACCTCTGCACACCAGGAGGGCCAGAAGACTGGCAAGGGTCACTTTTGCTGCTGCTGTTTGCTCTCCCTTAAGGCTGACATCACTGTCTTGCCGTCGCCCTCAGGAGGCACGGTCCCTCTGTTAACTGGGAGGGACCCACAGCTTTCCCCTTAGCCCCAAAGGCAGAGCTGTGTGGTCCAGGGACCAGAAGCCAAGGTGTCACCCGAGAGTTATTTAGAAGTGAGAGTCTGAGTCCCCACCCCAGACGTACTGAATTAAAATCTGCATTTTAACCAGACCCCTGGGTGACTGCATATCAAAGTTTGAGAGGTGCTGGTTTAAACCAGACTTTACAAGAGCCGGGGAAAACAAAAGAAAAATAGATAGGGTTACTGAGCACCCAGTAAAAATTTACTAACTTCCCTATACATTATGTCACCCTCTCACTCTGAACCTCACCCTGTTTTATTTTCCTTCATCGCCATTGCCACCTGAAGTAGTCTATTTGTGTATTTGTTTCTCTAAGAGCCTCCATCACCTCCCAAGGTCCAAGAGAGCAGGCACTTCATCTGCTTTACTAGCTACTAGGTTTCCAGCATTGAAAAAAGTCTGGCAAATGGCAGGATGTCAAGAAATATTCACTGAAAGAATGAAGAATGAGCAAACAACCCCATGACCTGGGACACAGTCTGCGCAGCTCCCAGCCAACCTCTCTGTGGCAGAGGTCCGCCCCATTCCCCACCATCCTCCTCCCCCCAGCTCAGCGGCACCCCTGGGTTCTGCTGAGCCAGCTAGCCTCGTGTGCTTTTGAGACGCCTCAAAGTTGGAGTGCAAGAGAGCAGAGAGTGTGGATTCATGTGTTCCCTCCTCTGCTTGACTGAGGTCTGCTTTGCAGGCTCTATCGTCCCCCGAGAAGACCCACCTCTGCCCCAAAACTGCTCTCTGCCTCACAGCCCTCCCCTCCCCTCTATGCACAGGAATTTTGTCCTCCTCCCGTAACATGAATTCCTTATCGCTGGACGCAGCCCTCCAAACCTAATACCCTTTCCTCCGGCTCACATGTGCCCTAGGGACATCAGTAGTTTGAGTTCACTGTTCTGCTTTTGCCACTCGTTTTAGCAAGATTCCTCTATCAGATGGATTGTCATGAGGGAAGAGTTGAAAGGGAAAGGTAGCAGCTGGGGTGAGAAAGGATGAGAACTGGCACCAGTGGGGGTTCAGTGGTGGCGGGGGGGTGGCCCAGCCCTGCCCTCCTGCAGATTCAGACATGGAAATAGTCATCAATGACGGTGCAGTGTGGCAACAGTGTTCACGGGCCAAACCTGAAGGGCTTCCTGGAGGAAGTGGGTCCAGGGCAACCCACAGGGAGGCTGGCGGTGCAGAAAAAGCATTCAGGAGACAGAAGGTTCTGCTTAGTTGGAGCAGAGGGTGTGCAGGGGCAGTGGACGGAGGTGAGGCCAGAAAGAGACACAAGGCCTCATGAGGGACATTAACAAGGGTGGTCAGGGGGATGTTAATGTGATCAGTTGGCTTTTGATAAGATCACCTCACTGTTTGAAGAGGGGAAAGGCGAAGGCAAGGGCCCCAGGAGGAGGGGAGCACCCTGGTGCCTGGCTCCATCTCCATCTCTCCTGGCTCAGAAAGCCTTCCCCGCCCCCCATCTAGAGTCAGGACCCCTCCCCCACCACCGGTTATGCTTTATCACACATTGTGTTTATTTTCTTCTAGGATTTACTCCATTAGGTAATTGTTTTGTTTATTTGTTTATTGTCTACCCTTTCTGTCGCACAAGGCTCTATTCATGAGAACACAACCTCGTCTGTCTTATTCTCCACTGTATGCCAGCCCCACTCAGTGCCTGCCACACAGGAGGTGGTCAATAAATATTTGTTGAGGGCTTCCCTGGTGGCGCAGTGGCTAAGAATCCACCTGCCAATGCAGGGGACACAGGTTTGAGCCCTGGGCCGGGAAGATCCCACATGCCGTGGAGCAACTAAGCCTGTGTGCCACAACTACTGACCCTGCACCCTAGAGCCCACGAGCCACAACTACTGAAGCCCGCATGTATAGAGCCTGTGCTCCTCAACAAGAGAAGCCACCGCAATGAGAAGCCCACACACCTCAACGAAGAGCAGCCCCCACTCGCCACAACTAGAGAAAGTCCGCGCACAGCAATGAAAACCCAATGCAGCCATAAATAAATAAATAATTTATTTAAAATTAATAAATAAATAAATAAATAAATATTTGTTGAATGAATGAAAACATGGATGGTATAGAGGCCATAGAGGTGGAAAGAAGTGGTTTGCGAGGTCTTTAGAGGTAGTGTCAACGGGAGCGTGACAGGCTGGAGGCGGAGGGTTAGATTAACAATGGTGCCCCAGGTTTCTGCTTTAAGCGATTGGGTGGATGGGATGTGGGGCTATTGGGGGAGGTGGGGGGCGCTGAAATGGGAGCAGTTCTGGTGAAATTAATGTATTCGGTTTGGGGCAGGTTGAGTTCGTGTGCCTGAGGGACATCCAGGTGGATTTGTGTAAGAGTCACTTCATTAGAAGAATCTAGAACTCAAAAGTGAGATTTGGCTTACAAGGAGAAGAGAGGTCGATTGGAATGATGATGCAGGGTTAGGAAGAAAAGGGCTTGGCAACTGACAGACAAGGAGAAGGGGCAAGGAGAGGACCAAGTAAACACGACTGCTTGATTTCTTTTAAGTGACGTGTTCATGTAGAATATATTCAGTATAGACGAATATAAAAAAAGAAGTAAATATCCCAAGATCCAGCACCACCCACGGGTCATGGCTACGTTTTGGTAACTCTTCTGGATCTCTCTCTCTTCTGGATGTCCCTGTTCTTCATTCTATATAACTGCACATTGACACTGATATGTTCATATTATACACAGCTGTTTTTGGAGCATGCATTTTTTCTTAACCATACATCATGGAAATATTTCTGCGTTGATAGGTATGGCTCTGCACCATCATTCTAAAGAGCTACATGGATTTGCTTTGCAGAGAGATACCATAACTCAGTAACTGATCCCTCACACACTGACACATAGATTGTTGCCAGTTTTGCGATATTATAAATAAAATTACATGAACACTTGTGTCGTCCTTCCTTGTCTCTTCATTTCCTTAGAGAATACTCCTAGAACATTCTACACTAGAATAGACAAACACTTACAGTTTTGATATGGGTTGCCAAATTTCTCTCCAGAGAAACTGTCTTGATGTACACCCACACGTGACATGTGTGAGAGGGCTATATTCCCCCTTGTCATTCTTTTCGGTGAAAATTATACCTTGTTGTTATGGGAACTTTTTCTTTTTATTGCTAATTTTTATTAAAGTTTTGTACATCCCAAATTTAAAGACTCATACATAATTCTGTAAGACTTAAAACAAACCAAAAAAGCATTCTCACTTTCACTCACCTTTCTCCATTCCTGATTTCCACTCCCCAGAGGCAACAATTTTCAACCCTTCCACCCATTTTTTCTGGTATGTGTTCCATGTCTTCAATAACATGATCACGCAGCATTTCTTGATTTTTAGTCACTGGTGTTATCTGATTGATTCCCTACTGTGGATGATGAGAACTATACTCTCTCCCACCAGCCTGTCCACCCGACCCCCACTGCTTTCCTTTCTTCCATCCTCTCTATTTAGTTACATCACACATTTTGGCTAAGTCTTCACTCACTGCCCACGTTAGCGACTCAAGTGAGTACTAGTCACTCCCAGCCGGGTCACTACACATGCACTCTGTACTATTCTGCTTTCCCTTGAGTTTCATGTCCTGGTTTCCTTAGTTTTCTGTGTACCAGTCACCCGTTCATCCCCAAACCCACTCCTTGAATTGTATGGATCTTCTCAACATGCCAGAAAACACTGGCTGATCTCTCGACTTCATCTTTTTCTTGGAGATGCACTTGGTGAAAACCCCCATGCCTGGTCCAGTCTAGGCTGGCCGCATCCCCAGTCTGAGGCCCAGACACCAGTCCTGGATGCCCCTCCACCGTCCTCCTGGGGCATCCCTTCACCTGGAGGGGACTCTGCTGGTTGCACCCCTCTTTCCTGGAAATCCAGTTTTTCTCTTTCTCACTTTACTCTGTTGTTTCAGTCGAGCGTCCTGAGACAGGACACATGGGAGATGAATGTTTTTGAAATGTTGCATGTCCATAAATATCTTCATTCTGCTTCCAGACTTGATTGGTAGTTTGTCTATAGAAGTAATTTTCCCTTGGAAGTTTGAACACTTTGTTCTGCTCTCTTTGTAACTTGTGGAGATGGTGTTCAGGGGTCAGTGCCATCCTGAGTTTTGATCCTTTACATTTGACCTGCGTTTTTTCTCTGGATAGGCTCTTCCTTCTGAGCCACAATTTTCAAATTTCCAACCGATGTGACTTGACGTGGCTCTTTTTTCATTTATTGTGCTGGGCACCTGGGAGTCCTTTCATTTGAAAACAGGTGTCTTTCAATCCTTGGGAATTTTCTTGTAGAATTTCTCTTAAATTTCTTACTTTCAGCTATCTTGTTGTCTTGTTCTGGAACTACTCTATTTTGGATTTGAGATTTCCTGGCCAGATCCTCTCATTTTCATATATTTTCTTTCTTCTTTTCCATCTCCTTTGGTGGTTTTTGGTTATTCTTTCTGAGGGAGTTTCATAATTTATCTTCAACTTTTCCATTAGATTTTCAATTTCTGTTCTCAAATTTTTCATTTCTAAGAGCTTTTGTTTGTTTCCATTTTTAAAGCCTGGGGTCCTTGTCATCATTGCAGAACCCTTTCCTGACTCAAGGACTTGGTGATCTTTGGCCATCTGTTTATATTTAAGGGGAGACACTAAAACACTGTTCAGAAGCTCCCGTAAGCAGAGAGAACTTGTTGACAGGCAGGAGCTGGAAGGGGACCTACCTGGGCCTTTTCATGGGAAGAATGATGACGGTCCATGTCTGTAAGTCTTTTCTCTTGTCCTGGATGGTTTTACAAAGAGTCCTCTGGTCTTCCATGTGCTGTCTGGCAGCCAGCATCCCCAGCCAAGTGTCAGGCCCGCATCTGATAGGCCGAGGGCAAGAGTACAAATAAAGTCCCACATGCCACATGTCTAAAGACTATAAGCCAAGCTGCTCTGCCAGGCCTGCCTGCAGGGTCCACCCGGGACCTGTGCAGCCTACTTGACCCAGAGCTTACAGGGGTCATGCGCTCCCCACCCGCCCCGCTGCTTGCAAACCGGAGTGTAAAAGACCTGCTGGGGCTGGACATGCGTGTATCCATTTCCCGGAGCTGCCATAACAATAGAAATTTTACTGGAGAGATAAATTGGGAGATTCAGATGACATACCGACACTACTATATATAAAATAGATAACTAATAAGGACCTAGTGCATAGCACAGGGAACTCTACTCAGTACTCTGTAATGGCCTATATGGGAAAAGAATCTGAAAAAGAATAGATACATGTATATGTATGACTGAATCACCGTGCTGTACACCTGAAACTAACACAACATTGTAAATCAACTGTACTCTATAAAAATTATTTTAAAAATACAGAAAATAAAAGAAATATTGATAGAAAAAGGGAAAAAAAATTAGGAATTTACTCTTTCACAGTTCTGGAGGCCAGAAGTCCAAAACCTGCGTATAGGCTGGGCCATGATCCCTCCAAAGACTCTAGGGTGAATCCTTCTTTGCCTCTTCCAGCCTCGGGGGACTCCAAGTGTCTTTGGCTTATAGCTGCTTATCTCCAGTCTCTGCCTCTGTCTTCACGTGGCCTCTTCCTGCGTGTTTATCCTCTGTGCTTATGTGTCTCTGGGTGTCAAATCTCCCTCTGACTTTCTCTTATACGGACACCAGCCATTGGCTTTAAGGCCCACTGTAAATCCTGGATGATCCCATCCCAAGATCCTTAACTTGATCACATCTGCAAAGACTCTATTTCCAAATAAGATAACGGTCATGGGTACCAGAGGTTAAGAATTGTCCATATCTTTGTTGGGGGGGGGGGGCGTGGAGGGACATAGTTCAACCCACTGCAGCACAGAAACCAGGGAGGAGGACTGGTGCCATCAGACGCCCCAAGGACCCGGGGTAGGAAGGCCCCCCCCGCACACCTTACCTTCTCACTTCTCAGACTTAGGATTTCCAGGCTGTTCCTAGCTCCTTCCAAACGACCCCACCGCAGTGGAGGGAGAGAGGCAGTGCAGTTACAAGGGGGACCCCATCTGCTTAGACACCAGCTTCGGATGGCCTGGGGGGGTGGACAAATTAAAAACTCTATCTCTGATTTCCCAGGGCTGGAGCTGTTCTTTATTTCCACCCTTCTCCCTCAACCCACCTGAGGGCCTCCACCCTACACCAGCCCTCTTCTGTCAATTTCTACTCAACCAGCGACAAAACTTTCAAAATATTTTCTTAAGAGTTAGAAAAGACAAAAAAAAAGTTTTTGTGTTTCCAGGTTAGAGATGCACAGGGCCCTGTAGAGCAAGGCAAAGCCCGTGGGGCCTGATTGAGGACGGGGCTGGGATCCCTCCTCCAGACACAGGCTTTCAATGCCTCCGCCCTCCCTCCCAGCTCCTGGCCCTCGGAGCCCCGTCCAATTGCCCTAGCGGTGGGGTGCAGGGGAGAAGGACAACAAAGCCTCCCACCACTCTTAACTGAACCTTCTGTTTTCACCCAGCTGCACCCACACTTCCAGAAGTGCTAGGACCCCTCCACCCCGCAGCCTTCCCAAGGGTCTTCTTTCACAAAGGCTTTTCCAAAGTTTTTACTAGTGAGTTGAAACATCTTTTCATAAATGAGCCATTTGTATTTCCTCTTTTATGAAGTTCTTGTTCACGTGCCTTGCCCTTTGGCAATGTTTTTTCTCTTTTGGATTAAATTGTAAAAGCTCTTTTTCTATTCAAGTTATTCACTTCTTGCCTTCACATATGTTGTATCTTCTCCAGTTTAATTTGTCTTTCAAATATCAGTGATTTTAACGTATTTGATTTTTATGTCCTCAAAATTCATCAATTCTTTTACTTTACAATTTCTGGGCTCCACGTCATACCTAGAAATGCCTTCTTCACTGCGTGATTATTAAAATATTTACCCATATTTACTTCTAGCCCTTTTAAGATTTTCCTTTTTACATTTAAATATTTGATCCTTCTGAAGCCGGGTATGGATCCGGCTTTACATTTTTCCCAAATGACCAGCTAATGGTCTCAGCACCATTTATTGAACAATCCATTTCTTTCTCACTGATTTCTCACTGCTTATCATAGGGAGTTGGGTCTGTCCCTGGCCTCTGTGTTCTGTTCACTCATCTGTCTTCTTTTTCCTGGGCCAGTAATGCTTTCAATTAATTTCTGTGGCTGTATTGTAGATGTCAGTGGCTCATAGGCCAAGTCTTTAACTCTTCTTCTGAATTTTCCTGGCTATCCGTATGCTTCTCCTTCAGATAAGCATAAGTCTTAGTGTCATTTCAATCTCCAAAATAAATCCTCTTAAGATCCCAGGTGGGCTTACATACCAGAAAAGAATTGTCCAAAAGTAGATTCCACCCTAGAAAAAATTATTGTACTATAGGCAACTATTACTAGGAAAGAGATGTCTCCAAGCACATCATTATCATTATCATAATGTGCTTGTTCCCTAGGAAATAAGAATATTGTTTCAATATCACTTGATCTAAGGAAGTTCTTAACTGTATCCAATATTTAGCAGAAATCTTTTCAGCTATAATTTCCACTCCCTAAGCTTTCCTGGTCTTCTGTAGAATAATTTATCATAGTTCTTTTAAAATGACTTGAGAAACAGACTAACAGATATAGAAAAGATATAGATATAGATATAGTATATATCTATATAACAGATATAGATATCTATATCTAACAGATATAGAAAACAAACTAGTGGTTACCCAAGTGGAAAGGGAGGTGGGAGGGCAAATTAGGGGTGTGGGATTAAGAGATACAAACTACTGTGTATAAAATAGATAAGCAACAAAGCTTATAAGCTATAAGCTTATAAGACATCAATGATGTCTTTTCGAAGACTGGCCTTAAAGGCTTCAAATGACCCAAGGTAGTGGATTACCAGTGACCAACGGAAGGCAGGCAGCATGTGGGAACACTCTGTAGGTCAGCCTAAAGCACTTCCTGGGGATGGTCTCTATGCTCTCCCGCTCAGTGTGCAAGGGCAAGGCCACATTACCCCCCTTCCCTGGGGTCAGGGTTTAAATTAAATTAACAGGAGGACACAAAAATGCTGCAAACAAGTAGCTGGTCAGCTCTGACTCTAAAACCTTGAACTTGGAGATGATATTTACTCATTGGCATCATTTAAGACACCAGCAAAACAGATGTTTTTCAGAGGTTCTCCAATTCACAGATCATATACCAGAAGCCAGGGTAACATTGCCCATTAGGAGGCCACTCCCTACAACCTTGACTGAATTGCCAGACAAAACCACAGGAATGGGGCCTCATCTGGTTCCCTGACCTTAGACAGAAGAATCAAGTATGTATTAATAGTGACCTGATTACTGTTTTGTTTAGGGTGTGTATGTGTATGTGTGTTTTTGTTCCAAAAGCAAATATTTTATTAGCACTTTCATCCTAAATTATTCCAGTACTAAGAAACATCACTCTTTTTCATGGTTTGGGTTTCTCATGTAATGTAAAATGCAAGCTAAGAAAACAAGAAAACTTTGAGAAGTAAAACAAGAAAAATTTTTATGTTTTTCAGATCTCTCAGACAAAGCTTTCTGCAGATGATGAGTGGAAGTAAGTGATTTGTATTTTTTTATAGATGGTATACTAAAAATTAGACTTCCATCTTAACAGTTTGAGAATTTAAATGAAGCCATCATTTTATTTATAAATTTCCCAGTATAGAAGGTGGGTTAGCATGGCCATGTGTGCACAGTGATTGTATAGACCAAAGCCACAGGGATTTCATCTGTTTTCTGCAGTAGGCTCCATGCAGTCCCACAAATGTGTATGTCCCTCAATACATGTCCTTATATGTCCTTGTCCTCTGAGGCACAAGACACATCTGGTTTTCTTTACAGGCTGTTTCCCCTGTGCTATGGCACCTACTGTGGGACCATTGGACCCCTACGGGCACCAAATGAAACAAAAGTGAAATGTTCCTCCTTTTTTGCATTATGGTTATCAATTATGAATATATTCCTAATCAAAGTAGAAATGTTTATTACATTTGTACACTACTTTATACTTTCCAAAGTACTTCCACATAGGTTAATCATCCGAGATGCATTTTACTGTATATGCACAAAATAGATTAATGTCATAAAGTATATTTTGTTTGATATCTATGCAAGCCCTCTTTTAGACTGATGATAAATTCACTCTTCTATCTACATGGCCTAAGTTGAAGTCCACTCATTACAGAGAATATTAAATAGTTATTTGGTATTTGGGGCTGTAAAAACTATAACTAAGTGCTTGTACCCTTTTATTTTTTTTGCACTTCCCATTTCTTCAGAAGAATGAATATATTTTTAAAAGAGCTTCTAGAAATCATTCTCGGCTCCTAAGCTCAGCTTCCAACACAGAAACTAATAGCCATGTAATTTTATTCAGGTTGCTTACCTGGTGTGGATTTCAGCTTCTTCCTTTGATAAATGAAGGGGTCTCAGTACATCTATGGTACCTCCCAGCACTAACATTCTCAGATTCCATCTCAGAAAAGTTGAACTCAAGCAGGAATATTTATGAGGGTCTGTGGGCTCATTTCTGTGCATTCTCCAGCAGGGGGCACCCCTGGGATTTGGATGGGGCTCTTACTGAGCAGCTCTGTAGAATTGCTGGTAAAGACAAAGACTCAACCCAGGTACCCAACAAGTGCCTTTAAAAGGTCCCAGAATGTTACCCTGGAGTGCTTTCTGATCAGTGCTCTGACTAAATATATATTGTGACCAGTCATAAGTGGACGCTGAGAGATTTTGTGACTGATGGTTCCCCACTTGGGATGAAAGATAACGCTAACCAGTATTTATAAAATAATTGATTGGCAAGATTCATACTTTTCCCCCTTTTCCCTAATCTTGATCTCAGACTGCTCTCTCCTCTAGGCCAGTGAATCCCAATCTTGGCTGCACCTTAAAATCACACAGGGAACTTTAAAAATTACTGATGCCTGGATTCCATCCTGGAAATCTCTATCGGTTTGCTCAGGCTGCCATAGCAAAGCACCACAGACTGGGTGCTATAACAACAGAAATCTATTTTCTCACAGACTGGAGGCTAGAAGTCTAAGATCCAGAGGTCGGCAGGCTTTGATTTCTTCTAAAGCCTCCCTCCGTGGCTTGCAGGTGGCCATCTTCTCCTTGTGTCTTCCCTGTGGGAGTCTGTGTCCTCACGTATAAGGACACCAGTCATGTTGGATTAGGACCCGTCCTAACAACCTAATTTACCTTAGTTGCCTCCTTAAAGACCCCCTCTCCAAACACAGTCACATTCTGAGGTCCTAGGGGTTAGGACTTCAACATATGAATTTTGAGGGGACCCAGTTCAGCCCAGAACACCCAGCAATGCTCACTTCATTGATCTGGGGTCCAGCCTGGGCACTGTGATTTTTAAAAGCTCCCCAGTGATTTCCAACTCACAGACCAGGTCAAGAGCCTCTGCTCTAGACTCTCTTTGAGACCACTTCTGCTGTAGGAAGTTAAACCAGATGACATAATATTTTAGTGGTTTTCTCTACCATTGTATAAAATTAAAGAGTCCAACTAAACACTGAAGCATTTAGCCATCCTCTGAATGTTTGTGCCTAAGATAATAATTAGGTCTCTTCTTTCTCCTTATAATGAAAATGATTTATACAACCCAGGAGTTTTCTGTAGCCCCGCGGATAATATTCTCTTCACAGGCACCATCTGCAGGATATCCTTGTACTTGAGAATGTTAGCAATTACTTGAAATTACCAATATTTGACTGGTTTTTTTTTTTTACTTTCAAAAATGGCAATTTCATATGATTCAACCTAATAGCAATTATTATTCTTCATCTAGGTACAAATAAAATATATATGTGCTTTACAGTTTTAGACCAATCCTGCGAGGTACAGAGGGATCATCATTTGAGATTTGCAAATGAGGAAACTGAGGCTCAAATAGAATAAGTGACTTTCCCAAGGTGATCAACGTGGCAGATCAGGGGCTAGAACCCAGATCTTCCCAGGGCCCATCAGTGAGCTTTTGGCCCCATCACTTTCCTTGTAAGGACAAGGCTGAGACCAAAAGCACACAGGAAAGCTAAGGGCTGAGAGGAATTGGTTTTGCTGACAAACTCAGGCTCCTCCTTTCAGCTGTCCCTTCCCCAAGCCCGGGGAAAGGGAGGAACCAAGAAGGACTTTGGAAAACTTTGTAATCAAAGCTTCAAAAACCCTACATTTGAAATTCCCAGTTGCTTCTTATGAATCCCACCTATTTTTCTTGTTCTGCTAAATGTGCAAGAGTTGAGGGCTTTTTCAGCTGACCTCCTTTGCTGGTTCCAGCCTGCGGCAGGAGAGGATGTACAAGATGCACGGCCATGAGTCCGTGCACGTGGAGATGGTCTTGATCTTCCTCTGTGCCCTGGTCATCGCCCAGATAGTGCTGGTGCAGTGGAGACAGAAGCATGGTCATTCCAACAATGTGAGTCACCCCGGGGGCCGCTGGAAGCCTGCTCCTCTTCCCACCACATCCCTCCTTTGTTACCACTTTGAAGGAAATGGTTTGGTTTCAGTTGGTGGCTCTCAACCCAGTACAGTTTTGCCTCGGAAGCAACATCTGGAAACATTTGTGATGGTCACGTCTTAGCGGGATGGGAGGGGGGATAGGAGCTGCTACTGGAATGTAGTGGGTAGAGGCCAGGGATGCCGCTGAAAATGCACAGGACAGCTCCTCATGACAAAAATGTCAATAGTGCCAAGATTGAGAAACCCTGGTTTAAGTAACCCAATTTTCCTTTTGGGCATGAACTACTTCTGCCAGTGGCCCAGGACAGGAGGATTAGGAATGGCAGAAACAAAAGACTGAGTCTGTCTAACTTTGCTTCATTAGCAATAAACTGTCTTGGCGTTGATGGTTTCCATATCCAATGAAGCGTGATAAGGCAGACACTGCGCTGACCTTGGCCACACAGAGCGGGATCCCGTTGTCACAGACCAATCCCACACAAGCACACCCACTGAAGCCTATCCATCTCATGGCCTCAGAGTCATACCCTGGGCTTGTTGCACCTGAGACCAGGCTACTGCAATGTGGAGAGAAGTGGTGCTCACATCTCAGGGCACATCAGAATCACCTGGCGGGCTCCTTAAGTCAGATTCCCAGGTCCCACACCCAGAGTTTTTGATTCAATAGGGGCCAAATAATTTGCACATGAACAAGTTCCCAGGTGGTACTGATGTTACTGGTCCTGGGACCGCATGCTGAGAACCAATGGTTTAGACCTGAGTATGGCCTGAGTGGAGAAACGTTGCAGAGGAGAAAGGTCCTCAATTAACACTCTCCATGGTTCAAGTCTTGGACTAGTCGTGTATAAGAAGACTTGCCTGTGACCTATGAAGGGCTGGCTTAGACCAGTATTTTATTTTCTTTTTACTCATCATAAATATTACTTCCTACATAGCATGAGATCTAAAGGAATTCTTTTGAGTTCCCTATAATATGTAAATTTAGGTAATTTTGAACATTTATTTAGAAAGGGGAATCTTGGGGGGGAGGGGTTTGTTTGTTTTTTAAGCAAATGCATCCATGTGCTGCCATGTCACCATTGCTTTGTCAATTAAAATGAACACCCTCTGTATTCCACTTGGACAAATTTTCTTCACTGCGTCCGTCAATGTGGAGTTCACACACTGGCTATACCACAGATACACCTGCCCATGAGTCAGAGGTCCCTTGAAGGGCTTGTTGCCATTGGAGGTTCCAACCCTTGGTGGCTCAGGCTACAACTGTTGATTAGCTGGAGCGGTCTGCCCAAGTTGTTTCCTGTTGCTCACTACACAAGTTGTACTGCCTAGAATGCCTCTCCAGGAACGTTGCTTTTGACTGTTCTCCACTCCCCCCACCCCAAAACTAGACCCCGTTAGTCACCCCACTTCTCCCTGAGTTTCCTGTTTCTGTGTCCTTCTGTCACACATCTGTGCTATTTTATGGCTACCCAGAGGGCCTCTGTGGTCCTAAGGATACCTTGGAGGTAACCAGGTGACTGTGATCGTGGCATCTCTTAAGATGACCCAGTCTGGCACTTTGACAAAGCCAGGAGTCTAAAGATGCCCTCGGGGTCAAGGACAGATTTGGGTCTCATTGGAACTGTGGAGCCATTGGAACACTTCTGGGTTGGCTCATAGATACAGCTGAAAATGCAGTGGAGTATATTCTACTTCTTTGCCCATCTGTCCATCTATTACTGTATTGCCCGAAATGAATAGGTGGTGTAGGCCCCTTCCCCTGCATGTCTCTGATGACAATCTTTAGCTCAAGGTGAGATCCAGCACGTGAGGCTGAGCTTTCCCCATACTGCGGCTTTGACATTGCCCCATGCTGTACATCCCTACTTGTAGGTTCACTACAAGAGCCAACATCAGAACTCAGCCATTTCAGGAACTCTTGGTGACATCTGCAAACACTGGGCCTGGAAATGGTTCCCAGAGCACCAGTATCTGATTCCAGCACTGGTTTCCAGCTTTTTTATTGTGCTCTGCATGAACGGGATCCAAAAACCTGAACCTAATACACTGCTCAGTTTAATATCTTTGGGATGGAATTTGCTAAACGTGTTTCCACAAAAGCTGACCTAAATAGCCTTATCATCCAAACATAACCTAACTTTTAACTTGTTTCTCTTGTCATTTAAGATTATGTAGGACCAACCAGAGCTAGAGCTTTGAACATGTTCATGAGGTTCCTGGCTTTTTTCTTTTTCTTTTTTAAAAATTTTACATATTTTTTAACATCTTTATTGGATATAAATGCTTTACAATGTTGTGTTAGTTTCTGCTGTATAACAAAGTGAATCAGCTATATGTATACATATATCCCCGTATCCCCTCCCTCTTGTGTCTCCCTCCCACCCTCGCTATTCCACCCCTCTAGGTGGACTTCAGGGTCTTTTGTATTTCCATACAAATTGTCATATTTTTGTTCTAGTTCTGTGAAATATGCCATTAGTAGTTTGAAAGGGATTGCACTGACTCTGTAGATTGCTTTGGGTAGTATAGTCATTTTCACAATATTGATTCTTCCAATCCAAGAACATGGACTATCTCTCCATCTGGTTGTATCATCTTTAATTTCTTTCATCAGTGTCTTATAGTTTTCTGCATACAGGTCTTTTGTCTCCTTAGGTAGGTTTATTCCTAGGTATTTTATACTTTTGTTGCAGTGGTAAATGGGAGTGTTTCCTTAAATTCTCTTTCAGATTTCTTATCATTAGTATATAAGAATGCAAGAGATTTCTGTGCATTAATTTTGTAAACTGCTACTTTACCAAATTCATTGTTTAGCGCTAGTAGTTTTCTGGTAGCATCTTTAAGATTCTCTATGTATAGTATTATGTCATCTGCAAACAGTGACAGTTTTACTTCTTTTCCAATTTGGATTCCTTTTATTTCTTTTTCTTTTCTGACTGCTCTGGCTAAAACTTCCAAAACTATGTTGAATAATAGTGGTGAGAGTGGGCAACATTGTCTTGTTCCTGATCTCAGTGGAAATGGTTTCAGTTTTTCACCATTGAGAATGATGTTGGCTGTGAGTTTGTCATATATGGCCTTTATTAGTTTGAGGTAGGTTCCCTCTATGCCTACTTTCTGCAGGGTTTTTATAATAAATCGGTGTTGAATTTTCTCAAAAGCTATTTCTGCATCTATTGAGATGATCATATGGTTTTTAGCCTTCAGTTTGTTAATTTGGTGTATCATATTGATTGATTTGCCTAAAGTATCCTTGTATTCCTGAGATAAACTCCACTTGATCATGGTGTATGATCCTTTTAATGTGCTGTTGGATTCTGTTTGCTAGTATTTTGTTGAGGATTTTTCACCTATGTTCATCAGTGACATTGGCCTGTAATTTTCTTTTTTTGTGACATCTTTTTCTGGTTTTGGTATCAGGGTGATGGTGGCCTCGTAGAATGAGTTTGGGAGTGTTCCTCTCTCTGCCATATTTTGGAAGAGTTTGAGAAGAATAGGTGTTACCTGTTCTCTAAATGTTTGGTAGAAGTCACCTGTGAAGCCATCAGGTCCTGGGCTTTTGTTTGTTGGAAGATTTTTAATCACAGTTTCAACTTCAGTGCTTGTGATTGGTCTGTTTATAGTTTCTATTTCTTCCTTGTTCAGTCTCAGAAGGCTGTGCATTTCTAAGAATTTGTCCATTTCTTCCAGGTTGTCCATTTTATTGGTATATAGTTGCTTTTAGTAATCTCTCATGATCCTCTGTATTTCTGCAGTGTCAGTTGTTACTCCTCCTTTTTCATTTCTAATTCTACTGATTTGAGTCTTTTCCCTTTTTTTCTTGATGAGTCTGGCTAATGGTTTATGAATTTTTTTATCTTCTCAAAGAACCAGCTTTTAGTTTTATTGATATTTGCTATTGTTTCATTTCTTTTTCCTTTATTTCTTTTTTTTTTTTTCTTTTTTTGCAATACGCATGCCCCTCACTGCCGTGGCTTCTCCCGTTGCAGACCACAGGCTCCGGACGTGCAGGCTCAGCAGCCATGGCCCATGGGCCCAGCCAGTCCACAGCATGTGGGATCTTTCCGGACCGGGGCATGAACCCGTGTCCCCTGCATCGGCAGACGGACGCTCAACCACTGCACCACCAGGGAAGCCCCTCTTTTTCCTTTATTTCTGATCTGATTTTTATGATTCCTTTCCTTCTGCTAATTTTGGGGTTTTTTTTGTTCTTCTTTCTCTGATTGCTTTAGGTGTAATGTTAGGTTGTTTATTTGTTATTTTTCTTGTTTCTTGAGGTAGGATTGTATTGTTATAAACTTACCTCTTAGAACTGCCTTTGCTGCATCCCATAGGTTTTGGGTCATCATGTTTTCATTGTCATTTGTTTCTAGGTATATTTTTATTTCCCTTTGATTTCTTCAGTGATCTCTTGGCTAATTAGTAGTGTATAGTTCAGCCTCCATATGTTTGTATTTTTTACAGTTTTTTTCCTGTAATTGATACCTAGTCTCACAGTGCTGTAGTCAGAAAAGATATTTGATATGATTTCAATTTTCTTAAATTTACCAATGCTTGATTTGTGACCCAAGATATGATCTATCATGGAGAATGTCCCATGAGCACTTGAGAAGAAACTGTATTCTGCTGTTTTTGGATGGAATGTCCTATAAATATCAATTAAGTCCATCTTGTTTAATGTGTCATTTAAAGCTTGTGTTTCCTCATTTATTTTCATTGTGGATGATCAGTCCATTGGTGAAAGTGGGGCATTAAAGTCCCCTACTATGATTGAGTTACTATCGATTTCCCCTTTTATAGCTGTTAGTATTTGCCTTATGTATTGAAGTGCTCCTATGTTGGGTGCATAAATATTTACCATTGTTATATCTTCTTCTTGGATCGATCCCTTGATCATTATGTAGTGTTCTTCTTTGTCTCTTGTAATAGTCTTTATTTTAAAGTCTATTTTGTCTGATATGAAAATTGCTACTCCAGCTTTCTTTTGCTTTCATTTGCATGGAATAACATTTTCCATCCCCTCAATTTCAGTTTGTATGTGTCCTTAGGTCTGAAGTGGGTCTCTTATAGACAGCATATATACAGGTCATGTTTTTGTATCTATTCAACAAGCCTGTGTCTTTTGGTTGGAGCATTTAATCCATTTACATTTAAGGTGATTATGATATTTATGTTCCTATTACCATTTTCTTAATTGTTTTGGGTTTGTTACTGTAGGTCTTTTCCCTCTCTTGTGTTTCCTGCCTAGAGAAGTTCCTTTAGCATTTGTTGTAAAGCTGTTTTGGTGATGATGAATTCTCTTACCTTTTGCTTGTCTGTAAATGTTTTAATTTCTCTGTCAAATCTGAATAAGAACCTTTCTGGGTAATCTTGGTTGTAGTTTCTTGCCTTTCATCATTTAAAATATGTCCTGCCACTCCCTTATGGCTTGCAGTTTCTGCTGAAAGATCAGCTGTTAACCTTATGGAGATTCCCTTGTGTGTTATTTGTTGCTTTTCTCTTGCTGCTTTTAATATTTTTTCTTTGTTTTTAATTTTTGATAGTTTGATTAATATGTGTCTTGGCATGTTTCTCCTTAGATTTATCCTGTATGGGACTCTCTGTGCTTCCTGGACTTGATTAAATATTTCCTCTCCCATGTCAGGGAAGTTTTCAAAGGTAATCTCTTCAAATATTTTCTCAGTTCCTTTCTTTTTCTCTTCTTCTTTTAGGACCCCGATAATTCAAATGTTGGTGCATTTAATGTTGTCCCAGAGGCATATGAGACTGTCCTCAATTCTTTTCATTCTTTTTTCTTTATTCTGCTCTGCAGTAGTTATTTCCACTATTTTATCTTCCAGGTCACTTATCCGTTCTTCTGGCTCAGTTATTCTGCTATTGATTCATTCTAGAGAATTTTTAATTTCATTTATTGTGTTGTTCATCATTGTTTGTTTGCTCTTTAGTTCTTCTAAGTCCTTGTTAAACGTTTCTTGTATTTTCTCCATTCTATTTTCAATATTTTGGATATCTTTACTATGATTACTCTGAATTCTTTTTCAGGTAGACTGCCTATTTCCTCTTTGTTAGGTCTGGTGGGTTTTTACTATGCTCCTTCATTTGCTGCATATTTCTCTGTCTTCTCATTTTGCTTAACTTACTGTGTTTGGGGTCTCCTTTTCACAGGTTGCAAGTTCATCGTTCCCATTGTTTTTGGTGTCTGCCCTCAGTGGCTAAGGTTGGTTCAGTGGGTTGTGTAGGCTTCCTGGTGGAGAGGACTAGTGCCTGTGTTCTGGTGGATGAGGCTGGATCTTGTCTTTCTGGTGGGCAGGACCACGTCTGGTTGTTAGTTTTGTGGTGCCTGTGAACTTATGATTTTAGTCAGCCTCTTTGCTAATGGGTGTGGTTGTGTTCCTGTCTTGCTAGTTTTGTAGCATAGGGTGTCCAGCACTGTAGTTTGGTGGTTGTTGAGTGGAGCTGTGTCGTAACATTGAGATGGTGATCTCTGGGAGAGCTTTCACTGTTTGATATTACGTGGAACCAGGAGGTATCTGGTGGTCCAATGTCCTGAACTCAGCTCTCCTACCTCAGAGGCACAGACCTGACACCCAGCCAGAACATGGCTTAGATGAAAAGGGAGAAAATATGAAAGAAAGAAAGAATAAAATAAAATAAAAACAAATAAAGTTATTAAAATAAAAAAAATATTAAATTTTTTTTTTTTGCATTATACGGGCCTCTCACTGTTGTGGCCTCTCCCATTGTGGAGTGCAGGCTCCGGACGTGCAGGCTCAGTGGCCATGGCTCACGGGCCTAGCTGCTCCACAGCACGTGGGATCTTCCCGGACCGGGGCACGAACCCGTGTCCCCTGCTTCGGCAGGTGGACTCTCAACCACTGTGCCACCAGGGAAGTCCTAGAGAATTTTTAATTTCATTTATTGTGTTGTTCATCACTGCTTGTTTGTTCTTTAGTTCTTCTAGGTCCTTGTTAAATGTTTCTTGTATTTTCTGTATTCTATTTCAAAGATTTTGGATCATCTTTACTATCATTATTCTGAATTCTTTCTCAGGTAGACTGCTTATTTCCTCTTCATTTGTTTGGTCTGGTGGGTTTTTACTTTGCTCCTTCGTCTGCTGTGTGTTTCTCTGTCTTCTCATTTTGCTTAACTTACTGTGTTTGGGGTCTCTTTTTTGCAGGCTGCAGGTTTGTAGTTCCCATTGTTTTTGGTGTCTGCCTCCAGTGGCTAAGGTTGGTTCAGTGGGTTGTGTAGGCTTCCTGGTGGAGGGGACTAGTGCCTGTGTTCTGGTGGATGAGGCTGGATCTTGTCTTTCTGGTGGACAGGACCACGTCTAGTGATGTGTTTTGGGGTGTCTGTGAACTTATTATGATTTTAGGCAGCCTCTCTGCTAATGGGTGTGGTTGTGTTCCTGTCTTGCTAGTTGTTTGACATGAGGTGTCCAGCACTGGAACTTGCTGGGCATTAAGTGGAGCTGGGTCTTAACTTTGAGATGGATATCTCTGGGGAGGGCTGTCACCGACTGGTATTAGGTGGGACCAGGAGGTCTCTGGTTGTCCAATGTCCTGGACTTGGTCATCCCACCTCAAAGGCTCAGGCCTGACACCTGGCTGGAGCAGCAAGACCCTGTCAGCCACACGGCCAGGTACGTGGGGAGTTTCTTGCTTTTTGGGAAGTCTGACATCTTCTGCCAGCATTCAGTAGGTGTTCTGTAGGAGCTGTTCCACATGTAGATGTATTTTTGATGTATTTCTGGGGAGGAAGGTGATCTCCACATCTTACTCCTCTGCCATCTTGAAGGTCCTCTCACTGGCTCTTTTCTGTAAGGGGCCATATAGTGAAGTTTATTTCCGTGATTTGATATTGTAACTTCCACCAGTATATTAGTAGTATATTATTATATATAATGTAATTATAATTACTATAATAATAGTTACTCCATAGTAATAATAATAATTATATCACTATAATAATATACTTACATATGAAATACTATATATAAATTTATATATAACTATTACATCTTATTATAGTTGTAATAAGTGCTTTTTGTACATTATCTATGTTACCCTGGGAGATAATAATTTTTTTCTTCCCTTTGTGAAATATAGTTCAGAGAGATTAAATAACTTGATCAAGGTCATATCACTGATTAGTTGCAGAGAAGAGACAAGAATCCAACCTCACTAGTTATTTTCTCTCATATCAAGGATCATCTCCTTCAATATCTCTGAATCACGGTTTCCTAATCTGCAAAATGCAAACACTGCAGATAAGAGCCCATCTCCCAGACTTGTGATTCAGAATATTTCCCTGTGAGAATTTCTAGATACACAGTGAGTGTTCAGTACCATTAGTTGACTCTGAATACATTCAAGGGATATGACTTGTATATAACATTTGTGCAAATTTAATTATACACTGTAAAAGCAGTTTACTAATAAAAGAGTCCTTTTCTGAATGCATTTGTAAAGCTAAAATGAATACACCCCCCATTAATTTACATTCTCTGTTAGGAGATTTTGATGTATTGTTTTTTCAAACATCACACCTGTTTACCCTGCCTTAGCACACCCTCCTACTCTGCCATCTGCTTTGTCTGGGAGTATTCCCCGGGCTGGTTCTGTGAGATGTATTACCAGGAACCAGGAGCAGGCTGTGAAGCCAAGAACACTGACTTAGGAGTTAGACAACTCTAGCTACTCATCTTACCACAGTGAGCCTCAGTTTCCTGATCTTTAAAATGATGGAATTTTTAAAAATAGGAAGGCCTTCTAGTTTCAGCTCTAATATGTAAGAAGCTTGAAAGTCATCACTCCCATATAACAAGAAAAAAAAAAAGCTGAACAAACTGAATGTCAGTGACTTTTCCTGGACCTATCAGAGAATTGAAGTCACAGGGAAAGCCATCACCCACAAAACTGGAAAGACAGGTGAATACAGGAACTCAAAACTAAGATCTGCTTATTGGGAGCAGAAGCTACAAGAGCCATAAACTGGAGGAAACACTTAATGGGTAACTTGGAAGAATTGCTGGGAGTAGAGTTTAGGCCAGTGTGAGAGTGAGAAACTCCTGGGGCCACAGTCTTAAGGACCGCCCATATTTTTGTAGGTTTTACCTCCAAGGATCCCACCAAGTCTTCTCATGGTAAAAAGCCAAGAAAAACTTTTGTGCTTCTGACAGGGTTAGGGGAAAAGTTAATTATTTTGAACTAGAGTTCCAGAGTATTCACCATGACAAAGACCTGCACCGCAAGGGAAAAGATTTTATGGGAGCCTTAGCCAATGTGGAGAAAGGGATATTACCCAACTCCAGGCCCCTCTAGCCTTCCTGTCTCACCTCAGGGGAAAACAAAAAGTTCAGAAACACTGTGAAGGTCGTAGTATGGGGACTACTAAAAGACCAAGCCTTAATCACAGAATAATAGAACACTTCCACTGCCCATCACCTGACCCCCACATCATCAGGCATCCAGAAAACAGTGGATTACAGCTGAAAGAGCTGCAAGCTACACAAGAATGCATTTCTAGGGAAACCAGTGACAAAAAGGGAGACACAAACACGTATGCTAATGGAAATTGAAGCCTCTAACACATGGCAAACATCAAACACAGCCCAACTCCTAGCCAAATTAACACAAAATCTCACACTAAATGTTCTTACTACCCAAATAAGAACCTCAATAAGAACTTCTCACCCAAAAATTACAAGTCATGCTAAGGGGAGAAGAGTTCAAAACTAGTTGAAAAGCTAGTTCTTTGAGAAGATCAATAAATTTAATAAACCTCTAGCCAGATAACAAAGAAAAATAAGAGAGAGAACACAAATTACTAATATAAGAAAAGAATAAAGGGTCATTATTACTGATCTCATGGACATAAAAAGCAAATAAATGAATATTATGAACAACTGTATTCCTACAAGTTTAGATGAAATAGACTAATTCCTTGAAAGACTCAAACTATACCAGAACTCACATAAGGAGAAACAGTCTGAATAAGCCTTGTATCTATCTTTAAAAATTGAATCAATAATTAATAACCTTCCAAAACATAAAGCACCAGGTCAGATGGTTTCACTGGTGAATTCTACCACACATTTAAGGAAGAAATGATACAAATTCTCTACAATCTCTCTAGAAAGTCGAAGCAGAGGAAATATTTCAGAACGCATTCTTTGAAGCCAGCATTATCCTAATACCTCAACCAGATGAAGACATTATAAGAAAGAGAAACTCTAGACCAGTATCTCTCACCAAAATAATTGTAAAATTCCTAAACAAAATAGAAGCAAATTGAATTAAACCATGCATTTAAAAGAATTATACATTATGACCAAGTGGAATTTGTTCCAGGTAGGTAAGATTGGTTCAACAATTAAAAATCAGTTTATGCAACCAACCACATCAAGAGGGTAAAGAAGAAAACTTACATGATTATATTAATGGATGTAGAAAAAGCATTTGACAAGGTCCAACACCCACTCATATAAAAACTCAGCAAACTAGAAATAGAGGGGAACTCTTCAACTTGATAAGAATATCTACAAAAAACCTACCCTAACATTATACTTAATGGTGAGAAACTGGATGCTTTCCCCTTAAGATAAGGAGGAAGACAAAAATGTCTCCTCTTATCACCCCAATTTGTCATTGTGCTGGAAGTCCTGGCTAGTACAATAAGACAAAAAAGGAAATAAAAGGTATACAGATTGGGAAGGAAGAAATAAAACCATCTTTGTTTGCAGATGACATGTTTGTCTCTATGGAAAACTCCAAAAATATCAACAAAAAACTCCTGGAAATAATAAATGATTATAGCAAGGTTGCAGGAAACGAGGTCAATATACAAAAGTCAATTACTTTCTTATATACTAGCAATGAATAATTGGAATTTGAAATTAAAACACAATACCATTTGCAATACTTAGGAAGGAAATACTTAGGTACAAATCTAGCAAAATATGTACAAGAGCTATATGCAAAAACAGAAGATCTCAAATAAATGGAAAGATAATCAATGTTCATGGATTGGAAAGTTCAATATTGTCAAGATGTTGATTCTTTCCAACTTGATCTAAAGGTTCTACAATCCCAATCAAAATCTCAGCAATCTATTTTGTGAACATTGACAAACTGATTCTACAATTTATAAGAAAAGGCAAATGACCTAGAATAGACAGCACAACAATGAAGAACAATGTTGGAGGATTGATGCTCCCTAACTTCAAGATTTACTATAAAGCTGTAGTAATGACTACAGTGTGGTATTGGTGAAAGAACAGACACATATATCAATGGAACTGAATACAGAACCCATAAATAGACCCCCACAAATATAGTCAACTGATCCATGACAAAGGAGCAAAAAGGCAATTCAATGGAGCAAGGATATCTTTCAACAAATGGTACTGAAACAACTGGCTATCCATATGCAAAAAAATTAATAATAATCTAGACATAGAACTTATGTATTTCACAAAAATGAACTCAAAATGGATCATGGACCTAAATGTAAAATGCAAAACTATAAAACTTCTGGAAGATAACATAGGAAAAATATCTAGATGAATTTGCATTTGGTGATGAGTTTTTAGATACAACACTTAAAGCATGATCCAGGAAAGAAAATATTGGTAAGTTGGATTTTATTTGAAGTAAAAAGTGCTCTGTGAAAGACACTGTTAAGGGAATGAAAAGACAAGCTACAAACCGGGAGAAAGTAACTATAAAATACATACTTAATAAAGCACTTCTATCCAAAGTATACTTAAAGCTCAATCATAAGAAATCAACTCAGTTAAATGTCAAAATATCTAAGACAGCTCATCAAGGAAGATATACAGATGGCAAATAAGCATATGAAAAGAAGCTCACCATCATTTGTCATTAGGGAATGGCAAGTTAAAACAATTATGAGTTACCAATACATGCTTATTAGAATGGTTAAAATAAAAAATCTAACAATACCAAACGCTGATGAGGATGTGGAGCAGCAGGAACTCTTGCTGTGTGGGAATGCAAAATGGTAAAGCCAGTTTGGAAGGCAGCTGGGCAGTCTCCCACAAAGCTAAACATAGCCTTATGATTCAGCGATCACTACTAGGTATTTACCCAATTGAATTGAAACATACATTCACAAAAAAACCTGCATGAAAATATTTAAAGCACCTTTATTCATAATCACCCCAAACTGGAAGCAACCAAGATGTCCTTTAAAATATGAATGAATAAGCAAACTGTGGTACCTCCATACAATGAAGCATTAGTCAGCAGTAAAAAGATATGGGCTATCAAGCCACAAAAAGACATGAAGGGACAAGCCAATATGAAAAGGCCATATACTGTATGATTCCAATTATATGACATTCTGGAAAATGCAAAAACAAAGACAATAAAATAATCAGTGGTTGCCAGTGGCTCAGGGAAGGAAAAGGATAAGGAAGTGAAATGGGAATTTAAGGCAGTAAAACTGATCTGTATGATACTGTAATTTTGCTTACAAGATATTATGCATTTGTCAAATCCCATTGAACTATACAGCACAAAAAGCAGACCTTAAGGTATGCAAATTTTAAAAAAATCATTTAGGAAGTTTAGGGAATCCCAGGGAGAAATGCAGACCGTGAAGAGAAAATCTAAGTGCATTACAAGTGTGTGAAACAACCTCATTGAAGGGAATTAGAGGGAAAGGTGCTGCTCTGAGTACCTTTGGAAATGAGAGGAGTCTGTAAGATGAAGTCAATAGGAGCTTCATGTGATCACTAGTGGGTAAGGTTGTTTCCCATGCGGTACAGGTTAACAATTCTGATACTCCTATATTTGTGTACTGGGATGGAACAATTCAGTCAATCAATGATAAATGGTGCGAGTGGGAGTTTACAGATAAAAAAGGGAGGAATTTAGAAAAAAAAGTAGGAAGTACACACACAATAATGTGTGTGAACAGCTTTGTACATTGGAGGTATTATTTATACATAATATTTATGCCCTGAAGGTATTATTTATTATGCATAAAGTATTATTACTTTCACATTATTTCATGCATAATTTGGACCAGGTACTTCAGAGGCGAGAGACCAATCCAAAAGCTCAGAATTTTTTCAGATACAGCTTTTAACAAATTTGTCTGTCTTCTGAAGTGCTCATTTAATTTGTCTAGACTGATTCTGTTGTATGTTCTATAGGAGCTGTGTACATCAGAGAAGCTTATCATAAATACATAAAGCAAAGGAAACAGGTTATTAAGAAAATAAAGTTGAAAAATATAACATAAACTGCTCCTAGATGATGCCAAAAAGTGTGCGTAGAAAGTAGAAAATTTTTCATATTTTGTTTGAGATACTACTAAATACCTGAATGTTTGCAAATACACGATCACATTTTTAGCACAGCATAGACTGAACATCTGGATATTTGAATTTTTCTCTTTCCAGCTGCTAGTGTTGATACAGTATACACATAGGCAAAGCCTCAAAGTTAAATTATTCCCAAATGCTTTTAACAGCATTTAATTAAAAATAAAATTTCATTCAACAACACCCTCGCCACCTTCTTTTATGTATCCTGTTTTTCGTATCTGCAGGAAGTGGAGGAGGGTGCACCAAAAAAGAATCTTTCTACTGCTCTTCAAATCAATAGAAGGCTTGATGAGTAAATACACAGAATTTCACCTTCAGATACACTGTTAACTTGCCTCAATACACAGGCAAATAATTTGCCACAGATTGAAAATTTGCTTTATTTAAATCAAACTTCCTGCCTATTAATAGCTGTCAAACACTAAAACATATTACTGTACCAATAAAGTGTTATCTATTCGAATCTTTTTAATACACAAATACATACATAGTTGCATACATACTTACATGTATACATATATGCCACTGCAGAATCTCCTTTAAGAATTTAAGTAGCAAAATCAACAGTCAATTGATTTGAAGATAGAAATATGGAGCAAGTGAATTTCTAAGAGCCCTTCATATGCCAGGATTCCGTACTTTTACTTGTTCGATTTGTCCACACTCTCCTTCATTGACTTTGAACTGATAGCAGCAATATTTCCTGGAGCCAGGAAATTATAATTTTCTGCTTACCTCTGAGCACCCCTCTGCTCTCCCTCCAGCCCCACACATACAAATACACACAGACCCACCACAAATGGTTGCAGATAGTTTAAGATTTGTAGCGCAAAGGGAATGGACATAACACAACTTTCTTTCTTTCTCTTTTTCTTTCTTTCTTTCTTTCCTTCATACTGTGTGACTCATTCATCATTCTGTACAATTAGACAAATGAAAAGATTCCTTTGTTTTGACTTGATTAGCAGTTCTTTTCAGATTCATTATGTGCATGGCTGCAAGAAGAAACATGGTACCTTTCAGCAGCATCTTATTCGTCAGGAAATTCCTCCTGCCGTTATGCGTGGGTGGGGAGGACGGGGTGATGTGATCCAGATGCACAGGCTGCCCTTTGCCAGGAATGCAGATGTGTTTTATCTGCACATGCCCAGATGGTGACCCCTCTGGCATTATTAATGTGTCCCAGCTGCCAGGCTTCCTCCTTTGCATGCATGTGCCTCAATTTCACATATTTCATGCGTTTATTTATGAGGCACAACATTCCTACATTTCATATGTGGCAGTTATTATTAAAAATGAGAAGTTCTAACTGCTCTGGAAATTGATAAAGAATCTTTTAAATTGCTCTGAAATGTGGCCCTCATTTCAAAATGAGTTCTTATACAATTATTGAATTCATCATGCAAACTTCTGACCTTTCCCCTTGCATGCTGAGAAAACACGGCACTGGGTATCCACTTTAAAGATAGTTAAGAAATTAAATATTTGCATACACAATACATTATAATGATTTTTTGCTTTCTTTTTATTTCTGATCTCCAAGGCCTATATTTTTTTAAGTAGCATGTGTATAGATTTGAACATTGTTATTTACTGTTAATTAAATCTAGGCATCAAGTAAGAGAAATTTGGAATCTTCTAGAAATAGGTTGTACTTATAGACCTACAGGGAAAGAACTAGTTTTATAAGAATATAGTCCAGTCATCACTTCAAATTGTAAAAGAGTGTAGCTCCACTGATTAGAGGAAATGGATTAGTCTTATAAATTTTGGCTTATAATCTAAAGTATAAAACATAGGAGCATGGTAGTTTCACTAAATTAAACTGAACTGAATCTTAACTTTTTATTTTTAAAAAAAACAGCATTTTATGGGGTAGATATAAAAGTGAATCAAATTCTTAAAACAGAAAGATGAAAAATGCAAATGAGAGATGATCAGATTTTGAAAGATGGAGTTTATGTCCATTTCCTCTTTTAATATCAGAAGTAATAAACTAAGAAAAAAGTCAAAATCTATCATTTATCATAGCTAACAATCTCTATGATCAGCTATGGGAAATGAATGATCTAGATACGGAGGAGATTTTTCAAGGGGCTGCACACTTTCATTATCACTAGTAGAGTCAAATTTGCTGACGCTGAGTGCTAAAGGAACATATCTTGAGTCCTGGTTACCTAGCATGTGGTTTGTGGCCCTCATGAAAACTACTCTACTTCCTTAAGTAAAGCCTGTTTTTCCTGTTTAGCTATATACATCTTTATCTCAATTTCAGAAAGAAAGGTGCAAACTCATTCATTAGCTTTGACGGTACCCACAAAGTAGAATGGAAAATTAAAGCAATGATCTGACTAATTTGGACAGAAGTAAAGAGTATTTACTCTTCCCTGGAAGTACTGCCTGTAATTTAAAGACAAAAAAAGTAAGTTATTGTAAGATATTTTTTCCTTAACTCTCCAAATAGTTACTTCATGATCTGTGTGTATTTTTGTTCAAATGCATATATATAATAACAATTGTAGTGTTCTCTGAAAGAAGATTTAGAGCCACTCTAAGAAGACTTCAGATCCAGGCCATTTATGAGATGAAGAAATAACAAGAATAAAAAGCCTGGAAGATGTCTTCTTATTTCACATGGAAAGAAGAATGGCTGTGGCCTTGGGCCTTTTTGGTTTAAATCTTGAAGTTCTATCAAATAATTTTGGTTATTGACTTTGAGACTATTATAACCAAGTTCTTATTAAAGGACCCAAAAATATACTCACAAACGTTTTTTTCTAAGCCACTTCTTTTTATCACGAAGAGGAAGAAAGTAAACAAACAAATGACATCAGTCTTTTTTATACTCAGGTGACAAACATGTGACATGCGTGCTCTGGCAACTTTTCCCACATCACTGGCAGACATAATTAACTGATCATGATATTCTTTACTGCTAAACTAAGACCCGATCTCATAATCTCCCCAACAGAGTATTGCCAGGTGCCACCACCTATTAAAGTCTACACCTGAGACAAAACCTCTTTGCCAGCCTCCTCGTATATTGGTGCTGAGCATATATAGGTGGTTAGTCTGAATGTGATAAAAAATAAAAGATCAAAGGTTATTGCTATTGTGGTTTTTATAAGGAGGTGAGTAGCTGGCATTAGGCCTGATCTATAGAGTAAGAGTGTCACTATGGTAACCATAACAAGTCATTGACCCGACAGCTCATCAGCACAGTCTATCCTGCTTCCGGCCAAGTGGGATTGAGGCCAGCAAACTTAAAGGACCCTCTGAAGGCTACTTGGACTCAGGTCAGTGGTATAGGCCACAAAGGGGTTACACACAGAGGGACACGAAAGAGTCTGATCCATATCTGGGGCTGCCTGGACAGGGCACCAATAACTGAAGAGAAAAGACAAGAAGAAATATGGTGGGTTGAAGATCCAATCATCAGGGAAAAGGTAACCAAACAGTGGGGATGCGAGAGTAGCCCTGCAGAGCACAGTGAGACAGCAGGCAGGACAGTCCCAGATGCTGCTGCATCGACACCACTCCCTCCTTTGCCACCGCAGTGCATTTGTTTATGTGCTGTCATAGTAACAACAGCCACTCCGCTCCCTGTAGCTCAGTACTGCTTCCAGAGCACTTTCCCAGCTGTGATCTCGTTTGTTCCCCACCTCAGTCAACACAGGGGAAGCAGACATTGTGTCCCCCGATTTTACCACTAAAGTGCAGCTCATTTGTCCAAAATCACATAGCTGTTGCACCCTAAAGCTCCTTTCACCTGAAATATCTGTAGAAGGAGGTGACAGAAGATGCATATTTTGGATTATTTCCCATCCTAACGTTCAAATAACTGTGCCTTCCATAGCTGCACATGTACAGAGCAGCTTGCAGGTTGGTGGTGAGCCAGGTGCATGTTCCAGACAGGATGGTGAAGGTGGCTTCCCCCTGCCCCAGAGTAGCTTCTGAATCGTGTAATAGTAGATGTGCCATCAGGCCCTCGGTCACTGAAGGAGCCTTTCTGTTTATCTCTCTGACAGCTGGTGACCCTGTTGCAGATGTGGGTTGTCCCTTAGTTTTTCACAATAAAACTTCACTGGTGGTGGAGACAGGAGAAGATGGTGGAAGAGTAGGACGTGGAGATAAACTTCTTCCCCACAGATACATCAGAAATACATCTACACGTGGAACTGCTCCTATAGAACACCCACTGAACACTGGCAGAAGACCTCAGACCTCCCAAAAGCCATGTGGAGGACAGTCTCTTGGTGCTCCAGCCAAGAGTCAGGGCTGTGCCTCTGAGGTGGGAGAGCCAACTTCAGGACACTGGTCCTCAAGAGACCTCCCAGCTCCACATAATATCAAATGGCAAAAATCTCCAAGAGATCTCTATCTCAACACCAACACCCAGCTTCACTCAACGACCAGCAAGCTACAGAGCTGGACACCCTATGCCAAACAACTAGCAAGACAGGAACAGAGCCCCATCCATTAGCAGAGAGGATGCCTAAAATCATAAAAAGGCCACAGACACCCCAAAACACACCACCAGATGTGGACCTGCCCACCAGAAAGACAAGATCTAGCCTCATCCACCAGAACATAGGCACTAGGCCCCTCCACCAGGAAACCTACACAACCCACTGAACCAACCTTAGCCACTGGGGACAGACACCAAAAACAACGGGAACTACGAACCTGCAGCCTGCAAAAAGGAGACCCCAAATACAGTAAGATAAGCAAAATGAAAAGACAGAAAAACACAGAGCAGATGAAGGAGCAAGATAAAAACCCAACAGACCTAACAAATGAAGAAGAAATAGGCAGTCTACCTGAAGAAGAATTCAGAATAGTGATAGTAAAGATGATCCAAAATCTTGGAAATAGAAAAGAGAAAATTCAAGAAACACTTAACAAGGACCTAGAAGAACTAAAGAGGAAACAAGCAATGATGAATAACACAATGAATGAAATTAAAAATACTCTAGAAGGGATCAATAGCAGTATAACTGAGGCAGAAGGACGTATAAGTCACCTGGAAGATAAAATAGTAGAAATAACTACTGCAGAGCAGAAAAAAGAAAAAAGAATGAAAAGAACTGAAGACAGTCTCAGACACCTCTGGGACAATATTAAACGCACCAACATTAATTATACGGGTCTCAGAAGAAGAAGAGAAAAAGAAAGGGACTGAGAAAATATTTGAAGAGATTATAGTTGAAAACGTCTCTAATATGGGAAAGGAAATAGTTAATCAAGTCTAGGAAGCACATAAAGTCTCATACAGGATAAATCCAAGGAGAAACATGCCAAGATACATATTAATCAAGCTATCAAATATTAAATACAAAGAAAACATATTAAAAGTAGCAAGGGAAAAACAACAAATAACACACAAAGGAAGCCCCATAAGGTTAACAGCTGATCTTTCAGCAGAAACTCTGCAAGCTAGAAGGGAATGGCAGGACATATTTAAAGTGATGAAGGAGAAAAACCTACAACAAAGATCACTCTAACCAGCAAGGATCTCATTCAGATTTGATGGAGAAATTAAAACCTTTACAGACAAGCAAAATCTGAGAGAGTTCAGCACCACCAAACCAGCTTTACAACAAATGCTAAAGGAACTTCTCTAGGCAGGAAACACAAGAGAAGGAAAAGACCCACAATAACAAACCCAAAACAATTAAGAAAATGGGAATAGGAACATACATATCGATAATTACCTTAAATGTAAATGGATTAAATGCTCCCACCAAAAGACACAGACTGGCTGAATGGATACAAAAACAAGACCCTTATATATGCTGTCTACAAGAGGCCCACTTCAGACCCAGGGACAAATGCAGACTGAAAGTGTGGGGATGGAAAAAGATATTCCATGCAAATGGAAACCAGAAGAAAGCTGTAGTAGCAATTCTCATTGCAGACAAAATAGACTTTAAAACAAAGACTATTACAAGAGACAAAGAAGGACACTACATAATGATCAAGGGATCAATCCAAGAAGAAGATATAACAATTATAAATATTTATGCACCCAACATAGGAGCACCTCAATACATAAGGCAAATACTAACAGCCATAAAAGGGGAAATCGACAGTAACACAATCATAGTAGGGGACTTTAACACCCCACTTTCACCAATGGACAGATCATCCAAAATGAAAATAAATAAGGAAACACAAGCTTTAAATGACACATTAAACAAGATGGACTTAATTGATATTTATAGGACATTCCATCCAAAAACAACAGAATACACATTATTCTCAAGTGCTCATGGAACATTCACCAGGATAGATCATATCTTGGGCCACAAATCTGGCCTTGGTAAATTTAAGAAAATTGAAATCTTATCAAGCATCTTATCTGACCACAATGCTATCAACTACAGGAAAAAAATCTGTAAAAAATACAAACACATGGAGGCTAAACCATACACTACTTAATAACGAAGTGATCACTGAAGAAATCAAAGAGGAAATCAAAAAATGCCTAGAAATAAATGACAATGGAGACATGAAGACCCAAAACCTATTGAATGCAGCAAAAGCAGCTCTAAGAGGGAAGTTTATAGCAATACAATCCTACCTTAAGAAACAGGAAACATCTCAAATAAACAATGTGACCTTGCACCTAAAGCAATTAGAGAAAGAAGAACAAAAAAACCCCAAAGTTAGCAGAAGGGAAGAAATCATAAAGATCAGATCAGAAATAAATGAAAACGAAATGAAGGAAGTGATAGCAAAGATCAATAAAAGTAAAAGCTGGTTCTTTGAGAAGATAAATAAAATTGATAAACCATTAGTCAGACTCATCACGAAAAAAAAGGGAGAAGACTCAAATCAATAGAATTAGAAATGAAAAAGGAGAAGTAACAACTGACACTGCAGAAATACAAAGGATCATGAGATATTACTACAAGCAACTCTATGTCAATAAAATGGACAGCCTGGAAGAAATGGACAAATTCTTAGAAATGTACAACATGCCAAGACTGAACCAGGAAGAAATAGAAACTATGAACACACAAATCACAAGCACTGAAATTGAAACTCAGATTAAAAATCTTCCAACAAGTAAAAGCCCAGGACCAGATGCTTCACAGGCGAATTCTATAAACATTTAGAGAAGAGCTAACACCTATCTTTCTCAAACTCTTCCAAAATATAGCAGAGGGAGGAACACTCCCAAACTCATTCTATGTGGCTACCATCACTCTGATACCAAAACCAGACAAAGATATCTCAAAGAAAGAAAACTACAGGCTAATATCACTGATGAACGTAGATGCAAAAATCCTCAACAAAATACTAGCAAACAGAACCCAACAGCACATTAAAAGGATCATACACCATGATCAAGTGGGGTTTATTCCAGGAATGCAAGGATTCTTCAATATACGCAAATCAATCAGTGTGACACACCATATTAACAAATTGAAGGAGGAAAAACATATGATCATCTCAACAGATGCAGAGAAAGCTTTCAACAAATTCAACACCCAATTATGATAAAAACCATCCAGAAAGTAGGCATAGAGGGAACTTTCCTCAACATAATAAAGGCCATATATGACAAACCCACAGCCAACATCATTCTCAATGGTGAAAAACTGAAACCATTATCAGACTATACTACAAAACTACAATAATCAAGACAGTAGGGTACTGGCATAAAAACAGATATATAGATCAATTGAACAGTATAGAAAGCCCAGAGATAAGCCCACGCACATATGGTCACCTTATCTTTGATAAAGGAGGCAAGAATATACAGTGGAGAAAAGACATCCTCTTCAATAAGTGGTGCTGGGAAAGCTGGACAGGTACATGTAAAAATATGAAATTAGAACACTCCTTAACACCATACACAAAAATAAACTCAAAATGGATTAAAGACCTAAATGTAAGGCCAAGGCATATCCCCTGAGGAAACCATAATTCAAAAAGAGTCATGTCCCAAAATGTTCATTGCAGCTCTATTTGAAATAGCCATGACATGGGAGCGACCTAAGTGTCCATCAACAGATGAATGGATAAAGAAGATGTGGCACATATATACAATGGAATATTACTCAGCCATTAAAAGAAACGCAATTGAGTTATTTGTAGTGAGGTGGATGGACCTAGAGTCTGTCATACAGAGTGAAGTCAGAAAGTGAAAAACAAATACCATATGCTAACACATATATATGGAATCCAAGAAAAAAAAAGGTCATGAAGAACCTAGGGGTAAGGCGGGAATAAAGTCTCAGACCTACTAGAGAATGGACTTGAGGATATGGGGAGGGGGAAGGGTAAGCTGTGACAAAGTGAGAGAGTGGCATGGACATATATACACTACCAAACGTAAAATAGATAGCCAGTGGGAAGTAGCCGCATAGCACAGGGAGATCAGCTAGGTGGTTTGTGACCACCCAGAGGGGTGGGTTAGGGAGGGTGGGAGGGAGGGAGATGCAAGAGGGAAGAGATATGGGAACATATGTATATGTATAACTGATTCACTTTGTTATAAAGCAGAAACTAACACACCGTTGTAAAGCAATTATACTCCAATAAAGATGTTAAAATAAAAACTTTACTGGTGGTGATTTCTGTCTATGTGGGGAATGTTCTCAGTTATTACCAGCTACATCCTCTTCAGCACTACCCGAAAACCCCTCTCAGGGAGAACACCACAGTATGTATTCCATTCGTTCTTTCCCCACCACACCCTTAATTTTAACCATTAGAAAGTATATTTAATATCCATTTTCATGATGGGGAGGAGGGTATTACACCTCTTTGACCCTTTGTAGCAAAACTGGAGATTTGCTCTACTGCTGTGCATTCACATTCCTATTTAATGGTGATTCCAACATGTCTGTGAAATTTATTATTTTAGACATCAGCTAGTGAAGGCCTGGAGAAAGAGAAGTGAAACTATTGTTTAAATTTTTTAGAGCACTATTTGCATGTTGGCTTTTTCCTCAGCATTTTGTTGGATCCCATGCTAAGTCACATCACATACATTTTATCATAAAGCAAGAGTTGGAAGTTTGTACTTCTAACAACTACGTATGTATTTTATGTCTGATAAATCATGAGTAATGGACAAGCTATTACTCTCATAACAAGTGAAGTTTAATATTCCAGTGCTCACTTTAATTCCCATTGCCAACCTCTTGAAATGTATATAATTCCATCAGATCATTCACAAATCTTTCCAAAGGGCTTATAACCTCATAATGTGCCCACAAGTTTGTCCTTGCTCTCTGTGTTCTTGTTCTGAACAAAATCTGAATCCAATCCAGATAAAACTGATGAGATGAAGAGAAAATGTGTAGTGTTCGATGATAATAAGGCAATGTCAAATTTTGATCTGTGTAGGAGAATAAATCATAAGCTTCTATGAAATATTTTTATGATGTTTTAGACATTCAGGTATTCTTTTTTAATCCTCTAGAAAAGTGGGAGAGATAAATATCAATTTTTTCTTCTACTTTGGAGAAGGAAAATATATTCAGTGAGAGAAACCAGATAAATAAATGTAAAGATAAAGACTGAAATTCAAATAAATGAATTCTGGTTTATGAGTATCTTAATTTAATCCCATTTGGGGAAGAGCTTTAGGGTGGTATTAAGAGACCTTCTAAATTGGCCAGTTTGGAGTTTTACACAGCCTTTGTAGGGCGTGGTTTATCCATCAGTAAATGGACATATGGTATCCTTCCTCCTTCTTACAAAATATAAGTTGTTTAAAACTTGTGAAAGCGGTCTAAGTTTTGGATGAATTGAAATTTACTTGTTTTCATCCCCTGAACATAATCCATAGTCTATTTCAATGAGAATGGTTCACTTTTCTACTGTATAATGAATTACCTGAGCTAAATGCTGTATTTCTGTGCACATGAAGAGGAACTCCAATACCAAAAGTACCCAAATGCGGCCTCATGGCACTTCACAGCTCCTATATCTCAGATGGCCAGGGCCCATGCTGTCTGCTGCTCATGTTCACCGTGCTCCCACCCCAGCTTCTTCAGGCTGCTCAGCTCCGAGCCCTGACACAGTCTGAGAGCCAAGATGCTCCACTGACATCTTAAGAGACAACAATGGGAGAGGCTCATTAAGGTCCCATTTCTTCCTGGATAAAGAAGCTCCAGTTCATGAGAGGTAGTACACCCTAAGGATCTTTATGGATCGTTGCTTATTCATCATATTATAGGTAAGTCCCATATTAGCTATGTTCCATTTGGAAGTGGAAGATTTCATGACAAACAAGGAAAGCTGGTTGTAACAAATTGGCACGGTGCAGAAGGCAAACCCAAGAAGAGTCTCCAGTACCAACGCCATTTAAAAACCGGCTGTTCCACTCCCAGAGTATACCAGGGCTCCTCTGTGGAAAAGAGAACTGAGAAAGGGAAGTGGGTTTCCTCTCTACTAGAGTTGAGTTGTCTGTCAAGCAATATTCAGGCTCAAAAACAGGCCACGGGCCAGCCACAAAGAGCTAGGCTCGATCACATCAACTCCAACTTAAGGCCAAGCTTCCCTTTGTGGAGGCTGCTCTGACACCAACACAATTTCTGATCTAGCATATCTGTGTCCAGTGTAATCTGAGTAGCAAGGGAGTTCTGGGCTTTACAAACTCATACCGCCAATAAGCAGGAAGATTTGAGTGGGGAGAGGGAGAGGTACATTTGGAAAACATAACACAACTATAACAACAATATGACATATTGAGTTACTAAATTTTCTCACATAATCTTCGGGACTGCTTTAGGATCTGGTGCTACCCTCCTCACTTCATAAATGAGGCAATCACAGTTCAGAAATGCTAAATAGGGTGGCCAAGGTCTCACAGGTAGTAAGCCAGGGAGCCCAGAATCAAGCCACGGACTACTGGAATGCAAAGCCTCTGCCCCAAGAACATGCTGTGGCTTAATTATATCAACCAGCTGCTTTGCACAGAGAAAGCCTACAGTTTAAACAGTTATTAATCAGACACACCTCTAATGCTGGTACAACCTTGAGATGGGCAGAAAGTACATGTGGAGTTCAGGGAAGCCCACTCTTGTGCTGCCAGTGTTGTGAGGGTTGGAGGGTATCCTCTCAGAGCTACCACTTTTCCCACTTTTCCCATCATCACCCTTTTTGGCAACATTAACTTCTGCCTTTATCTCGATGCACTGATCAATGCTCCACAGTGCTCAACACTGGCAAGTCATAAGGACTGATGGCCCAAGGAGTCACTGTGGCAAAAAGACCACAAAAGCCCTTTCTGGCTCCCTTTGGAGATGACACAGCCTCATAGTGATTTAAGACACCTTGTGCAGCCCACGTGAGTTTCCTGCTCCAAGTAACTCTCCATTGTTGACCCCTCTGATGAGGCAGGATTACACCTATAGGAGAAGGTGTTGTCTAGATAACTCTTGTATGTCACTTGCTTGAAGTGGAGAAAGCATTTCATCATAGAAATAATTTAAATGACAAATCATTTATCAGGCAAGCCCACAAACCCCCATTTAAATCATATTTCATAAGGTCCCTTCTAACCAGAACTCAGTGAAGCACAGTATCTTTTAAAATAGCAATGACCCCAGCCCACACCCACTCCAGCCATCCTGCCTAGGCAGCCCAGCCCCAGCATGTCCTAGGAAATCCCCAGCCCATGCCCACTCCAGCCCTAGCCAGCCTGCCAAAGCTGTCCAGCACACACAGTCCACACAGGGGTGTTGCTGCACAAGGCCACCTCCTTCAAGACTGGGAAGTAACTATTACACCTAATTCGTAGAAACAAATACAAAAGGCCAAACAAATGAGGAGACAAAGGAATTTGAAAGAACAGAACAAGATAAAATTCCAGAAAAAAAAAAAAACTAATGAAACAGAGATAAGTAATTTACCTGATAAAGAATTCAGTTAATTGTCATAAAGATGCTCACAGATCTTGGGAAAAGAATGGAGGAACACAGTGAGAACTTCAACATATAGTTAGGAAGAGAACCAATCAGAGCTGAAGAATACAAAAACTGAAATGAAAAATACACTAGAGGGAATCAACAGCAGATTAGATGATACAGAAGAATGGATCAGTGACCTGGAAGACAGAATAGTGGAAATCACCCAATCAGAACAACAAAAAGAAAAAAGAATTTTAAAAAATGAGGATATATTAAGGGACCTCTGGGACAGCATCAAGTATACTAACATTCACATTACAGGGGTCCGAGAAGGAGAAGAGAGGGAGAAAGGGACAGAAAATTTCTTTGAAGAAATAATGACTGAACAATTCCCTAATCGAAACAGATATGCAGATCCAGGAAGCACAGAGAATTCTAAACATAATGAACCCAAAGTGATCCACATCAACACACGTCATAATTGAAATGGCAAAAGTTAAAGAATATTTTAAAGGCAGCAAGAAAAAATAAGTGACATACAAGGAAACCCCCAATTTTTCAGCAGAAACTTTACAAGCCAAAAGAGAGGGGCAGGATATATTTAAAGTGCTAAAAGGAAAAAAAATTACAACCAAGAATACTCTTCCCAGAAAGGTTATCATTCAGAATTGAAGGAGAAATAAAGAGGTTCCCAGGTAGGCAAAAACTAAGAGTTCATCACCACTAAACCAGCCTTACAAGAAGTGTTGATGGGTTTTCTTTAAGTGGAAAACAAATAGCCATAACTAGACATAAGAAAATATGTGAAAGAAAAGAAATTCACTGGTAAAGGCAAATAGATAGTGAAGGCAGTGGATCAACCACCAGTAGTATGAAGGTTAAAGGACAAAATTTGTAAAATAAACTATAACTACAATAAGTAGTTAAGGGATACACAAAGTGAAAAGATATAAAATTTGATGCCAAAACCATAAAACATGGGCTGGAGGGAAGTAAAAATGTAGTACTTCTAGAATGTATTCAAATAAGTGACCATCAGCTTAAAACAAACACACACACACACACACACACACACATATATATATATAGTTACATGTATATGAAACTCATGAACCACAAACCAAAAACCCACAATAGAAATACCAAAAAACAAAGTGAAAAGAACTCTAACCTAACACTAAAGAAAATCATCAAACCACAGGGGAAGAGACTAAAAGAAGGAGAAAGGAACAGAGAACTACAAAAATGACCAAAAAACAATTAACAAAATGGCAATAAGTACATACTTATCATAAGAACTTTAAATGTAAATGGACTAAATGCTCCAATCAAAGGACATAGGGTGGCTGAATGGATTTAAAAAAAAACCCAAACCCATTTATATGCTGGCTTCACATCAGATCTAAAAACACACACTGACTTAAACTGAAAAGATGGGAAAAGATATTCCATGCAAATGGAAACTAAAAGAAAGCTAGGGTAGCAATACTCATATCAGACAAAATAGACTTTAAAACAAAGACTAAAACAAAAGACAAAGAAAGGCATTACAAAATTATAAAGGGGTCAGTCCAAGAAAAGGATATAATATCTGTGAATATTTATGCACCCAACATTAGGAGGACTAAATACAATATAACAAATATTAACGGACATAAAGGGAGAAATCGACAGCAATACAATAAGAGCAAGGGATTTTACTGTTCCACTTATATCAATGGATAGATCAGCCAGATAGAAAATCAGTAAGGAAACATTGGCCTTAAATGATTAGATCAGATGAACTTAATAGATATATATAGAACACTGCATCCAAAAACTGCAGAATACACATTCTTTTCAAGTGCACATGGAACATTCTCCAGGGTAGATAACATGCTAGGCCATGTGTCAAACAAGTGTCAATAAATTTAAGAAGATCAAAATCATATCAAGTGTTTTTCCTGATCACAACAGTATAAAAGTAGAAATCAATTACAAGAAAAAAACTGGAAAAAATATAAACACATGGATACTAAACAACTTGCTACTAAACGACCAATGGGTGAACAAAGAGATAAAAAGGAAATCAAAAAACACCTCAAGACAAATGAAAATGGAAACATAAAGATCCAAAATCTATGGGATGCAGCAAATCAGTTTTAAGAGGGAAGTTCATAGCAATACAGGCCAACCTCAAGAAACAAGAAAAATCTCAAATAAACAACCTAAATTTACAACTAAAAGGAACTAGAAAAAGAAGACTATACAAAGCCCAAAGTTAGTAGAAGAATGGAAATAATAAAGATCAAAGTGGAAATAAATGAAATAGAGACTTTAAAAAAATTAAAAAGATCAATGAAACTAAGAGCTGTTTTTTGAAAGGATAAACAAAACTGATGAACCTACCTTAGCCAGTCTCATTGAGAACCTACCTTAGCCAGTCTCATTGAGAAAAAAGGAGAGGGCCCAAGTAAATAAAATCAGAAGTGAAATAGGAGAAATTACAACCAATACCACAAACATACAAACAATCATAAGAGACTACTATGAACAATTATCTGCCAACAAATTACACAACCTAGAAAAAATGGATAAATTGCTAGAAAAATACAATCTTCCAAGACTGAATCAGGATGAAATAGAAAATCTAAAAAGACCAATTACTAGTAATGAAATTGAATCAGTAATCAAAAACTTCCAAAAAACAAAAGTCCAGGACCAGATGCTTCACAGGGAGTTCTACCAAACATTTAAAGAAGAGTTAATACTAATCCTTCTCAAACTATTCCAAAAAATTAAAGAGGAAGGAACACTCTCAAACTCAATCTACAAGGCTAGTAATACCCTGATACCAAAACCAGACAAAAACACTACCAAAAAAGAAAATTACAGGCCGATATCCTTGATGATCATAGATGCAAATATCTTCAAAAAATATTTGGAAACCAAATTCAACAATACATTATAAGGATCATACACCATGATCAAGTGGGATTTATTCCAGGGATGCAAGGATAGTTCAGCATCCACAGGTCAATCAACATGATACACCACATTAACAAAACAAAGGATAAAAATCACATGATCAGGGAGGGGGAAGGGTGAGTTCTGACAGGGCGAGAGAGAGTCATGGACATATACACACTAACAAACGTAGTAAGGTAGATAGCTAGGGGGAAGCAGCCGCAAGGCACAGGGATATTAGCTCGGTGCTTTGTGACAGCCTGGAGGGGTGGGATGGGGAGAGTGGGAGGGAGGGAGACGCAAGAGGGAAGACATATGGGAACATATGTATATGTATAGCTGATTCACTTTGTTATAAAGCAGAAACTAACACACCATTGTAAAGCAATTATACCCCAATAAAGATGTTTAAAAAAAAAAAATCACATGATCATCTCAATGGGTTCAGAAAAGGCATTTGAAAAATTCAACATTGATTTATGATAAAAGCTCTCAACAAAGTGGGTATAGAGGGAACATACCTCAACATACTAAATTCCATTTATGACAAACCCACAGCTAACATCATACTCAACAGTGAGAAGCTGGACACTTCTCCTCTAAGATCAGGAACAAGACAAGGATGCCCACTCTCATCACTTTTATTCAACATATTGATAGTTTTGGAAGTCCTAGCGACAGCAATCAGAGGAGTAAAAGAAATAAAAGGAATCTAAATTTGAAAGGAAGAGGTAAAACTGTCACTGTTTGCAGATGACATGATACTATATGTAGAAAATCCTAAAGATGTCACCAGAAAAATACTAGAGCTCATTAATGAATTTGGTAAAGTTGCAGGATATAAAATTAATACAAAGAAATCTGTTGCATTTCTATACACTAACAATGAACTATCAGATATAGAAATTAAGGAAACAATCCCACTTATCATAGCATCAAAAAGAATAAAATACCTAGGAATAACCTACCTAAGGAGGTAAATGACCTGTAGTCAGAAAATTGTAAGACACTGATAAGAGAAATTGAAGATGACACAAATAGAGAGATATACTGGGCTTATGGATTGGAAGAATTAATATTGTTTAAATATCCATACTACCCAAGGCAATCTACAGATTCAATGCAATCCCTATTAAAATACCAATGGCATTTTTCACAAACAGTCCTAGAATTTGTATGGAATCACAAAAGACCCCAAATGGCCAAAACAATCTTGAGAAAGAAGAACTGAGCTGGAGGTATCACACTCCTGATTTCAAACCATACTACAAAGCTATAGTAATCAAAACAGTATGGTACTGGCACAGAAACAGACACTTAGATCAGTGGAACAGAATAGAGAGTCCAGAAATAAACCCATGTTAATATGGTCAATTAATCTACAATAAAGGAGGCCAGAATATACAATGGCAAAAAGACAGTCTCTTCAGTAAATGGCACTGGGAAAACTGAACAGCTACATGTAAAAGAATGAAACTAGACCATTTTCTTACACTATATACAAAAATAAACTCAAAATGGATTGAAGGTTTAAATGTAAGACCTGAAACCATAAAAATCCTAGAAGAAAACATAGGCAGTATGCTCTTTGACATCAGTTTTTGCAATATTTTTTTGACCTGTCTCCTCAGGCAAGGACAACAAAAGCAAAAATAAACAAATGGGACCACATCAAACTAAAAAGCTTTTGCACAACAATGGAAACTATTAACAAAAATGAAAAGGTAACCTACTGATGGGAGAAGATATTTGCAAATGATATGTTCAATAAGGGGTTAATCTCCAAATATATAAAGAACTCATACAACTCTATCAAAAACCAACAATCCATTTTAAAAGTGGGCTAAGGACATGAATAGACATTTTTCCAAAGAAGACATACAGATGGCCAACAGGCACATGAAAAGATGCTCAACACCAATCATCAAGGAAATGAAAATCAAAACCATAATGAGATGTTATCTCACACCTGTCAAATGGCTATTATCAAAAAGACAAGAAGTAATAAGTGTTGGCAAGAATGTGGAGAAAAGGGAACCCTTGTGCACTGTGGGTGGGACTGTAAACTGGTGGAGCCACTATGGAAAACAGTATGGAGGTTCTTTTAAAAAATGTTTAAATACAATTACCTTACCACCCAGCAATTCCTCTTTTGGGTATTTAACCAAAGAAAACAAAAACACTAATTTAAAAACATGTGTGCTCCCCCATGTTCATGGCAGCATTTACAATAGCCAATATATGGAAGCAGCCTAGGTGTCCATCAATAGCTGAATGGATAAAGAAGATAGGGTATATACCCATGATGGAATATTACTCAACCATTAAAATTATTGAATTTTGCATTTTGATTGGACAACATGGATGGACCTAGAGGGTGTTATACTAAGTTTAAAAGTCAGACAAAGACAAATATCATATATTACTTATATGTGGCATGTAAAAACAAACAAACAAATGAAAAAACATAACCAAACAGAGTCATAGATACAGAGAACAAACTAGTGGTTGCCACAGGGGAAGGGAGTGGAGGAATGGGTGAAATAAGTGAAAGGAATTAAGAAGTACAAACTTTGGGACTTCCCTGGTGGTCCAGTGGTAAAGAATCCATCTTACAATGCAGGGGACGCAGGTTTGATCCCTGGTTGGGGAACTAAGATCCCACATACCTCGAGGCAACTAAGCCTGCATGCCACAACTACAGATCCCACACACCCTGGAGCCTGCGCGCCACAACTAGAGAAGAGGAAAACCTGCTCGCCACTAGAGAGAAGCCCACGTACCACGATGAAGAGGCCTCGCACTTCAACAAAAGATCCTGCATGCCTCAATGAAGATTCCACGTGCCACAGCTACGTCCCGAGGCAGCCAAACTTAAAAATAAATTAAATAATTTTTTTAAAAAGAAGTACAAATTTCACGTTATAAAGTAAGTAAGTTACAGGAATGCAATGTACAGGCATACCTTTTGCGTCGGGTTCCAGACCACTGTAATAAAGTGAATTTCACAATAGAGTGAGTCACACAAGTTTTCTGGTTCCCCAGTGCACATAAAAGTTTACACTATATATGCTTACACTATACTGTAGCCTATTAAGTGTGCGATAGAAATATATTCAAAAAAACGATGTACATACCTTATTTTTAAATATGCATTGCTAAAATGTGCTAACCATCATCTGAGCCTTCAGCAGGTTGCACTCTTGTTGCTGGCGGAGGGTCTTGCCTCCATGTTGGTGGCTGCTGACTGATCAGGGTGGTGGCCACTGAAGGCTGGGGCTGCTGTGGCTATTTCTTAAAATAAGACAGCGAAGTCTGCCTCATCGATTGACTCTTTCATGGACGATTTCTCTGCAGCATGTGGTGCTGTTTGAAAGCATTTTACCCACATAGAACTTCTCTCAAAATTGGAGTCAGTCCTCTCACACCCTGCTGCTGCTTTATCAACTGAGTTTATGTAATATCCCAAATCCTTTGTTGTCATTTGAACGGTCTCCACAGCATCTTCACCAGGAGAAGATTCCATCTCAAGAAACCACTTTCTTTGCTCATCCACATGAAGCAATTCCTCATTTGTTCAAATTTTATCAGGAGATTGCAGCAATTTGGTCGCATCTTCAGGTTCCACATCGAATTCTAGTTCTCTTGCTATCTCCACCACCTCTGCAGTTCCTTCTTCCACTGAAGTCTTGTACTCCTCAAAGTCATCCATGAGGGTTGGAATCAGCTTCTTCCAAACTCCTGTCAATGCTGATATTTTTTACCTGTTCCCATGAATCACAAGTATTCTTAACAGCATTTAGAATGGTGAATCCTCTCCAGAAAGTTTTTTATTTACTTTGCCCAGATCCATCAGAGGAATCACTATTTATGACAGCTATAGCCTTGTGAAATGTACTTCTTAAATAATAAGAATTGAAATTGGTCCTTGATTTATGGGCTGCAGAATGGATACTGTATTAGTAGGCATAAAAGCATTAATCTCATTGTCCATCTCCATCAGAGCTCTTGAGTGACCACGTGCATTGTCAATGAGCAGTAATATTTTGAATCTTTTTTTCTGAGGAGTACTAAGTATTCAGTAAACCTTGTTGTAATCAGATGTGCTGCCATGTAGGCTTTGTTGTTCCATTTATAGAGCAGAGGCAGAATAGACTGAGCATAATTCTTCAGGGCCCTAGGATTTTCGGAATGGTAGATGAGCATTGGCTTCGACTTAAAGTCACCAGCTACATTAAACCCTAACAAGAGCGTCAGCCTGTCATTTGAAGCTTTGAAGCCAGGCATTGACTTCTCTTCTCTAGCTGTGAAAGTCCTAGAAGCCATCTTCCAATAGAAAGCTGTTTTGTCTACATTGAAAATCTGTCGTTTAGTGCAGCCACCGTCATTAATTATCTTAGCTAGATCTTCCGGATAACTTGCTGCAGCTTTCTGGTGCAACAGCGCTTGCTGCTTCACCTTGCACTTTTGTGTTACAGAGCTAGCGTCTTTCTTTAAATCTTATGAACCAACCTCTGCTAGCTTCAAACTTTTCTTCTGCAGCTTCTTCACCTCTCTCAGCCTTCAGGGAATTGAAGGGAGTTAGGGCCTTGCTCTGGATTAGGCTTTGGCTTAAGAGAATGTAGTGGCTGGTTTGATCCTCTATCCAGACCACTAAAACTTTCTCCACATCAGCAATAAGGCTGTTTCACTTTCATTTCTGTGTTTATTGGAGCAGCACTTTTAAATTCCTTCAAGTACTTTTCCTTTGCATCCACAACTTGGCTCGCTGCTTGGTGCAAGAGGCCTAGCTCTCAGCCTACTTCTGCTTTGACATGCCTTCCTCACTATGCTTAATCATTTCTAGCTTCTGATTTAAAGTGAGAGACACGCAACTCTTCCTTTCACTTGAACACTGGGACCACTGTAGGGTTATTAATTGGCCTGATTTCAATATTGTTGTGTCTCAGGGAATAGAGAGGGCTGAGGAAAGGGAGAGAGATGGGCGAATGGCCAGTGGATGGAGCAGTCAGAACACACACAATATTTATCAATTGTTTGCCATCTTACATGGGTGTGGTTTGTGGTACCCCAAAACAATGACAATAGTAACATCAAAGATCACTAATCACAGGTCATCATAACAAATATAATAATAATAAAGTTTGAAATCTTGCAAGAACTACCAAAATGGGACACAGAGACAAAAAGTGAGCAAATGCTGTTGGAAAAAATGGCATATATAGACTTGGTTGACAAAGGGTTGACACAAGCCTCAATTTGTAAAAACAAACAAACAAAAAGCCCCTGCAGTATCTGCAAAGTTCAATAAAGCGAGGTCTGCCTGTATAGTTGATAATATAGTAATAACTTTGTATTGTGATAGATGGTAACCAGACTCATAGTGGTGATCATTTCGTAATGCATAAAAATGTCAACTCACTATGTTGTACACCTGAAACTAATAAAATATCATAAGTCAACTATACTTCAATAAAAATTTTTTAAAAATAAATAACGCTGAAACATTGCATCAGTAATACCATAGAACACAAGCATTTGGTGCAATGTCTCCAACAGGGAGGAAGTTGGGGAAGGTGAGAGTTGGGGACAGGGCTCCAGGGGTCAGAGGTAAAAGGGGGGGCCAGGTCTTTCGAGGGAGACTCTGAATGAAGTGTGGGGTGAAATGCAGGAGAGGGGCTTCAAGAGGATGAGGAGGGAAAGGGCTGAGGGCGAACAGGGCCCCCTACCATTGTTCACCCTTGTGTGCAATGTGCCAGCACCCCCTATCTTCTCTGGGCACCAAGCCTGGGGCCCCCAGCCCTCCTCCTTCCACCCTCTCTTCTTGTTCCAGTGGGCAGGGTCCTTGTACCATGGTGTCCCAGGAATGACACTGTGCCTCCATCCTCTTCCCACATTCTCTCGGGCACGAAGCAGCCGTGTGGCCTTTCTGTAGTTTTTCTAAGGGCTTTTACTGCCTGGAATGAGGGAAATGAAAAGGGTACATGGCTCCTTCTAGATCATCTCCACTCTTGCCCTCATTCTCTATACTCTTCCTTCTCCATTTGGACCCTGTGGGAAGAGGGAAAGGCCTTAGAAGTCATCATGGTGAGTGTGGGACACACAAAGGACCCATCCACATAGCAGAAAAAACAAGTCTGAAGCACTCTTGCTCCAGGACTGGGGCATGGGGTGCTGTTTGAGTGGAGAGGCGATGGGGTGAGGGCTGGTGATGCCTGCCCTGGGGCTGGGGCAGCAGGAGGGAAGAGAAACTCCTGGGGGTCTCCCCTCTAGACTTCTCTTCCCATCTTTTGCTTGCCTCCAAAGTACTCTTGCCAAAACCACTCTAAGCTAACCTAGGGCCAAATGAGAAAAGGAGGAGAGGAAGGTAGGCAGAGTCCCATATAGAATAACCAGTCCTGAAGGCCATTTTTACATGAGGAACATAAATAAGTCACAATGAATTTACATATGCATATACACAGAAACACATGTGCATGATAGTACTGTTTATATACTGCTTGTTGATAGTGTATTAAAACTCGAGATAATTACGGGGTTTAGCTGATATAATATACTCATGTTCTGTATATTGCATAATGAATAGAATTTTAGAAACTAAAAATTGACTTATAACAATGTTCTAAAAAGGTAAAATATTCTATAGTACATCGTGTTTTGTGATTCTCCCCATTTTTCACTCCACAGATTGGTCTACAAATGGTTTCTTCTCATCCAAAAAGGCAGCTGTGCATTTGGTGCTGTGGTTTATTTGGCTATCATGTTTACAATGTGTGGATTCAATTTATTTTTCAAGTAAGTATCTCCAATTAAGACATTCATATCTCCAAGCACTTGCTTATAACATTCACCTGGTCGAGTTCTCTGTCTCTGGAAGCCATGTTTGGCCCTACACTTTTCCATGCACACGTTGTTTATAGGCCTATCATTGGTATCGTAGATATCACTGGGGAAAACCAGGAGAAAAGGAAGAGAAAACCCACAGATTTAAAAGTTTTCCAAAAATTATAAGCTTTAAAGAGAATCTATACGTGGTCTATAAGTTTAAAAGATCACCATTAAAAGCAGGCTGACAGGGCTTCCCTGGTGGCGCAGTGGTTAAGAATCTGCCTGCCAATGCAGGGGACATGGGTTCGAGCCCTGGTCCGGAAAGATCCCACATGCCGCGGAGCAACTAAGCCTGTGCGCCACAACTACAGAGCCTGCGCTCTAGAGACCATAAGCCACAACTACTGAAGCCTGCACGACTAGAGCCCCTGCTCTGCAGCAAGAGAAGCCACCCAATGAGAAGCCCACGCACTGCAATGAAGAGTAGCCCCCGATCACCGCAACTAGAGAAAAGCCCGCGCGCAGCAACAAAGACCCAATGCAGCCAAATTAATAAATAAATTTAAACAAACAAACAAACAATAACGTAGGCTGACATTTACGGTAAAGTAGTTCTTACTGAACTACAAATTTCCCTTCCACAAAATCCTGAAGTGTCATTTCCTTCTATAGATCTTCTTCCTTAAAACCTCTAGAAGTATACTATCCAATACAGTAGCCACTAGCCTATGTAACTACGGAGCACTTAAATTATGACATAAGAGGTGCTGTAAGTCTAAAATACACTTTGGATTTCAAAGACAGCATAAGAAAATAATTCTTCTATCAATTATATGCTGCGATGATAGTACTCTGGATGTATTGGTGAAATTACTTCATGTGTTTCTTTTTACCTTTTTAGTGTGACTACAAGAAAACTTTTAATTTTGTCCAATCTATATTTCCACTGGACAGCACTGCTCTGGAATTTTGTTTCTGGTATCCATGAAATCCCTTTTGCTGGGAGCAGTTAGGAAAAGAGGAAACTGAGTACTGAAACTTTCACTGAAAGAGAGGTGAAGAAATAAAAAAACAAGAAAGTCTAAGGAGAAATAAAGGAAATTGGGATAATAATATCTATGACTCAGAACCGTGCTCCCATTGCGAAGATGGTTGCTGAGATGTGCTACGGGTGAGGGTCTCACGGGCAGAGCTGAGGCTGTGTAATCAACCTATGTCCTAGAAAGGGAATGTAAGACATACTGCACAGCCATGGAAAACATGTCAAATGAAAAATTTCCTGGAAGATCTGTCACATCAAAGTTACTCTAAATCTCTAGGATCTTAACAGAAATTCAGAGGCAGAGGCCAGCAACTCTTAACTCATAAAATAAGGAAGACAGGGCTTCCCTGGTGGCGCAGTGGTTAAGAATCCACCTGCCAATGTAGGTGACACGGGTTCGAGCCCTGCTCCAGGAAGATCCCACATGCCGTGGAGCAACTAAGCCCGTGCACCACAACTACTGAGCCTGTGCTCTAGAGCCCGTGAGCCACAACTACTGAGTCCACATGCCACAACTACTGAAGCCTGCACACCTAAAGCCTATGTTCTGCAACAAGAGAAACCACCGCAATGAGAAGCCCGTGCACCGCAACGAAGAGTAGCCCCAGCTCGCTGCAACTAGAGAAAGCCCACGTGCAGCAATGAAGACCCAACACAGCCAAAAATAAAATAAAGCTTAAAAACTACTTTAAAAAATAATAATAATAAATAAATAAAATAAGGAAGACAATCAGATTGAGAGCCAGCCCTGGGAGGAAGGGCTCTTCCTATGGCAACATAGCAATCTGATTTTATAAGTATTTCATGAAACTTTCAGAGCAGGAACTCCTACCATTCTCTAGCAGGAAAGGGATAGAAAATAACTGTACAGATCTATTATTATTAGTTTAAGCTATAGAAAGACACGGATTTATTTTTTCAGCATACTGTCTCTATTACTTTAATGAATGTAAAAGTATTCATAAGGACTTTTATGAAGTTACTTGGGAATAGAGTTGCCCCAAGATTATTATCCATATAATTTTAAGGTCCTTAACCAGGAATTCTCCTATAGTGAGGCATTCAAAGAATCTAACCCTTCAGATGGGAAGGAACTATTTTTTTCACTACTAATTTTTGTTGAGCATTATGGTATTAAGATTCTTTTCTGTGGAACCACGAGTTCATTGCTACACTTTTTATCAATTAGATTATAAATACGTGCTCCCCTGGGTATGGAGGGAAGGTCGTCTTCATTCTTCCTCACTGCCCCAATTCTCAAATATTGAAAGGATGAAACCACCCGCTGTGTTGGAATTCCGGTTCGCATTACCAAAAGATGGCTGCCCTCTAGGTCTACACAGCTCTCTGCCTTTACCATTTCCTCCTCAAATTAAGAGTAAAAAAACTACCAGAAGAAGGTTCCAGAGACAGACTTCCCAATGCCTCTCCTCTCTCCACTTCCTTCCCAACTCAGTCAGACCCACCTATATCCATTGCTAGTATTTGAGACTGTTTACAGAGATAGCACATCAAAAGTGCAATGATTAAGATCCAGACATTACATTAGAAGCTAATCATTTACTTTCTTTTTGAATTTTTTTTAATACAGCAGGTTCTTATTAGTTATCTATTTTATATGTATTAGTATATATAGGTCAGTCCCCATCTCCCAAATCATCCCACCACCACCAATCCCCCCCTGCCCCCGCTTTCCCCCTTTGGTGTCCATACGTTTGTTCTCTACATCTGTGTCTCTATTTCTGCCTTGCAAAACTGTTCATCTGAACCATTTTTCTAGATTCCACATATATGCATTAATGTACAATATTTGTTTTTCTATTTCTGACTTACTTCACTCTGTATGATAGTCTCTAGGTCCATCCACGTCTCTACAAATGACCCAATGGAATATTACTTATGGCTGAGTAATATTCCATTGTATATATGTAACATATCTTCTTTATCCATTCATCTGTCAATGGGCATTTAGGTTGCTTCCATGACCTGGCTATTGTAAAGAGTGTTGCAATGAACATTTGGGTGCTTGTGTCTTTTTAAATTATGGTTTTCTCTGGGTATATGCCCAGTAGTGGGATTGCTGGGTCATATGTTAGTCCTATTTTCAGTTTTTAAGGAACCTCCATACTGTTCTCCATAGTGGCTGTATCAATTTACATTCCCACCATCAGTGCGTGAGGGTTCCATTTTCTCCACACCCTCTCCAGAATTTGTTGTTTGTAGATTTTCTGATGATGCCCATTCTAACTGGTGTGAGGTGATATAATCATTTACTTTTTAAAGAAACATTTACCTTTAAAAAAGAAATAGGGGTTGTCACAGAGAATCCTAGTGCATTTGAAATACGATCCAACTTGCAAAAATATTTTTTTTATTAACACACGGCAACCACGGCATAGCAGCAAAGGGCATCAAAATTTGCGCTTGATTCCTGGTTTCATTTTGTACCAATTGTCATGTTAAGCAAATCACTTTTTCTAAGTCTCCGTTTTTTCAAAGGTAAATTGGGGATAATAATATCTATCTCAAATATTTTTAGGAAAGATAAAGTATTTGAAAGCATTCTGTAAAATCTAAGTTTGATAGCAGGGATTCTCAACCCTAGCTGCTGCCCCGACCTCACCCCAGGCCACTTAAATTAGAGCCCCTGAAAGTGGGCTCGTGTATCAGTATAGGTCTAAATCTCCCCCAGGTGATTCCAATCTACAATTAGGGCTGAGAATCATTGGACTATTAAAGAGGTTCCTAATGTTAGTGGACCACTGCAATCACCTGTTGTCTGGAGAGCCTCCAAAAATATTGCTGCACAGGCCCCACCCCCAGAAAGCCTGATGTAATTGGCCCAGGGTGCAGCCTGGAGATGGAGGTTTTTACAAGCTGCCCAGGTTTTTCTACACGCAGCCAAGCTTGAGAACTGCTGGTTAGAGTTGGCTTGTCTCAGCACTGCAGTCCTAAGAAGCCTTTAAACATTCTCAATAATGACTTTGTCCACTTAGCCCTGAGTAGTAAAATTTGAATGGAATTTTAAATTCCTTCATTAAAAAAAAAATTAAACAAATAAGTGGGGGGAAATACCACCAAGGCTCTGTTAGATACCATGGCAGGAAATACTGGGTTGGCCAAAAAGTTCGTTTGGGGTTTTTGACCAAACCAAATGAACTTTTTGGCCAACCCAATACTTTCCAAGCTGCAGCCCTCACCCATCCCCACAAATGCCACATCCTTACATCCCTTCACTGTTGTTCTCAGTAGAATCAAGGCTAGAGATTCCATGGATTTTGGCATCATGCCCTCGTTCTATGGCCTCTACTATGGAGTAATGGGGACACTTTGCAGAGATCTGCTCAGATTACATGGCTTCTACTATAGGGGAAGCGTTGCTTTCATTCTTTGAAATCATTTATGGTACATGGAAAAATGGTCTCATCTTACACATTTGCATCCATTTTCAAAAATAGATAAGTCTTTTTTGGTTCTGTCAGCCCAACTGCTCCCTGGATTCTCCTGGCATCAGATTATCTGAAAGTAACCATGTCTAGCATACTCCAATTGCCAACATATAAAGGATTAGTAAAAATTCAGCAATAACAAAAACACTTGATCTCTGCTAATGCAAATAAAAGTCATATTTTATGCACATAAAACACTTTAGAATCAACCAATGCCTCATCATAAAGATATGATGTTATCATTATCATTATACAGCAGTTATCATTATACAGCATTTGAAGAAGTAGAAGACAAAAAAAGTGTGCTAAATGTATTCTAACTGTAATATTCTTCCCTGGAATTTAAAAAAAATCCCTAGTAATTTTTTTTTAACTCTCTTAAAATTAAAACTCAGAATGGACATACTTTCTGGTTAGATGGATTCCAGATTCAGATATTAGGAGTATCCATCTGTGTCTAACACATGCACATCTCTTAAAAACTTGCATACCAAGGGCTCCAGGGAAGACCCAGTGGTTTCAGAAATTCCACATCTCTGCCCTCTACCAGTCTTTTGGTACACAGCCAGATGTAAAATGGAAAAACCAGTGTGAGTGACAAGAGAAGAGTGAACTTCTGGACTATTGTTCTCCCTCTCTTTATGGGACAGGACTGAGTAAACAAGACCTTGACTTCACCTCCCATCTCTGTAGGCTCCATCTTACTCTTTTCCTAGAGCCTGGAATCCAACTTCTATAGTGAAATTCTGGAATTGCCCTGCCATGTGTAATCTCTGAGACAACTGCCTTTCTTATAAGGTTTAAGGTGAACAGAGGAGGGAGCATTTTTGCTCCTACTTCCTCCAACAAAAACCAGAGCCATCCCCCCTCTAAATAATTCCCAAAGCCTCTTGTGCTTGTTTAGGGACAGGAGAGGAAGAGAAGAGTTGTATGTCCTCTGTTCGCCAGTGAACCAGGAAGAAGAGACTTAACCTGGCAAGACAACCAAGTCTTTAAGCACCAACATCCTGGAGATTTCTCACCTGACCCCACCCCACCAATCTTCAACATCTTGTCATCTCCTGTCATCCTCTTTCCAACCACCAGAGACATAAAAACCCCTGCCTTGAGCCACTGGCACAGCCATCTGTGACTTAAACTGATGGTGTGTGTGTGTCTGTGTGTGTGTGTGCATGCACACTTGTGACAGAGGTAAAGAGGAAGCAAAGGATGAGCACTCTCCATTCTCACCCCAGTGCCCAAGCCCCACACTAATTGTCAGACTCTGGGAGTGGAGCCAGTGCATCTGCTTTGTTTTAAAAGCTCCCTAGGAAAAGGAATGAGCTATTAAGCCATGCCAAACTTGGATGAATTGTAAATATATATTGCTTAGTGAAAAGAAGCCAGCCTGAAAAGGCTACATACTACATGATTCCACTTCTATGACAATTTGAAAAAGGTACAGCTATGGAGACGCTAAAGAGATCTGTGGTCGCCAGGGGGTTAGGGAGGGAGCAGGGTTGAATGTGTGAAGCACAGGTTATTTGTTAGGGTGGTGAAGTTATTCTGTGTGATACTCTAATGGTGAATACATGACACTATGCATTTGTCAAAATCAACAGTATTTTATAGTGGAAAGGGTAAACCTTAATGTATGCAAATCTTAAGAAATCATTTAGGATGTCAGGGAATGCCAGGATAGAATGTAGACTGTGACAAAAGAGTTTAACTGTATTACAAATGTATGAAATAACCTCACTGAAGGGGGTGGGGGGAAAGTGCTGACCTAAGTCACTTTGAAATGAGTGGAGATATAAGATTAAAAGCAAAAGGAACTATACATAAGCACTGCATGTTAGTTCATAAAGTAGTTTCCCTCAGGGCTACGGGTTAACTATTTTGATACCACTAAACATGTATTCTGGAATTGGACTACCAAGTAAATGGAAGACCGATTGTGGGAGCTACATTTCTTACTCTCAGAAGCTTACATACAAGCAAGGAGAAAAGGCTAGAATTATCTATGTAGTAATGGATGAGTCAAAGACATCAGTCTGAACTCATGTTTAGCTTAATGTATCTTAATGTAGATGATACATATAGAAATATTTATAGATATGTGTATACACATGGGTTAGTATATACAGACATATTTCCTTGCTCTGTCAGCTACGAAGCCCTAGAAGCAATGACACCTCAGTAGCATTGAGCACACCGAGTACCCAGATCTTGGTTTCTAATACCATTCTATAATAAGAGGAAGCAGTGCTTCTTGGAAAAATGACTGACTCTGATCTTGGCAGGGAATATACAATATGAGCCTGGAGTATCTTGTAGTGTCAGAAAGTAAGGAAGTGCTCAAAAAAAACCCCACACAAGAAAAAACCCACAATGATGGGGATATGTCAAAGAGACACAGAAGCCAACTGAAAGAGAGCCCAACGGCCAAAGCTGAAACAATTTGAGCAACACAATGGTAGGTAGTAGTAGTAGTAATAGTATTGGGTTATAACTCAAAGTATAGAATAAATATCCATGAGTCCATAGTGACATAAATAAATGATTGGATAGATAAATAAATTAAATAAATAAATAAATAGAGGAGAATAGACAAATCTCCTATGCAGAAGAATTCCACATAATTTATGTAGATACTCCACCCTTAAGAAGCTTGTGTGGTTAAATGTTATGTGTCAACTTGACTAGGCTCTGGTGTCCAGTTGTTTGATCAAACACCAGTCTATGTGTTGCTTTGAATGTATTTTGTAGATATGATTAACTTTAAGGGAAAGAAAATACCCTTGAAAATATGGATGGGTCTTAGCTAATCAGTTGAAGGCCTTAAGGGCAAAAACTGAAGTTTCCCTGAGAAGAAGGAATACTGCCTTAAGTCTGAAATAACTCTTTTCAGAGTTTACAGCCTGCTAGCCTGCCCTCCAGGTTTCAGACTTCCCAGCCCCAAGTCTTTAAAATGAGTCTCTCTCTCCCTCTCCCTCCCTCCCTCCCTCTCTCTCTCTCTCTCTCTCTCTCTCTCTCTCTTTTTCTCTCTCTCTCCACACACACACACACACTCATGCATATCCTATCAGTTCCATTTCTCTGGAGAACGCTGACTAATACAGAGGTGGAGCATAACTTATAACTTCCCACTCCTTAAGTGTGAGCTGCTCATGGTGATGATGACTTCCTTCCAAGGAGTACAGTATAAAAAGAAGTAAAAGAACGAGTAGCTTTATAGTGGAGAAATTTGACAACCACTATCTCAAGCTAGGCAATCAAGGTCAACATCAACAGTGACGTCATGTTGACTGCATGTACCCTTGCTACGGTGTGGTAAGAATGGCATTTCACCTCTGTTATCTTCCTCCCTAAAACCATAACCCCAGCTTAACCAAGAGAAGAAACATCAGCTAAATTCTGATTGAAGGACATTCTACAAAATACCTGCCTCCAATACTGTCAAAGTCAGAAGGAAACCAAAGTCTGAGAAACTGCCAAAGCCAAGAGGAGCCTAAGGAGACACGATAATTAATGGTATCCTAGGTGGGGTTTTGAAACAAAATAAGGACATTAAGGGAAAACCAAGTAATCTGAATAAACTATACACTTTATTTCATAATAAGGTATCAATGTTGGCTCATTAATTGTGACAAATGTACCATACTGATGTAAGATGTCACTGATAGGGGAAACTTGGTATGGGAACTCTGTACTATCTTCATATCTTTAAGTTTAAAGCTATTACAAAATACATATTTTATTTTTAAAGGAGCTTCTGAGACATTCTAATGTGCTGCTTATGTTGAGAATCACTCCTCATCCGCAGCCCTGGGGAGACGCAGTGTCTTAAATTAGGGTTCCAGATGCATTGCCTTCTAATGGGATTAGTCTGTGTGCTCCGTATAATCACTTGGGATTATATTAAAATTTTAATTATATTAAAATTAGTTAAAAGATACATAGATGCCTGGGTTTACTCCAGATCTATGAATCAGAGTCTGCAGGAAAATAAAGGGAAGGGTCAGGCTCTGGGTGAACTTAAAAAGCTTCCCGTGTGAGTCTGCACTTACAGCTCTGGATAAAAACTGTTCCTCTCAAAGGATTCCTTGGTGGGGAGGTTAGGTAGTTATAATTAGCGATGTGCTTTGGGTCCATTTGGGGTGCAGTGGGGTTTTGCCTAGAAACCTTTACCCCACAGTAGCATTGTCCCTATGGGAAAAAGTGTTTCAAGTTCTAAACCAACAGAGAAACAGTAAAGACTATGTTCCCAAGCCTGGCAGTGGCTTCCCCGTGTTCCGAGAATGGTGTTGCTCTGTGCCTTTCCCCCAGCAGTTCTACAGAGTCAGTGGGATGCCCACCAGGAGCTCGTCAGACAACATCGGTGCCGCCTGTGGGCAGATCACCGTGGTGCTCGATGAAGAAGGACTCACTGAAAACACCTACCAGCTTTCGTGCAAGCATGTGTATCCTTTCCATGGGAGACCCTTTGGTCTTCATCAAGCCAGTGCCAGGAGGCAGTTTTCAGATAATCTGTGTCAGGCGTGGGCGATAGCCAGTCAGAGAAGACTGTCTCTTCACTTCCCTCCTCCTTCCTTTCCTCCCTTTACCCCCACCCTCTGCCTTGCTTAACGCTCATCCCCAAACCCCAAGCCTTTATCCTCCCACCCATCTTCTTTTAGAGACTTTCTGGCAATCCCTGCTGAATAATGAACTGCTCTTAATTAGCAAGAGGTGAACCTCCTCCAGTAATTTCTTTTTTAAAAAGGAATCTTCATGCCACACAGACAGGAGGGCTGCAGCATCTGTGCAGAGGCTGGCTGGGAAAGCTGGCGAAGCTATAAGCGAACAGGTAGCCAAGAAGGACAAGAGAGAGAAAGGGCTGGGGAGTGAAAAACAGAGTGAAGTTTCAGGTGCAGGGAGGAACTCAGGACTCTCCAGGTGGAGCCCGTGTCTGAGTCTCACAGGAACAAGAAGGACAAAGTGGTGTTCTTTGCCTGGAAATAATCCTTAGGAACCTGCTTGTGTCAACAGTGGTGATGGGGGAAGCCAAGTATCAGCTTTGGTCTTGAAAAGAGGATAAGGTCACAGGCAGCAGGACACCTTAAGTTACACAAGGAGGGACCAAAATGTGAGCACCCAATTCTTGGACTATTTGGTTCCTCTGCCTATGGGTTGTACCCCAAATTGCTATCTATTGGCTGAGGGATCTTTAGGTATTAGGGACCAGACCAGCCTGGGCCTGGAAACCAGCATCCTCTGGGACTCCAGTAACCGTGAGGAAGATCTCCACTGTGCTGAAAGATACTGAGGTCAAGAACCCAGCAGCCTTCCCTGCCTGAGCAAGTAACTCTGGATACCAGAGTCGTGTTTGCGTTGGCCAACAATCAGTATTTTAATTCTTTTCTTAAGAGAAGGCATCATTTATCTTTATTTTATAGTACAATATCAATTTTATAATATTGCTATGCACTCAGTCAGTTCAAAGCTCTGGCATTATGAGGTGGTTAAACCATCTGTCTTTTGCCTCTGAAGCCCACCTAACTCAATCAGTAATGCCCTAGATGTGCAGCACTCATGATTTGATTCTGTTTAATCTGGACAGATTCCATTTATTCAATCCTGAGAGTCAAAAACTGGACCGGGGCTTCCCTGGTGGCGCAGTGGTTGAGAGTCTGCCTGCCGATGCAGGGGACATGGGTTCGTGCCCCTGTCCGGGAAGATCCCACATGCCACGGAGCAGCTGGGCCCGTGCGTCATGGCCGCTGAGCCTGCGCGTCCAGAGCCTGTGCTCCACAACGGGAGAGGCCACAGCAGTGAGAGGCCCGCGTACCGCAAAAAAAAACTGGACCAAATGCATCTGAAATGTATTATTCTAACATTTAAGTTTTAACATTTTAAGGTGAGATACACAAAGATACCCCATGTGGAAGTCTATGTGGTTTCTCAGTGTGATACCTTTCCCAAAAAACTATCATTCTTAGTAGAAATTTTCCAAGTCTAGTCCTAGTTTTAAATATGAATTACTTTTCAAATGTTGGAACAAAACCCCTTCTGCCATTTGCAAGTGGAGGTATTTTCTCTCTCTTCACCTTTAAAAGCCCTTAGGGATTGTTGTACACGTGTGCATATATAATCAAAAATGTAGTCGCCTTTAAATTTGCTTTGCAGGGAGTATTATTAATGGCCCATTTTAGCATGAGTCATATTAACAAGGAGTGGGCAAACCGGAATCATATTAACAAGGGGGCGGGAATCTGAGTCTTGCTCTCCGGCAATTCTGCCAGTGTGGAAGCTTTGCAGATGAGATTTTGAAGATGAGAGAATATTAAAGAGGAGATGGACATTTCGATGATCGCTAGATGACCCCTGAACTCCATACCTATCTGGAAGATGGGGCTGTACTCCAGCCCTTTTGAATGAAGAGCTGTATGGGTTTTGACTCAGAATCTTTGTTATAATACACTGTATGTTAACCCAAGCATGTTGCAAAAGTGACCCCAACGCCAAGAATGTAAAAGAGTGGGAACCCTTAGTTGCACACAGATCTAATATTGAGGAATCATCTACATGGCCTTGACTTGCCTCTGCCTTCATATCCTCCGTCTGTTAGAGAGGGAACATCATTTTTGTTCACACAGGTGTGTAGCAGGCCAGAGAGAACATCGTGTGATCTTGATCCAGAAAGCCACACTGGGGTCAACGACTGTAGAAATAAATCAACATGATGGATCTCATTATAGTTAATCATTTTACCCAAATCTATAAGCTGTGGAACCTGGGGGAAATACATTTGCAAAAGTAATCGGTTTTGAATGATTCATTCAAATATTTGTTCAATAAATAGGCACTTAGGCACTGCTTAATGTGCTGAGCACAGAGATGAATGAGTCATGGTCCCACAGGTAACATATTGCCCAGGAGAGACATGTAAATACACAGAAAGTCATGACACAGAGTGACTTGTGCTCTGTTAAGACTCCGTCCCTGGTGCTGCAGAAAAACATACAGTTCACTGGCAACTTCAGAGCCAAAGGGTCAAACTTTCTGGACAAGGGGTTGTATACAACTGAATCTGTAAACGCCTAGAGTTTTAGATGTTCATTATAGGTTTATATTCTATTAAAAATAACTGGCCCCTTATCAGTAATAAAAAGTTGAGAAAAAACTTATGAAGCTAACAGAAATATTTGTACAAATTCTTGACCACAAATAATTTAAATTTGTCTAGTGCCTAAGACAAGTCTGGTTACATACATAGTAGGTAATGAGTAGGTGCACAAAAAGCCGAATGGAGAGATGCTACGGTAAACACAGAAAAATGCATGATAAGCGAGACAGAGAAATACAATGATATGTTTACATAAGACATTCCTGTAAAAAAGCATGCCCACATTCTTTATGTAATTTAATCACAAGAATCGAGTGAGGTAAGAACACATAAGGCCAAGAAGATCAGTAAATTCCTCAGGGTCATAAGCTATTGCAGCTCTGACTCCAGGCTCCTCTGGGACTTGGTGGTTCCCTTGTCCTGCAGAATCTCCCTAAAAGAGTGATGGACACAACTGAGTCATAACCGAGAGCAATTCCCACCTCCACCACTCCACCCTACAGGTGGGATCACTTCCATTACATCATCATGAAGCAGATTTTGCCCTTTAATATCCAGAAGCTTCCCTAACAAGATCCCTAAGCTTTCATGAATTCTGCATCTGAGGTTGGTGTATTGTTGGTAAAAAGCAGACGTTCCCTTACTGCAAAGAGAAGGTCGATTTGAAGAGGATGATCAATAACCTGTATCCTTTTTTATAAAGTTATGAAATATTATCTCAAATTTTTTTCTGGCGATGTATTCTTTAAACTTTCCTTATCTTCATTATAGGTACAGCAGAAAACGTTCTGTTCTCCCTAACCACCTATTTCAAAACAATTTTCTGGTTTCTTTTCTCCCCTGTGCCTACATTACCATTCTAGTTAGGAAGTTAAATGCCAAAAAAGATACAGTGTACTGTTTTTATTCCAAATATTCCACTATTAGGACTTTAGTGGAAATGTGATGGGACATTGCAAAAGATAGGTGAATATATGGAAGGATAAGATAGGTAGGTAGGTAGGTAGGTAGATAGATAGATAGATAGATAGATAGATAGATAGATAGATAGATAGACAGAGACAGACAGACAGACAGATAGATAGATAGATAGATAGATAGATAGATAGATAGATATAGATAGATAGGCAAACAGATAGCAGATAGCAGGCAAACAGAGAGATGATAGGTAACAGGTGGATGGGACGAGTGGGTGGGGAGACAAATAGATTAGAATTCAGGGCTTCCCTGGTGGTGCAGTGGTTGAGAGTCCGCCTGCTGATGCAGGGGACACGGGTTCGTGTCCCGGTCTGGGAGGATCCCACATGCCGCGGAGCGGCTGGGCCCATGAGCCATGGCCGCTGGGCCTGCGCGTCCGGAGCCTGTTGCTCCGCAACGGGAGAGGCCACAACAGTGAGAGGCCCGCATACCGCAAAAAAAAAAAAAAAAAAAAAAGAATTGAAATTGTAAAGGTCCCAAATGTGAGCTAGAATAGAAAAGTATTTTGAAGGTGTACCAAATTGTTTTATTTCCAGACATGAGTAGGGGGTTTTTCCCCCTGAATTTTGGCTTTTTTAATTCCTTGCTACAGCTCATCTTTTCTTAGGCTAACCTAAGTAATAATAATATTGAAAGGAGTGAAGACCTACTATAGATTTGCTCGACAAATGGCAGCAAAAGGATTTTTATAGACAGCAGGGATCCCCAACTGAATAAACCCAAATCTCCTTAAGGTCACAGGAAGGGAATGTCCCCACCCAGAGCTGACTACAAAGACTTAGCCCTCAACCCCTCACTGGCCCAAGACCATAGTGTATATCTTCCAGGGGCGTAAATGGAACTAAAACATATCCCCCCTTAAGCAGAAGAGCACTGAGGGGATGGTTTCCGCCTGCCAAGTACTCGATCTTCTCCTAAGTGACAGCCTTACTCTTCCTTCTGAGTTCCAGTCACCTGCATTCACAGTGCTAAAGGAGACCCCCACCCTGCTCCCTGCCCCGCCGACTCTTCAAACCCTAAGTGTTTAGTTTGAACCGGCAGCGTTGGCAGCAACGCCCCCATCTCTGGGGACTGCAAACCAAGGAAGGACTTGCAAGCAGGGCAGTGGAGGAGGCAGCGTGCGTGGGCTCCTGGATCTCGGAGCCACACACCAACAACAGAGAGCACCCCCTGCGGCCACCAGCTCCCTTCCCAGACCTGGCCTTCCTCACAGAGTCCGTGCTAGGCAGGCACAGGCAAGGCTGAAAGCCTGTCATGCGCCTTCCTCTCTTCCACTCATCCTAACACAAGTCCAGAACAGCTTTTGTTTAATAACTTACTCATGAAACTGCAGTACATAAATCTTTATTATAAAATTGGCGACATGATCATAAATGTTACCTTAACAATCATTTAAATAACAAAGGACAATTGGTTTCTCTGAGAGAAAGAAATGGTCTTGAGAGAAGAAACTTTTGAATACTACATGTAATCTTTTATTTTTCCCTATGAGATACAGAACTTTATTTCTGAATGTAACATCCTAACAACAATCGTCATTCTTCTAAGGCAGCTAAAGAAATACATGTACTCTTTATTGAGACTCAGTGTAAGATAAAAGCTACATGTGACAAATCTGCCTTTCTGTGTGGAACATTGCTAACAGAGATAGAAGGTATTAATTAAGTTCCCTTAGTACAATTTATCAAAGATACCAGGATAACATACGTATTATCTATGAACTAATGTTTTTCTTTGAAATATGCAATGAGTTCTCTCTGATGAGCTGAAGGCAGGAGAGCCCAGAGCTATTTTTGCTCACTACGGTAGTTCCCATTATTCTTGGTTTTCCACTGTAACCATCCCCCCCTTTCCTCTTTTTTTTAGTAAGTGACCCTTGCCTTTTATTCTTGTTTGGGATTATGATATTTGGGGATTTTAACATGGATGGATTCGATTTATTTTTGGAAATTGGGTGTAGTGTAAATAACAATGACTATTTCTGCTACATGGCTGTAGGTAGAGCAACCTACTTAACTGAGATTCATCTCGGAGCGCACACACTTTTTTTAAACATCTTTATTGCAGTATAACTGCTTTACAATGGTGTGTTACTTTCTGCTTTATAACAAAGTGAATCAGTTATACATATACATATATCCCTATATCTCTTCCCTCTTGCGTCTCCCTCCCTCCCACCCTCCCTATCCCACCCCTCTAGGTGGTTACAAAGCACCGAGCTGATCTCCCTGTGCTATGCAGCTGCTTCCCACTAGCAATCTGTTTTACATTTGGTAGGGTATGTATGTGCATGCCACTCTCTCACTTTGTCCCAGCTTACCCTTCCCCCTTCCCATATCCTCAAGTCCATTCTCTAGTAGGTCTGCATCTTTATTCCCATCTTGCCCCTACGTTCTTCATGACCATTTTTTGGTTTGTTTTTTAGATTCCATATATATATGTTAGCATACAGCACTTGTTTTCCTCTTTCTAACTTACTTCACTCCGTATGACAGGCTCTAGGTCCATCCACCTCACTACAAATAACTCAATTTTGTTTCCTTTTATGGAGGAGTAACATTCCATTGTATATATGTGCCACATCTTCTTTATCCATTCACCTCTTGATGGACACTTAAGTTGCTTCCATGTCTGGGCTATTGTAAATAGAGCTGCAATGAACATTGTGGTACATGACTCTTTTTGAATTATGGTTTTCTCAGGGTATATGCCCAGTAGTGGGATTGCTGGGTCGTGCAGTAGTTCTATTTTTAGTTTTCTAAGGAACCTCCATACTGTTCTCCATAGTGGCTGTATCAATTTACATTCCCACCAACAGTGCAAGAGGGTTCCCTTTTCTCCACACCCTCTCCAGCATTTCTTGTTTGTAGATTTTTTGATGATGGCCATTCTGACTGGTGTGTGGTGATACCTCATTGAAGTTTTGATTTGTATTTCTCGAATAATTAGTGATCTTGAGCATTCTTTCATGTGTTTGTTGGCATTCTGTATATCTTCTTTGGAGAAATGTCTATTTAGGTCTTCTGCCCATTTTTGGATTCGGTTGTTTGTTTTTTTGATATTGAGCTGCATGAGCTGCTTGTAAATTTTGGAGATTAATCCTTCGTCAGTTGCTTCATTTGTAAATATTTTCTCCCATTCTGAGGGGTTTTTTTTGGTCTTGTTTATGGTTTCCTTTGCTGCACAGAAGATTTTAAGTTACATTAGGTTCCATTTGTTTGTTTTTGCTTTCATTTCTCTAGGAGATGGGTCAAAAAGGATCTTGCTGTGATTTATGTCATAGAGTGTTCTACCTATGTTTTCCTCTAAGAGTTTGATAGTGTCTGGCCTAACATTTCGGTATTTAATCCATTTTGAGTTTATTTTTGTGTATGGTGTTAGGAAGTGTTCTAATTTCATTCTTCTACATGTAGCTGTCCAGTTTTCCCAACATCGCTTATTGAATACGCTGTCTTTTCTCCATTGTATATTCTTGCTTCCTTTATGAAAGATAAGATGATCATATGTGCGTGGGTTTATCTCTGGGCCTTCTATCCTGTTCCATTGATCTATATTTCTGTTTTTGTGCCAGTACCATATTGTCTTGATTACTGTAGCTTTGCAGTATAGTCTGAAGTCCAAGAGCCTGATTCCTCCACCTCCGTTTTTTGTTTTCAAGATTGCTTTGGCTATTTAGGGTCTTTTGTGTTTCCATACAAATTGTGAACTTCTTTGTTCTAGTTCTGTGAAAAATGCCAGTGGGAGTTTGATAGGGATTGCATTGAATCTGCAGATTGCTTTGGGTAGTAGAGTCATTTTCACAATGTTGATTCTTCCAATCCAAGAACATGGTATATCTCTCCATGTATTTGTATCATCTTTAATTTCTTTCATCAGTGTCTTATAATTTTCTGCATACAGGTCTTTTGCTCCTTAAGTAGGTTTATTCCGAGATATTTTATTCTTTTTCTTGCAGTGGTAAATAGGAGTGTTTTCTTAATTTCACTTTCAGATTTCTCATCATTAGTGTATAGGAATGCAAGAGATTTCTGTGCATTAATTTTATATCCTGCTACTTATCCTGTAATTGATATCTAGTCTCATACCACTGTGGTTGGAAAAGATACTTGATACAATTTCAATTTTCTTAAATTTACCAAGGCTTGACTTGTGGCCCAACATATGACCTATCCTGGAGAATGTTCCATGCGCACTTGATAAGAATGTGTATTCTGTTGTTTTTGGATGGAATGTCCTATTAATATCAATTAAGTCCATCTTATTGAATGTATCGTTTAAAGCTTGTGTTTCCTTATTTATTTTCATTTTGGATGATCTGTCCATTGGTGAAAGTGGGGTGTTAAAGTCCCCTACTATGATTGTGTTACTGTCGACTTCCCCTTTTATGGCTGTTAGTATTTGCCTTATGTATTGATGTGATCCTATGTTGGGTGCATAAATATTTACAATTGTTATATCTTCTTCTTGTATCGATCCCTTGATCATTATGTAGTGTCCTTCTTTGTCTCTTCTAATAGTCTTTGTTTAAAGTCTATTTTGTCTGAGATGAGAATTGCTACTCCAGCTTTCTTTTGATTTCCATTTGCATGGAATATCTTTTTCCATCCCCTCACTTTCAGTCTGTATGTGTCCCTAGGTCTGTAGTGGGTCTCTTGTAGACAGCATATATAAGGGTCTTGTTTTTGTATCCATTCAGCTAGTCTGTGTCTTTTGGTGGGAGCATTTAATCCATTTACATTTAAGGTAATTATCGATATGTATGTTCCTATTCCCATTTTCTTAATTGTTTTGGGTTTGTTATTGTGGGTCTTTTCCTTCTCTTGTGTTTCCTGCCTAGAGAAGTTCCTTTAGCATTTGTTGTAAAGCTAGTTTGGTGGTGCTGAATTCTCTTAGCTTTTGCTTGTCTGTAAATCGTTTAATTTCCATCAAATCTGAATGAGATCCTTGATGGTTAGAGTAATCTTGGCTGTAGGTTTTTCTCCTTCATCACTTTGAGTATGTCCTGCCACTCCCTTCTGGCTTGCAGAGTTTCTGCTGAAAAATCAGCTGTTAACCTTATGGGGTTTCCCTTATGTGTTATTGTTGTGTTTCCCTTTCTGCTTTTAATATTTCTTCTTTGTATTTAATTTTTGATAGTTTGATTAATATGTATCTTGGCGTGTTTCTCCTTGGATTTATCCTGTATGGGATTCTCTGTGCTTCCTGGACTTGATTAACTATTTCCTTTCCCATGTTAGGGAAGTTTCAAGTATAATCTCTTCAAATATTTTCTCAGTCCCTTTCTTTTTCTCTTCTCCTCTGGGACCCCTATAAATCGAATGTTCCCTTGTTTAATGTTGTCCCAGAATTCTCTGAGCCTGTCCTCAGTTCTTTTCATTCTTTTTTCTTTATTCTGCTCTGCAGTAGTTATTTCCACTATTTTATCTTCCAGGTCACTTATCCATTCTTCTGCCTCAGTTATTTTGCTATTGATCTCTTCTAGAGAATTTTTAATTTCATTTATTGTGCTGTTCATCTCTGTTTGTTTGCTCTTTGGTTCTTCTAGGTCGTTGTTAAACGTTTCTTGTATTTCCAAAATTTTGGATCTTTACTATTCTATTTCCAAGATTTTGGATCATCTTTACTGTCATTATTCTGAATTCTTTTTCAGGTAGACTGCCTATTTCCTCTTCATTTGTTAGGTCTGGTGGGGTTTTGCCTTGCTCCTTCATCTGCTGTGTGGTTCTCTGTCTTCTTATTTTGCTGTACTTACTGTGTTTGGGGTCTCCTTTTCACAGGCTGCAGGTTCGTATGTTCCATTGTTTTTGGTGTTTTTGGTGTCCCCAGTGGCTAAGGTTGGTTCAGTGGGTTGTGTAGGCTTCCTGATGGAGGGGACTAGTGCCTGTGTTCTGGTGGATGAGGCTGGATTTTGTCTTTCTGGTGGGCAGGTCCACATCTGGTGGTGCGTTTTGTGGTGTCTGTGGCCTTATTATGATTTTAGGCAGCCTCTGTGCTAATGGATGAGTTTGTGTTCCTATCTTCTAGTAGTTTGGCAAAGGGTGTCCAGTACTGGAGCTTGCTGGTCATTGAGTGGAGCTGGTTCTTGGCATTGAGATGGAGATCTCTGGGAGATTTTCGCCGTTTGATAGTACATAGAGCTGGGAGGTCTCTTGTGGACCAGTGTCCTGAACTTGGCTCTGCCACCTGAGAGGCACAGCCCTGATGCCTGGCTGGAGCACCAAGAGCCTGTCATCCACATGGCTCAGAATAAAAGTGAGAAAAGAAAGAAAGAAAGAAAGAAGAAGATAAAAAAAGTAAAATAAAATTATTGAAATAGAAAATATTATTGAGAAAAAAATTTTTAAGCAATAAAAAAAAGAAAGAAAAAACCGACAGGCGGAACCCTAGGACAAATGGTTAATGCAAAGCTATACAGACAAAATCACATACAGAAGCATACACATACTCACTCACAAAAAGAGATAAAGGGGGAAAAATATATTTATCATTGCTCCCAAAGTGCACCTACACAATTTAGGATGATTCGTTGTCTATTCAGGTATTCCACAGATGCACGTACATCAAATTGATTGTGGAGCTTTAATCCACTGCTCCTGAGGCTGCTGAGAGAGATTTCCCTTTCTCTTCTTTGTTCACACAGCTCCTGGGGTTCAGCTTTGGATTTGGACCCGCCTCTTTGGGTAGGTCGTAGGAGGACATCTGTTCTTCACTCAGACAGGACGGGGTTAAAGGAGCAGCTGATTCAGGGACTGTGGCTCACTAAGGCCGGGGGGGAAGGAGGGGTATGGAATGCAGGGCTAGCCTGCGGCAGCAGAGCCCAACATGATGTTGCAACAGCCTGAGGCGCGCCATGCGTCCTCCCAGGGAAGTTGTCCCTGGATCACGGGACCCTGGAAGTGGTGGGCTGCACAGGCTCCCAGGACGGGAGGTGTGGATACTGACCAGCCACACAGGCTTCTTGGTGGCTTAGCATCCCATGCCCATCTCTGGGGTCTGCGCTGATAGCCACAGCTCGTGCCCGTCTCTGGAGCTCCTTTAAGCAGTGCTCTTAATCCCCTCTCCTCACGCACCAGGAAACAAAGAGGCAAGAAAAAGTCTGTTGCCTCTTCTGCAGCTCCAGAGTTTTTCCCGGACTCCCTCCTGGCTAGCTGTGGCGCACTAGCTCCCTTCAGGCTGTGTTCAGGCAGCCAAACCCAGTTCTCTCCCTGGAATCCGACCTCCGAAGCCCGAGCCTCAGCTCCCAGCCCCCACCCGTCCCAGTGGGTGAGCAGACAAGCCTCTTGGGCTGGTGAGTACTGGTTGGCACCAATCCTCTGTGCGGGAATCTCTCCACTTTGCCCTCTGCACCCCCGTTGCTGCACTGTCCTCCATGGCTCTGAAGCTTCCCCTCCACCACCCGCAGTCTCCGTCCATGAAGGAGCTTCCTAGTGTGTGGAAACCTTTCCTCCTTCACAGCTCCCTCCCACTGGTGCAGGTCCCGTCCCTATTCTTTGTCTCTGTTTTTTCTTTTTTCTTTTGCCCTACCCAAGTACATGGGGAGCTTCTTGCCTTCTGGGAGGTCTGAGGTCTTCTGCCAGCGTTCTGTAGGTGTTCTGTAGGAGTTGCTCTACATGTATATGTATTTCTGATGTATTTGTGGGGAGGAAGGTGATCTCTACGTCTTACTCTTCCACCGTCTTGAAGCTCCTCAAAACATATTTCTCTAAAACTCTGAAGCAATTCTTTTGTTGCCCAGATTATGTAAATAATTTGCTAGGCAAAGTTCCAGTGGTATTAACACCTGCTTCTTCCTATGTGTACCTAGTAGTAAATCTTCTTTTGTAATTTGGAGGCATGTGTTAAGGCCAACAAGCAACCAAATTTCGCCTGCTCCACCAGCCACGGTGGGGGACGGGGGTCAGAGGGCCTAGAGAATTTTTAATTTCATTTATTGTGTTGTTCATCACTATTTGTTTGGTCTTTAGTTCTTCTAGGTCCTTGTTAAACGTTTCTTGTATTTTCTCCATTGTATTTCCAAGATTTTGGATCATCTTTACTATCATTATTCTGAATTCTTTCTCAGGTAGACTGCCTATTTCCTCTTCATTTGCTAGGTCTGGTGGGTTTTTACCTTGTTCCTTCGTCTGCTGTGTGTTTCTCTGTCTTCTCATTTTGCTTAACTTACTGTGTTTAGGGTCTCCTTTTCGCAGGCTGCAGGTTTGTAGTTCCTGTTGTTTTTGGTGTCTGCCCCCACTGGCTAAGGTTGGTTCAGTGGGTTGTGTAGGCTTCCTGGTGGAGGGCACTAGTGCCTGTGTTCTGGTGGATGAGGCTGGATCTTGTCTTTCTGGTGGGCAGTTCCATGTCTGGTGGTGTGTTTTGGGGTGTCTGTGACCTTATTATGATTTTAGGCAGCCTCTCTGCTAATGGGTGGGGTTGTGTTTCTGTCTTGCTAATTGTGTGGCATAGAGTGTCCAGCACCATAATGCTGGTCGTTAAGTGAAGCTGGGTGCTGGTCTTGAGATGGAGATCTCTGGGAGATTTTCTCTGTTTGATATTATGTGGAGCTGGTAGGTCTTTTGTGGACGAATATCCTGAACTTGGCTCTGCCACCTGAGAGGCACAGCCCTGATGCCTGGCTGGAGCACCAAGAGCCTGTCATCCACACGGCTCAGAATAAAAGGGAGAAAAAGAAAGAATATAAAAGGAAATTAAATTTAAGTTATTAAAATAAAAATTATTTTTTTAAAAAATTAAGTAATAAAAAAAGGAGAGAGCAACCAAACCAAAAAACGAATCTACCAATGATAACAAGTGCTAAAACTATACTAAAAAAAAAAAAAAGAAGACGGACAGACCAAACCCTAGGACAAATGGTAAAAGCAAAGCTATACAAATTCACACACAGAAGCATACACAGGCACACTCACAAAAAGAGCAAAAGGGAAAATATATGTATATCGTTGCTCCCAAAGTCCACCTCCTCAATTTGGGATGATTCGTTGTCTATTCAGGTATTCCACTGATGCAGGTACATCAAGTTGATTGTGGAGATTTAATCCACTGCTCCTGAGGCTGCCGGGAGGGATTTCCCTTTCTCTGTTCACACAGCTCCTGGGGTTCAGCTTTGGATTTGGACCCGCCTCTGTGCGTAGGTCGCCTGAGGGCATCTGTTCTTCGTTCAGACAGGACGGGGTTAAGGGAGCAGCTGATTCGGGGGCTCTGGCTCACTCAGTCCGAGGGGCTGGAGGGGTACGGATGCGGGGCGAGCCTGCGGCAGCAGAGCCCAGCATGATGTTGCACCAGCCTGAGGCGCACCGTGCAGCCTCCCGGGGGAGTTGTCCCTGGATCCCGGGACCCTGGCAGTGGCGGGCTGCACAGGCTCCCCGAAAGGGAGGTGTGGAGAGTGACCTGTACTCGCACACAGGCTTCTTGGTGGCGGCAGCAGCAGCCTTAGTGTCTCATGCCCATCTCTGAGGTCCTCGCTGATAGCCGCGGCTCACGCCCGTCTCTGGAGCTCCCTTAAGCGGAGCTCTTAATCCCCTCTCCTCGCGCACCAGGAAACAAAGAGGAAAGAAAAAGTCTCTTGCCTCTTCCGCAGCTCCAGACTTTTTCCCGGACTCCCTCCCGGCTACCCATGGCGCACTAGCCCCTTCAGGCTGTGTTCACGCCGCCAACCCCACTGACCTCCGAAGCCCGAGCCTCAGCACGCAGCCCCGCCCGCCCCAGCGGGTGAGCAGACAAACCTCTCCAGCTGGTGAATGCCGGTCGGTACCGATCCTCTGTGCGGGAATCTTCCCGCTTTGCCCTCCTCACCCCTGTTGCTGCGCTCTCCTCCGCGGCTTCGAAGCTCACCCCTCCGCCTCCCGCAGTCTCCGCCCGTGAAGAAGCTCCTAGTGTGTGGAGACCTTTCCTCCTTCACAGCTCCCTCCCACTGGTGCAGGTTCCGTCCCTATCCTTTTGTCTCTGCTTTTTCTTTTTTCTTTTGCCCTACCCAGCTACGTGGGGAGTTTCTTGCCTTTTGGGAGGTCTGAGGTCTTCTGCCAGCATTCAGTAGGTGTTCTGCAGGAGTTGTTCCACATGTATATCTATTTCTGATGTATTTGTGGGGAGAAGGTGATCTCCATGTCTTACTCTTCCGCCATCTTGAAGCTCCTCTAAACACACTTTTTATATGGACAAATCCTGGACTGGCTTCGTTATCTGGTGGCCTGGCAACCCGTGGTGATAGGAATCGTCCAAGGCATTAATTATTCACTAGGGCTGGAATAGCATGGCACACCTACCCCAGAAGCAATGTATTGCATGTTGAAATATTTTCTAATCCTTAATCCTACATTTAATATTGATATTCTTTTCTAATTTTTTTATTATTATTATTATTATTTTGCGATACGTGGGCCTCTCACTGTTGTGGCCTCTCCCGTTGCGGAGCACAGGCTCCGGATGCGCAGGCTCAGTGGCCATGGCTCACGGGTGCAGCCGCTGTGTGGCATGTGGGATCTTCACGGACCAGGGCACGAACCCGTGTCCCCTGCATTGGCAGGCGGACTCTCAACCACTGCGCCACCAGGGAAGCCCTTCTTTTCTAATTTTAGAGATGACCCCAAGAATTTAGAGAACTGAATAACAACTGGCACTTTGTCTTGTGTAAAGAATTTAAAGAGAAGCTGAGCAATGGAATAAACAAATAAAGCGTGCTTTGCATCCTTCCGATTACAATCGTTTTCTAATCATCGCATCTGACACATTTGGTACAACCCACTGTGGACATCCCACCTCTACTTTGGCTTACAGTGATCTCATCTGAGGCGTGTTTCAGAGGTTTGCAAAGTACTCCTCACGTACAACGTTGAGTTACAACAAGTACCTTCTTATCAGTTCAACATCTTCAAAGAAGTAGGCAGAGTTGTCAAATCTATGGTTTTAGAACAGAGTCTTTTGTGTTCTTTGTGCTTGTTACCACGTGGCAGCTTTGGCACCACAGAGCCCTTCTGTGTAGAGAGCACTCCTGAAGCCTCTAGCACCAGTGTGTTGCAGTCCACTCAATGGGTTAGAGCTACGCTGGGTTTCCTGGGGCTGCCCCATGCACTCAGCCCACCCAAGGGCTGCACTAAAGGAAAGAGAAGCACTCTCTTCTTCTGTGCCACTCTGTTCACACACACGCACACGCACACGCACACACACACAGTCAATCCATGGCCATACTCTGCTTTTATTTTCTTCACAGCACTTCCTGAAATCATATCATAGACTCATTTGTTTACTGTTTGTCTTCACCTCCATGAAGACTGGGAATTTTATCTGTTTTGTTCCCTACTATCTCTCCAGCACTTGGAGCAGCACCTGGCACATAACAGGCACTCAATAAATATTTGCTGACCAAATGAATTAATCCAGCAAGAAAGAAAAAATTAACAGAATTGGGAAGACCAGTCAGAACAAATTAACCCAAGAATATGTTGAACTCCCCAAAATTAATTCATTTCAAATTACTGGTCATTTGTTAAACAGCCAACACTGTCTACATCACACCATCTATTCTGCAATACGTGAAGACATTACACTTGTATGAAGTAGAAAAGAAACAAATCTATTGTCGGAAACATTGGCGACGCATTGCGGCAACTTGGATGGATCTAGAAGTTATCATACTAAGTGAAGTCAGTCAGAAACAGAAAGACAAATACCACATGATATCACTTATATGTGGAATCTAAAATATGACACAAATGAACTTATCTATGAAACAGAAACAGAGTCACAGACATAGAGAACTGACTTGTGGTTACCAGTGGGGAGGGGGAGCGGGGTCAGGTTGGATTGGAAGTTTGGGTGAGCAGATGCAAACTATTATATATAGAATGGATAAACAACAAGGTCCTAGTGTACAGCACAGGGAACTATATTCAATATCCTGTGATAAACCATAATGGAAAAGAATATGAGAAAGAATGTATATATGTATAACTGAATCACTTTGCTGTACAGCAGAAATTAACTCAACATTGTAAATCAACTATACTTCGATAATTTTTTTAAAAATATCAGCAACGCACTTAATGCTATACAAAATTCCATTGTAGTTGTAATGACAACAACTCACATTAAGATTTTTCTGGTTGGTAATATTCCTTCTTGAAACTGCTCAGTGCTTCAGTATTACAACTGGCTCATCATCCAGATTATTAGAAGATCTAACTCTGCTTTATTTCTCTACTCAGCAAACATTTCAACAATTCAACATTTATTATGTACCAGGCATGTGCAAGGATTGAAGAGATAAATCAAGATTTTTGAATTTACAGGCTACAGACAAATAAAAGACCTCACAGCTGGATAAAGCACCAACTAAAAATTAGTTTTTCTTTTGTAGCAGAGCCCTTAAATGCACCTCTGATGTATTTGCCATCTGCCTTTTATGTAGAGCATAGTGAAGACCCTTTAGGACTCTGGACAGGTAAAGCATGTGTCTTCATGGAATTCTGAATGACCCTCAGAGTTCAGAAATGTTAGATAATTACTAAACAATATCAGAAAAAAATAAAGATGCTATTTCCTTTACGCAGTTTAGGCATTTAAAATCTAGTCTCAGGGGCTTCCCTGGTGGCGCAGTGGTTAAGAATACGCTTGCCAATGCGGGTACACAGGTTCGAGCCCTGGTCCGGGAAGATCCCACATGCCGCGGAGCAACTAAGCCCATGCGCCACAACTACTGAGCCTGTGCTCTAGAGCCCGTAAGCCACAACAACTGAGCTCATGCAACACGACTGCTGAAGCCCATGAGCCTACAGCCCGTGCTCCACAAAAAGAAGCCACTGCAATGAGAAGCCCACGCACCACAGTGAAGAGTAGCCCCTGCTTGCCACAACTAGAGAAAGCCCGTGCACAGCAATGAAGACCCAACGCAGCCAAAAAATAAATTAATTTTAAATAAATTAATTAATTAAATCTAGTCTCAGTTTTGTGAAGTAATATGTATATACTACTCAGTTACCAGTGGTTATCTCAAGGTAAAGGGATAAGAGCTGATTCTTAATTTCTTTTATATGCTTTTTTTCTTGTCCAAATTTTCTACAATTTAACATTTGCAATGAGAAAAATAGATTATTTTTAAAATATTATTTTAAATCTATCAATTAACTATGAAGCTTTTCTATTGCTGTTTAAATTATTGAAATTAAATCTACAGGTCAAGTCCACGTTAAATTTGTCTGGTTCTCATGACAATTAACATTGTGCTTAATGTAGGAAGGAAATAAGGGGACTAAAGCAAAAAGCCCATTTTGTGTTTGGTTTCTGTGACATCTCAAGTCTCCTTCTCCTGAACTTGTCTATTTTTTTCTTAGGCTGGGTACTCCATTACACTCTCCCAGGAGTTTGTGTGAGACGGAAGAACCCACTGTTTGGGTTTCCCAAGGACTAAAGCCTGTCCTGCACTTAATGAACTTATTTCTTTGAGATAACTTTCTGCAAACGACAGAAAATATACCCTAGATCCCTGCTAGTACTCATAACACAAAAACATTCATTTACAAACCATAGTATATAAGAGGAATTCCTTCTTGGAAAATAATAATAATAGCTAACACCTACCACAGGCACCTGTCACCCTGTGCGAGTACCCCATGGTACCCATTCTCATAGGGTTGGTCCTCATCCAGGGGCACATGCCAGTGCTTTACTGATATTACTGCACATTGACATCTATATCAGACCCTACGATGTATTTATTATTATCCCTATCTTAAGGACAGGAAAATATTTGGGATCAGATTGAGTTGCCCAAAGATACATGCATACTAACCCAGGTCCTTCTGATTCCAGACCCCAACTAACCACACAGACCCAGTTCTGGCTGAGGACTGAGCAAGGTCACTTCCTTTCACATGTGGTTCCCAGCTTAAGGAGTGAGTTGCATGAAGTCCATAAAAAGCTCCTCACTTTTAAATTTAATGTATTCATTTAATGTCTTATTATCTAGATTCTAAAAATTAACATATGGAAGTAGTATCTATCTTTTAAATTATTGTGTATCAAATATTTCTGAGTCATTGTGAAGAACCTCTAGGTCTATACTTGCTTAAAAATCTATTTAGCTCATACGTACTTTCATAATGTTTCAAAAAGAGAAAAAATCAGAAACAAGACTTTTCAAAGAAGGAAAAAGCAACATGATGCAAGGGAAGCCGACTAGAAGATGGGGCTGAAAGCAGAGTAACCAGACACTAATTAGAACTTCACACATAGTTAAAGGCTGAAGATCCGAGTCAGGGATATAGGGGGATTCTTTCAAATCCTTCAAAACTGAGTATTTATTTCATTAGTTTCATTTTCATAGAAATACATAATTTACTGCATCTTGGGTTATATACCCTCTCTCAAGTAACTATGGCTGGAGAAACTTATCAAATACCGAGAAAGACAGATTCAGTTCATATGAAAATATACCTTCTAGGGGTTTTTGTATCCTGTGAAGCTTAATGAGGACACACAGCACTTTTTTTCTAAGAACAGCAATAACATTTTGCCTTGCTGCTCTTGAGAGCAGTCAGGCACAGAAGGGATAGCTGGCGGGATGGAGAACGACCTGTACAGACATGCATGAGTCTCCTGGCAGAAAGCTGACGGACACAGTAATTTGAAATCTTCTGCTCATTTCTGCTGTCTCCTAGTGAACTAAGTCATTTGGCACAGGTAACTCAGATATCAATAATGCAGTGAGATCATGATTATCTCATAGGATAAAGAAAAGCCCAGAACCACGTTTTTCCAATCTGGTAGCAGTTTTTGAACAGTTTTAGTTGTTTCAGTCAGCAAGTCCTCATTCATATAGTTTACATATAATTGGGTCGGAATGGACTTAGTTATAAGTAGTGATAGAAAGACCACCACCAGACCAAGACTGACCCTTAATGAAGGATCCTAGGACTTTATTGCAGCTCTCAAATTTAACCAAAACCCTTCCTGCTGCGTCTCATCAGCGGGCCACTCCAAGTAGGTCTTGGTGTTCATGATCTTCCGCAGCTTACAAAAACGCTGGGGGATGGCCTTTTTCTCAATGGGCTCCAGCAGAATGAGAATGGCAGCATCGTCGTTCTCATCAAAGAGACGAAAATGGGAGAAGTCCAGCTCGTACTTGCACCACTCACTCTTCACGAAGTTCTCAGAAAGCACAAAGATGGTTTTGTGGCTCTTTTCAATGGAGTCAATGATATTGTCGATAATCCACTTGCCAGGAATGAAGTCCCGCTTGTGAAGACACAACTTAAAGGGAGGTCTGAAGTGCTCCAGCTCCTGGACCATGAGGTTCTCCACCCAGTAGGAATCCCGTTCACTGTAGGACACAAAGGCATCATAGCAGATGTCCCTGCGGGGGGCCTTCCTGGGCTTCCTCTTGGCCTGGAGCCAGGCCCACATCATCTTCATGTACCACAGTCCGTGGAAACGGTGGCACAGAACTCCCACGAGCAGGAGCGACAGGAAAAGGGCACAGCACACGGCAGACACCACGGCTGCCCTGTGGCATTCAGAAGGCGAGAGCCGGGTGTCCTGAACCCGCTGGCCCCACACGGGAGATGGAGAGTCACACAGGTATTCTTCTGGCCAGTCGATCAGGACCTGGGCCAGGGCCTGCTGCCCCTGTGTGAAAGACAGGAAGTCACAGGAGCAAATGAAGCTGTTGCCACCAGCTTCCAAAGTCTTCAGTTTTTGAAAAGAATCAAGTTGCTCCTTAGAGAAAGTATTTATTATATTTCTGCTGATTCTCATAACTAATAATACAGGTAAAAAGGAGGCATCTGGTAGAGTCTTCAACTTATTTCTGGAAATATAAAGTTCTTTGAGTTTTGGCAAAATCAAAGAAAATGAATCGAGATCGTTATTGCTAATATCTAAAATTTCCAGTGTCTGGGGAATGCAACGGGTTAAACTTTGTATTCTTGTGCTGGATAAGTTCAAGTATTTCATTTTTCCTGGCCACTGACAAGTTTCAGGCATTGAATGAAAATTATTCTTACTGATATCAAGGTTAGTCAGGTTTTTCAGAGTAAGCAAAATTTCTCCAGTTTTTTCTAATGATTTCAAACGATTCTGCCTTAAAACTAAGGTTTTTAGTAAGGGCCAGGCATGCTCACAGGCAGAGTTTTTCAAGGTTTCTTCAGACATTAAGTTTTCACTGAGATCCAAATATTCTAATGATTTTAAATGTTGTGAAAGTAAACAAGGAACCAGAAAAACCTTACTGTTTTCTATTGTGATTCTTTTAACTTTTCCTGTGAGTGAATATATATTACTCAGATCATGAAATAAGAAAAACTGTGGAATATGCAACTTCCGTATTGTTAATGTCTCCAAGTCACCTACGTGTTTAATTGTCTCCAGAGTCAATGTCCTAAAATCACCAACTCCATCATAGGTACAGTCATCAAACTCTACTTCTAAGCCTCCAGAAACATAATTAAACATTTTCACAACTTCAGGAAAACTTTCGTCAGTGATTTGCACATTTCTAAATGTAAACTTTTTAATCGATGTATTCGTTTCATTGATGGATACTTCTGAAAAATGAAAAGTGTTCAAATCAGTATCTCTCAGCTCTAAATGTTCTAAGGAACTTAAAGTATCTACAAAAATCTCCAACAGTAAAACAGGCTGCTTCAGATGAAGAATCAGATGGCTGATGTTCTGGACTGACTTTAAACTCTTTGGCGCATATGTCTGCAGATTTGGAACATTAATCTCAAGTTTCTCAAGAAGCGTTAGCCCAGCGAAATCCTTTTCCTGAATCTCAGTGAAGCTGTTACTATTTCCTACTTTCAGGATTCGCAGATTTGGGAGATGAGAAAAAAGAGATCTTTCCCCGAGTGTTTTGTATAAATTTCCCAGTAAGTTTAAGAATTTCAAGGCAGAAAGGGATCTGAACCAGGAGGATGAGAAGTAAGATAAACGATTATAGGATAAGTCCAAATATTCAAGACTCCTCAGCGAAAAAAAAGAATCTTCCTCCACCGTGTGAATTTCATTGGCCCCCAGCCTCAGAGTCCTGAGGTTCACACACCTCCGCAAGTCGCTGTTGCTGACATAGGTGATCTCATTGCTGGACAGGTCAAGGCTTTTCACAGCTGACGTGAGCCCTGAGGGGATGGAGTTTAAAGATCTGGAGCGTCCATCGCAGACACCAGTGGGGTCACAAGACAGAGAAGAAGCCTGATCAGAGGCTCCTTCCTTGGGGAGGCTGATTACAGACCCCAAGACCCACACTGTCCACAAAGCAGGTGGCATTGTCCAGTGATCTCACCTACAAAGAAAAGAGGTTCAAATGAGTGATTGTGTTTGACAGCATAGCTTAATTCCAGTTCTTCAGAAACGTTTTGTAAGATGTAGCACGTGCGTCCACACACACACACACACACACACACACACACACACACAGACATAACTGACAGGGAAATGGAATGTATGAATAAGGATAAGGATAAAAAATGAATTCCCTGACACATCCAGCAACAGGCCGCCACTGAACAATGACTTAAAGGCACAGTACCATCTAGGAATATGCAGCAGGACCAAACGTGGGTTGAAAGATGAAATGAATGATGGAGGATGAAAAAGCAAGCAGTTTAAGGGCTAGGCTTAACCATATGCATTTACAACCTCGTATTTGTATACTTCAGATCTTATATTGGAGCATGCCCCTTGCCTGTCCTGATGCCCCCATGAGTTAGAGATCTCACAGTGCCAAACCACAGCTCTCCTTGAACAACTTTCACTGAATACAGCTCCAGCTGGAGCATGCTCTTTAACCAAAAGAAAAAGGTCCCATGCTTGTCAACCTGTCTTGCACTTGGCACTAGCAGGTGGAAGGGGTGCTGAGAACCCCAGGCAGAGCAAGGTGGTTTGTTGGGCGGAGGGACAATCAGACCATCAGAACCTTCTCATCTGCAGTGAACTAAGTGCAGGAAGCAGTATTTGACTTAGCACATTTTTCAAAAGATCATTTTGGGGAAACAATCAACAGTATTACCTTTGCCAGTACTCACGTGTCCATCTAAGGGTCAGTCTGTTTCAGGGCTCTCTAATCTGATCCAATGTCTATTTGTCTATCCTTGTACCGGTAACACACTATATTAAATATATGACATATCTTCATATCCAGGAGAGCAAGGCCTTCCTCCCTGTTCTTCTTTAAGTGAGTCTTAGTCTTGGTGCTTTGCATATTCTTATAAATTACAGAATCAGCTTATCAGTTTCAAAAACAAAACCCATTGATTTTTTAAAAATAAATTTATTTATTTTATTTTTGGCTGTGTTGGGTCTTCGTTGCTGCACGTGGGCTTTCTCTAGTTGTGGTGAGCAGGGGCTACTTTTCACTGCAGTGCGCAGGCTTCTCATTGCAGTGGCTTCTCTTGTTGTGGAGCACAGGCTCTAGGTGCGTGGGCTTCAGTAGTTGTGACACTCGGGCTCAGTAATTATGGCTCACGGGCTTAGTTGCTCCGCGGCATGTGGGATCTTTCCAGACCAGGGCTTGAACCCGTGTTCCCTGCATTGGCAGGCAGATCCTTAACCACTGAGCCACCAGGGAAGCCCAAACCCATTGATTTTAGTTGGCAATGCCATGACTCTATAGATATTTTGGAATTATTGACATCACTACAATATTGAATCTTTCAATCCACGAGCATGATATATCTTTCCATTTATTTGGGTCTTCATTACCACAATAATGTCTTATGATTTTCTACACAGAGGTCTTGAGCATATTTTGTGAGGTTTATTTCTAGGCATCTGATACTTTTGAAGTTTTGAAAATAGTATTACTTACTTATATGTGGCATATACCTATATATACAGAGAGAGAAATTCAATTAAGTTTTACATATCTACCATGCATTGAGCAACCTTGCAAAACTAATTCAACAATTTCACAGTTTGTAGATTCCTTTCAATTTTCTACAAACACAATCATATCATCCAGGTATAATGATGGTTTTATTTACTTTTTCCAATCCTTATACCTTTACTTCATTGTCTTGATTGGTGAATGTTGAATTTTATCAAAATTCTTTTTTTCTTCCTTTAACTATTGAGATAAGAACATTTCCTCCTTTACTTTGTTAATAAATATTGGTGACTACAATGGATAAATGTGTTAAAGCAACCTTGCATTTTTAGAATAAACCCACATTCGTCTGGATGTATTATCCTTTTTATATATTGCTGGATTTTATTTATAATATTTTGTTTAGAATTTTTTAATCTATATTCAGAAGTAAAATTGCCCTACAAATTTCTTTCTCCTAATGTCCTCATACAGTTTTTGTTGTTGTTTGTTTTTGTTAAATACATTAATTTAACAGCTACAGAATGATTCAGATTTTCTTTTTATTCTTTTGTCAGTTGTGTTTTTCAAAGAATTTATCATTTTCTTCCAAATTTTCAAATTTACTGACATAGTTGCTTTCATCCTCTTATTGTTTTAATGTCTGCAGGACCTCTATTCTATTCCTTAGATGATATCTGTGCCTGCTTTCTTTCTCAATTGTCTTGCCAGAGGTTTATCGTTTTTATTAGCATTCTAAAATTTTTATTTATTTTATCCATTTATTTTTGGCTGTATTGGGTCCTTGTTGCTATGTGCGAGCTTTCTCTAGTTGCAGCGAGCAAGGGCTACTCTTCGTTGCGGTGCACGGGCTTCTCATTGCAGTGGCTTCTCTTGTTGTGGAGCACAGGCTCTAGGCACGCGAGCTTCAGTAGTTGTGGCGAATGGCCTTCAGTAGTTTGCGGCACACGGGCTTCAGTAGTTGCAGCGCACAGGCTTAGTTGCTCCATGGCATGTGGGAGCTATCTTCCTGAACCAGGGATCAAACCTGTGTCCCCTGCATTGGCAGCCAGATTCTCAACCACTGCACCACCAGGGAAGTCCTATCAGCATTTTTGAATAATCAGCTTCTCACTCTACAGAGCCTCTATTTATTTTCTATTTCATTAATTTCTAGTCATATTACTATTTACTTCCTTCTGCTTTCTCTAGATTTATTTTACGGTTCTCATTCTAATTTCCTGAGATAGATGCTTCCTCATTAATTTTCAGCCATTCTTCATTTCTAATATATCCATTTCAGGTCATGCATTTTCATCTAAACACTAGTTTAGCTGTATTGTCCATGTCTCTTTCTCTTCTGTTCTTTCCATACTTTTTGTCTCTTCAAGTTTCATTCTAGGTATTTTCTTCTGATCTATTTTCTAGTTTATTTTCCTTTCTTCAGCTATGTTTAATTTACTGTTAAATCCATCCACTGCTTTTAAATTTTTTGATTATTACAGTTTTCATCTATATCATTTCTATTTGGTTCCTTTCCACTTCTGCTATGTCATTTTTATAGTTTCAAATTCTCTGCCAGATTTTTCAGTTTTGTCTTTCATTGCGTTGAACACAGTAAGCACAATCTGACAGCTGCAGAGCACTTTTGACAGCCTTAGAAAACAGGGAGTTAAATGTTAAGGTCTGGGGCAGTCACGGATGGGATAGATAAGGCTGAACTAGAGGAAAACAAGTCCTCACAGGTTGCATCACAGCTTTGAGTTATCTGGATGGCTTGGGCAGCCTTGATCTCTGAATATGGACTAAGATTATTTCTGGAACGCTAGTGCTCATGGGTACCTACAGAAGCAAAGGAAAATTTTCTCCAGAAGAAGAAAACATCATCCTAGCCCTTACATTTCTTTCTAGAAACAATTTTTCAAATAGAATGTCCAGTAAAAACTGAAAAACAACTGGACACTAACGAAAGCAAGGTGACAAGCATGAGAAAAGCAGAAACAGAAGACAACAGAAACTAACCCATAGAGGCCGCAGATCTAGCATTGTCCCCACCTCTAAAACTGACAGGGTTAAGATGAAATGGCTATTACTATTTGGCACTATGTCTATCCCATTGTCTTTCTGCTTAATTGATTGTTGAAAAAAAAATCCTCTTAGTATAATTGTACTGGAGAACCAAAATTTACCTGATTTTTTCCACTTCATAACATATTGCACAAATCTTAAGAAATCTATACCAATTTTTGGCTAAGATTTAAGGTCAAATGCGTTCATTTTTTATTTTTCCTGGCTTTTTCTCTTTAAAACGTAAAATTTATAAGAGCAGGGATCTTGGGCTATTTCATATACATATTATATGATACCTATTACATGGTCGGTTTTCAACAAATAATAATTATTGATGATGCTAAAACTACAGTTAACAGCTTGACACTTTAGGTCAGAATTACTTGTCTCTCCTCCCATTTCCCCAATACACTACAGGAGCGGGCAGAGAACTCCTCAGTGTAAGACACTGAGAAAGGGAAGGGCGATGGCTCAAGTTAGATGGAGTGGAGTCAGATCTAATAAAGGCTACGGATCTGCACAAAGTATAAAAATCATCTGCTTAAAGAATTCAGAAAGTTGCCAGAGTGGTGAGGAATTATTAGTCCAAGACTTGGGATAGGATGGAAGTCTGAGGAGTAAGCCTGGTGTTAAAGGCGACTTAGCTGAGAGGAAGTTGAAGCCCTGTGGCCCAGAGTGAAACCAGGAACAGACGCCCACTTTAGGGCGAGGGCTGAGATGCCTGGGTGAAGCCAGACTAGAGAAGGACTCATGGCCCAGCGCATGGTAGAGAAGTGACAGTGGGCTCTCCATAAAGCCAAGCACAGAGAAAAGGCTACGCCGTATGTGAACAGGGGCCTCAAAAATCTCTGCCCTCTGACCCAGGGTCTCTACCTGGCTAGAAGCTAGCCTCCTAGAAATCTCCCATAAGAAATCAAAACCCAGGCCTGCCACATATGATGGTGTGGATCCAAATATTAAAAGATATAATAACTAAGAATTTTTCAGAACTGAAGAAAAACATAAATTTACAAATTATAAATGCATATTGAATCCCAAAGAATAGAAATTCCTCATCTAGCCCCAAAACAATGGAATAACAGCCTCAAAGGGCTGAGAAAACATACCTGTTAGTCTAGACATCTATACCCAGTTAAATAATCATCCAAGAGTAAAGATAAGACATTTTCAGACATTTGTAGACCTTCATTGAAAGAAGTACCCCAAAACATATGTTCTTCAACACATGGAAAATAAACCAGGTAAGAGTAGGCAACAAGAAGCAACAAGTGGATTTTTTTAGTGTAACGATAGATAAGAAAGACAGCACTCAGAAACTCAGACATGGGTTTCCTGCATGAGGAAAAAGTAATGTAAATTTTAAATGACATTGTGGAGATAAAAAAAATTTTTTTTTTGACAAGCAAACCTATTTGGGAGGAGTAAATACAACTTAGATTTACTAAAATATCTTTATGAGGTCACACCCAAGGTGCCACATACAATAAATTATGCTCAGTCACTGAAATCAAAACAAGATATTTAACCAACCAAGCCAAATTCTTAAGTAAAGCAATGAAAAAAAATAACTGATGGCTTAGAAACTTCCAAAACATGTTGTCAACTTCAGGTAATTTTCATAAAATTGATACATTATAAAAAGTTTAAAGAAGACACAAAGGTTCTCTGCTTAGAACAGGAAGAAGAAACTTAAAATATTGGTGAATAAGTCATTTTCAAGTAATCAGGTCAGGATATTTGCCTTTTTCTTTTCTTTTCTTTTCTTTTTTTTTGGTGTCTACTTTCAAGTCAGCCATCCTATCTCCCAGTTGCTTTTTGGTAAAGATCTGAGTTAGTAACAGTGCAGACAAGACCTTCTGCAAGATTACAAGCATCTCACCCGGCTGAATTGTTTACACCCTGAACAATTTCTCTCTCTCTCCCAGCCCTTTTTTTTTTTTTTCTTTTTTCAAACAGGAAAAACACTATCCTGGCTGACATCCAAGTTCCAAACACAAGTTGTCATTTATAGACGTTGACGAAGTTTTAATGGCGTGAAGCCCCCCCGGAGCAGAGACCAGGCTCGGGGTTGGGGAGCGAGAGTCCTAGGCAGATCCGAGTCCTGACCCTGTCCCATTGCTGAGCCCTGGTGGCCGAAATCCCACCTTTGGAAGTTGGGTCCCAGCGGTAAGCAGTGAGCGCAGACGCACCGCCAGCAGGACGCACCTATGCAACCTTGAAAGCCTCTACCTGAACCTCGTCACCGCCGCTCCGAGTGAAGGGGGCAGGGGCGACCGGGGCGCCCTGAGCCTCCGGCGAGAGGGCTGCCCTTCGGGAACTGGAGCCACTGGCCACCCCGCCTCCCGGAACGCGGCCGGCCGCAGCGCGGAGCCCGCGGAAGCTTCCCGCGGCGCCCCATCGGAGGCTGGATGGCCCCGCCAAGGCCCGCGGGCACCGGGACGCCAAGGGCTGGGCGAACCTCGGCCGCACCCCCGTCCCTTTCCGTGAGGTCCCCGCTTCTCTCACCTCGGCGGGGCGGGTGTCCACATTGCCGTGCGGGGCCTAGCAGACAGGGCTGCAGGAGCGACGACGGCCTCGGGGCCAGGGACTCCCCCCTTCCCCGGGCCCGCGCCGCACGACTGGGGTCCCGGGTGCCGCCGACTGGGAAGCGAGGATGCCCGGCGCCCGCGTCCGCGCCTCGGCCACCCTGGGACCCTGCCCGCCCGGTCTGGGAAGGGCTGCGGAACGAGGAAGCCCGCCGAGCGTATTTTCGGCCCGATGTATCCGGAGAATGCGCAGCTGCCGCCAGGCCGCGCCTTCTGCCGCCTCCGGCCCGGACCTGCCCGCGCCCCGGAAGAATGCGCGGGGACGCTGCGTGTGGCCGGCGCCCCCTTCTCCAGGGTGCGGGGACCACCCGTTCCGCGGAGCGCGCCTGTCACCTGTGGCCTGGGGCCCGCCGCCGCTTCCCTTTCCGCGGGCTCCGTCGGGTGACCGTGACCCACGTGCTACCCCACCGCCGCCTGGTGCCCGGACCGGGTCGGAGGCGGGCGCTGGGGCCAGGGTGTGGGGAGACGCTTAAGGCCTCCGCGTGGGATTTCCCCAGCACAGAGTTAGATTTCGAAACCAACGAGAAGGCTTATTACCCAACCACTATTTTCTTGAAGCCTCGGGCACCTTACAGGCCTCTTACTGCCCTGAAACACGCCGTCTCCATTCTTCTGCGTCCTTGGACGCCCAAATTCAGGCTCACGAATCATGCCTCTCATCCACCTCCCACCCCCACCACGACCTTTTAAACACAATTTCCCGGTCAGTATATCTCCAGGGTCCACTTCCACCCGCAAGTCTATTCTCTCTTGCATTAAAATAACTCACCAGTCACTATCCAAACCAACGCAGCAAGATTTTGCCTGAAGAGCAGATAAGGACAGCCCAGATTTTTAAAAAATTTCAATCTTGTGGCGGTCCCCTGGTGGTGCGCTGACTTTCCCTAGCACCCACCTCCCATCCCTGCTCTTACCGTGAAAAGATGTGGGCTCCCCCTTATGTCTAAGATTTTGAACCTAAGTCCTTCCCTTGCGCGTTTCCATCCCTGTTTCTCAAAATGGGTAATTCCCAAAACGAACAGTCTTAGATTGGCTTTCTTCATTGCCACAGAAACTAGTGAGACATGTTTGTAAGGGAAACTAGCTACCTTTTCAAAATTAAGCTGCCTTAATATTCATAAACTATATTTTATTTTCATAATTACATTTGACCTTCCCAAATTGAGATTGGAGGCTGAAGAAGCATTCTAGTTCCTCTTTGACACAGGAGGAAATGCCATGCAAATTCTAAGTGGCAGAATTGAGATTTGAAACCAGAATTTTACCCTAAACCCAGGGTTCTTTGTGTTACCCTATTCCACATGCCTAGTCTTCATCAAAGTCTCCAGCCTTAGGCAAACTTAATCTATAGGCATGAATATGAACTTGAGGGGATGGATTCTGTTTTTCTATACAGTTTACTGATTACCGTGGGGACATTTCTCTGCATCCCTGACCATCCAGGCTCTCCAGCTGTCTGAAACACTTTCTTCTTATGACTTCAAAATCTCGCCCTCTCTTCCTCATGATTTCTCAAGTGTGTCCTTCAGAAAACTTCTTTCCAATTTTTTGCCCTGAAACTGAAAACCTCTGTTCTTTCTCTATATATCTTTTCTAGTTGAGCTGCCTGGATTGACTGATGTTAGTGCTCTGTAATCCCAAAGTTGATTAGAATATTCTGACAAAGTTAAGTAGAAATTATGTATTTAGCCACAACTTACTACCAGTGTCATCTACATGCAGTGTATTTTTCTCTACACTCTCAGCAAAGCTATTAGCACCTTCTACTAAGGCACATCCTTATACGTGTTCAGTTCTTCACGTTTTCGAAGCACTTTCACATAAATCTTTTCACCTGAGTCTTATAATAACACGTGAAATAAATAGTTCTGATATTATTACGCCTTCAGTTCAAGTGATTAAAGAACTTGCCTCAAGTCACATGGCTCCGAGCCAAGTGGCAAATCCCAGGTTAGACTCCAAAACGCCTTAGCCTCTTTTCAGTATAAGACCTCCTCTAACTGCCTACACAACTTATTTTTTTTTAAAAAAAGTTAGAAAATGAACACAATATGAAAAGATAATTCGGTAAAAAGTAACTCTCATGGTATCTATTTTTTGAGAATCTGACTGAAATTCTAAAGTGAAGTTATCAAAAAACACTGTCTTGTTCACATAAAATATTTTGTAATAGAGAAAATAATAAATATATCCGTCAAAAATCACTTAATGAAAATCTGCTGTAATCCTTGCACTAATACACAGATTGTTGTACGCAAATGCTCATTCTTCAAAATTTTTCTACTTTGAAGAGATTTCAATAACATCTGTAACTTTTGAAGAATACTGTTTATTAGCGCCTATGCGAAATGATAATAGTAAAACTCTGAATCAACATAGAGCTGAGTTTTGAAACCTGAGAATATTTCATTTAGTAGATATTTTTCTTTTAAAAACGAGAATTGTCCTTCAACTGAAACCCTTCCTGCTGGGGGATGGCCTTTTTCTCAATGGGCTCCAGCAGAATGAGAATGGCAGCATCGTCGTTCTCATCAAAGAGACGAAAATGGGAGAAGTCCAGCTCGTACTTGCACCACTCACTCTTCACGAAGTTCTCAGAAAGCACAAAGATGGTTTTGTGGCTCTTTTCAATGGAGTCAATGATATTGTCGATAATCCACTTGCCAGGAATGAAGTCCCGCTTGTGAAGACACAACTTAAAGGGAGGTCTGAAGTGCTCCAGCTCCTGGACCATGAGGTTCTCCACCCAGTAGGAATCCCGTTCACTGTAGGACACAAAGGCATCATAGCAGATGTCCCTGCGGGGGGCCTTCCTGGGCTTCCTCTTGGCCTGGAGCCAGGCCCACATCATCTTCATGTACCACAGTCCGTGGAAACGGTGGCACAGAACTCCCACGAGCAGGAGCGACAGGAAAAGGGCACAGCACACGGCAGACACCACGGCTGCCCTGTGGCATTCAGAAGGCGAGAGCCGGGTGTCCTGAACCCGCTGGCCCCACACGGGAGATGGAGAGTCACACAGGTATTCTTCTGGCCAGTCGATCAGGACCTGGGCCAGGGCCTGCTGCCCCTGTGTGAAAGACAGGAAGTCACAGGAGCAAATGAAGCTGTTGCCACCAGCTTCCAAAGTCTTCAGTTTTTGAAAAGAATCAAGTTGCTCCTTAGAGAAAGTTTTATTTTCTTGCTTACGTTCCAAGAAGAAGGAAGTACCTGGGAGCATCTTCGACATGTACCTGAAAATGTAAAGTTCTTTAAGATGTGACAAAATAAAAGACTATATTGCTAACATCTAATATGCCTAGTGTCTGGGAAACATTGAGTGTTAGATTGTATAGTTTGACACTGGATAAATTCAAGTATGTCACCTTTTCTGGCCACTGGTAAGAGTTCAGTAAAGAACCAAGTGTACACTGACAAAGATCAATGTTAGTCAGGTTTTTCTAGAGAAAGCAACATTGTCCCGAGTTTATAGATTATTTTGTCTTAAAATCAAAGTATGTAGGGAGAACCTTTGAACTGATGGTTTCAGTTATTCTCCAACCATCAAATGTTCACTGAGGTCCGAGTATCCTGTGGATTTTAAATATTGAGAAGGGAGATATGGTATTAAGCAAGTTTTGGCAGTTTCAACTGTGAATACCTTTAGTTAATATAAAAGCATGTTTTCAAAGTTCTGTCATTGTGGAAAATTCTCATAGCTAAGCTCTGTTGTTATTACAGTTTCTGTTGGGCCTGGTCTGATCATGGAACCGCAGTCACCCCATTTTCCATTTTCCTGAAGTACAGTCTTCCAGTTCTGTATTCAATAACTGATTTTCAAATCTTATTGTTTAATTACTTCGACTTGTTTTACTATTAGTTTTTTCACTGTGGGCCTGAGTGTAAGAGTGTCTTCTGTTACTTGTGATCTCATATGAAGAGCAGTATTTCTGAGTTCTAAATATTTTGGAAACTTGAAAGATTGACAAAACCTTTCAGAATGGAATTGACCTCTTTATATGTGGTCAAAAGGTACAAATTTCCAGTTATAAGATATATACTTCTGGGAATGTAATGTACAGCATGGTGACTATAGTTAGTAATACTGTTTTAGTAATACTGTTATTATACCTTCAAAAGTTGCTAAGAGTAGATCTTAAAACTTCTCATCACCAGAAAAAAATAGTAACTATGTGAAATGATGGATTTTTAACTCAACTTATCGTGATGATTATTTCACATTATATATACGTATATCAAATCATTATGTTATACATCTTAAACTAATACAATACTACATGTCAATCATATCTCAGTAAAACTCGGGCAGGGGGTACACACTGAGATACCACTACATGCCCACTAGAAAGGCTAAAATGAAAGACTGACAATACTGACAATACCGAGGATGTAGAACAACTGAAACTCTCATGCATTGCTGCTGGCAATGCGAAACGATACACCCACTTTGGGAAAGTTTGACAGTTTCTTATCAAATTAAATATGCACTTAATGATGCAACAATCTCAATCCTAGGTAATTACCCACGAGAAATGAAAAAATAAGCCCACACAAAAGCATGTACTTTATTCAGAGCTAGAAATGACCCAAATATCTATCATCTCATGAACAGATAAAGAAATCGTTGTATGTGTATACGATAGAATACCACTCAACAATAAAAAGGCAGAGCTCCTGAAATATGCAAGAATATGGATGATCTGAAAAGAATTATACTAAGTGGAAGAAGTCAGACACAAACAAATACATACTATAGAGTTCATTTAAATGAATTCTACACAATTCATTTAGATTTAAATTCTACACAAAGCAAAACTATGACAGAAAGCAGGGGTATCAGGGAGCCGGGTTGGGGAGGGGATTGACTGCATAGAGGCGTATGGGGACTTTTGGGGGTGATAGAAATGTTCTGTATCATGATTGCGATGGTGGTTACATGACTGTATCTCTTTGTCAAGTTCATCAAACTGTACTTTTTACATTGATAAATTTTATTATATATAAATTATATCAATAAAACCAACTTTAAAACATCCTCTTCTCTCCAGAGCAAAGGATGGATATATCAGGCCTGCAAAATAGAGGAGCTAACCTTTTGCTTGCCTTTTAGAGAAGGAAGGAGAAAACACCTAATTTCTCTAGCAGGTCATCCTGCCTTGCTTATAAAATGTCTCCTTTTACTTTAATAAGTTTACATTAATTTCTCTCACTTGCAACAAAAAGAGACCTGACTAAGATATTTCCTGATGGAAAGAAAATTGTTTCTTAAGTAACTCAGGAAGTCCAAACTACCTAGAAATACAAAATCTTCTAATATCATATTCAGATGGTTTTATCCCTTCTGGAATGCTCATTTTCAGCTTTCTGCCTTGGAATACCACTCCATGTGTAATCAGAGCAATTCATCACCCAAATTTTACAAAGTCCATTCCAGGACTAAATCCATCAGACTATAATGATTCCAGAAATTAAGATATTCCTAGTAAGAATGGTCTAAATGTTCATTTTTTTAAAAAAAGAAAGGAAGAAAGAAGAAACAAAGACCAATAAAATCTCTTACAGTAAAATTGACTGCTTCGTCTGTCAGCCCAAGTGACTGATCTTCTACATTGATTTCAGACTTCTTGGTACCTAACTCCAAGGATTGGAAGCATCAAACTTAAGTTAATTCAGAACAGAAAGTCCATAAAAGTCTTGGTGTTTTTTTTTTTTAATTTAGAGAATCTGTGAATATTTCAGGAATCTAAAACTTGGGAAAATAAAAAAAGAGAGGGAAAGAGACCTTACTTCAAGTTCTCTGATGCACTATCCCAGATGCAAAGGGCCAAACCATGAAGATGATATATGAGGTAAGTTTGTACAGGTTAGGTCCAAATATACAAAACTCTCAAGGACAGTGCAAATAACTTTCATCTGTTGCAAGACTGGAAGTAGATGATAGAAAAGGAGATTTCAAATTCACACAGAGCTGCTGAATGTGGCTGGATGTAAATTTCATGAGGTCATGGACTTTGTTCTCCTTTGTGCAGGGAAGTATTCCCAGCCCTGAGAACACAGTAGGCACTAATCAACTATTACTTGCTTTTTTAAAAAAATATTTATTTATTTGGCTGATTCGGGTCTTAGTTGCAGCACGCGAGATCTTTTGTTGTGGCACGAGGGCTCTCTAGTTGCGGCACGGGAGCTCCAGAGCGCGTGGGCTCTAGTTGTGGTGCACAGGCTTAGTTGCCCTGTGGCATGTGGGATCTTTGCTCTCCAACCAGGGATCAAACCCGCGTCTCCTGCATTGGAAGGCAGACTCTGAACCACTGGACCACCAGGGAAGTCCCAACTATTACTTGTTGAGTGGTGGATTGACATGCCTTTTCAGAGCATCAGTTGGGTCTGGAGGAATGGAGTATGGACATTGCAGACACAGGTGGGCCTGCAAAGGAGAGAAGTCTGACCAGTGGCTTCTCGCCCCAACTTCCTACCCTTGCCGCACAATAGCTGACCTTGTTTAAAGACGAGAATGAAGAAATATAGTGTATTGTTTCCAAGCACAGAGTCAGACAAAACCATGAGCGAGCAGCTGGTATCATTTTAATATCTGTATGGCCTCATCAGTCAGGAAGAATATGAAAAGAAGGCAGAATTTTATCAATTTCTAAGTTCTTTGGAGTGCCTTGGGAAATATATTGAAATATCTTAAGAATCAAATAACTGCTAAATCCAACCATGTGATGTGGCAGTCTGGGTAGAAGTTGCTGCCTTCCATGTGCATGGAAAAAATGAGCTCATGATAATAACTCAGAGCCAGGGACATGAGCTGTGTGACCACTGCCTTCTCTAGGTTCAGTCCTGTTACAAAGCATAACTAGGGTTCAGTGTGTACCAGTCACGGTCACAGACAAGAATGTTGCCAGCTTCTTAGGCCATATCATTGGCCACCTCTCTATGAATGAATTCCCAAATTATGTATGATGATGTAATGGTTTCCTACGTGTGTGTAAGTATCTTTCAAGCCTGGAGGTTGCTGTCTTCTTGGCCATTGCATGGACAGTCATACTTGACCCAGAAAGTTTCTGGATGCATTCTCTGGAAGACTGATAATTAGTATTTATATTAATATTTTGTGTTAAGGAATCTATGAATATTTGGGTTTTAAAGACTTGTCACATTTTTTAAATTTGGTGTGTTAGAGTCAAGGTCAAGCTTGTAATTCCAACTTAAAATGTATATTTCATTTATACTTGTGATTTTAAGTTGAAATTTTTCATTGTTTGTAGAAACACGGATTGAAACATTCATCATACATTGAAACATTTAAGAGAGCTTAAATTTTACCATATTTATAAGTGTATTAGTTATATTAGAATTGTTTAAGAACTCAGGAAGGTTTTACTAAGTCAAACAATTGACACTTAAAGAGAACATCAAATATATTACATTTATAAATGCTGCTAAAATTAATTAAAAGTTTAATTAGCTAAGTTTGTAAATGGGACCAAACAAAAGCCAAAGTCCCTTTTAAACTGATGTTTAAATTTAGTAGATTTACGAATAGTTAGTCAAACCTAAAAGCTTAAGGAAGGACAAGATTTTTAACTTAGCAAATTTAGTTATTTAGATATTAAATCATAAAGCCAAAGCAAACTCCTGAATTATCTCTTCTGCGGACAAAAAATTATGAGGACTTTTTAAAAAAAAAAGCCAACATTGACAAAATTAAATTTGTCACCAAAGAAAAAATTTGCCATGTGTTTCCTTCCTCTTCTACTGCCTATGGCCACGGCTTCCTCCGGCCTGAGTCAGTTACGGCCTCATCTTCTGGTCTGATCCTGTGTGTCCTGCCAGTGTCCTTCTGCTCCTCCCTCAGCTATGGCTTCCTTGAGCTGTCAATCACTGGAACAGATTTGACTGTGTATACATTATTTACCATGTGCCAGCTCTAGCCCTTTTAGATTGCTAAGAGATGATTTGTACTAAATGTTGGTTTATATGATGGGATTAAATCTATGGGATTAAATCCATGGTTAGGGTTAGGGTTAGGGTTACAGTAGGTTAGGGTAAGGCATCATCAGATCCAGGAACTCCACTCCCTGATCAAATGTGTGAGTCACTGACTTATCTCCCCAACCTTTTGTAAGAAAACCAGTCCCTCTGAGGCTCCCAGCTCACATACGCCATTTGCCCTCATGCCCTCCTCTGTCTCTCACCATCTGCTGACCTCCTACTCCCTTCCTCTCACTTGTCGAAGACTTTGGCATCTGCTCACAGACTTCTTCTTAAGATCTTCCAGGAGCCCAGCTGCTTCACTGTTCACAAAGATGACCCACCCATCACCTCTTGGTTCCTATACCCCCTTGTCCCCCGAGCTCCTCCCCGGCACTACCTTGGTCTCTCCCTGGACCCGGGGATTACAAACAGTTGTCCAAGTTCAAAATGACTAACTCAGCCTCCTGCATCTTGCTCAGAGTCCACTGGTCCCTCCCTTTCCCCCAACCCATTGGTCATCTCCTGCCTTGTCTTTCTTCCTTATTTAGTGTAGATTCAGGCCAATGCCTGGTGCAAGCTGGAGCTCACAGGTGGAAGGGTCAGCAGAACCCAGGGTTCCCATCCTCTAAGCATTCTGTGGAGAGTCATACTTGGCCCCAAATTTCTGGTTTGCTGGGTTCTTCCCCCTTTTTTACAGGGAAAATACCAGCTTGGGTGCGGCCACCGGATGGTCTGAATATGCATGCCTGTTGCACAGGGGCACTGGGGGTGCCAGAAGGAGGTCTTGGGGAATTGGGATGATGCAGTCTTTCTTACCTCAGAATCTCCAAGACACCCTTACCACCCCCGCAAACGCTCTTGCCAGTGGTGTCACCAAACACGGAGTGGAAGGAGAGGGCTTTTCCCTCCCCCCAATCTCCAGAAACCTTCCCTGCCCTTCCGTATGAACAGCTGGGGTATTCTCACTATCATGTAATGGAAAATAGTGTACAAAAAGCTTCAAGCCCTCTCACCCCTGAGTCAGATCACCACTTCTAAATAGAACTTCTAGAGCCACCACTCTCTTTTCCTTATGTTCCTATTCCTCCTGTGTGACAAAGTCCTAAACCTGAAAGGTCCCTATGGACTTAGAGGAGACCAGGCACTTTTATTACGCTTTTCTAGCCAACCCACCTCACCCTCCACCCTCCTCCAGCCACCGGCATTCTCTGCCTCCCCACATGCTCTCGGGGATGACTTTGTCTCTTATTTCGCAGAGGAAATTAAAGCCATCCCCTCAACTTCTCACTGCTGAGCTCCTCCCCACACCCATCCTCCCCTCCTGCTGCAGTAGGAGAGGGCTCCCTCCTAGAATGGCTGCCAGCCCCACCTGGTTCAGTCGAGACGCTCCCTCCCTGCCATCTCAGGAACCACGTGCTGCTTGGTATCCTTTCTCTCTCCTGTATTTTCCACCGCTCCATCTCAACCAGATCATTCCTACCAGTGTTTACACATCCTCAAGTCTTTTCCATATTTATTTCAAATAAACAAACAAAAACAAATTCTCATCTCCCTCAAGCTTCTCTCTCTCTCTCCTCCTTCATAGAGTAACTTCTGGAAAGAGCTCTTTATTCTTCCTGTCTCTGTTTCCTCACCTCTTGCCCAGTCTTTAGTCTACTCCAAGCTGGCTTCCACCCCTATCACTCCAACCAGCACTTGCAAAGGTCATCAATGACCGCCGTACTGCTAACTCCCAGATACATTGTATTCTTCCTGTTGCCTAACCTGTCAGAACAAATCTCCTTGCTGACACTCCTTCCTTCTTTGCTTCTCCCTTGGCTTCCATGACCCCACATACTTAGGCTTCCTTTTCAATGCTCCTTTACAGACTTATCCTCCCTTACCCTCTTTCCCAAGTCTAGGTCCTAGGCCACTCCTCACTGGCTGCTTTCTTCCTAAGGAGTCTCATTTATTCTCATCTCTATGCCAATACCTCTCAAATTTAAGTCTCCCATGCAGACATCTCATCCGAGCTGCAGACCTAGACGGGCAACTGCCTCCTGGAGACATGCGTCCACGTGGACGTCTCAGAGCATGTCCACTCAGCATGTCCAAATCTGAGCTCATGGTACTTCTTGCCAAGGCTGGTCCTCTCTTAGTGTTTTTTATTTCAACATGTGGCACCACCATCTATCCAGAAGCATCTGCTACAAGACTTAGTTCTGCTGATTTTACCTCGAATCCATCCAACTCCTTTTACTCCCACTTCCATCAACCTAGTTAGAGCTACCTTCACCTCTTGCCTGGACTATGAAAACACCTCCTGATGGTCTCACCTGCTTCGCCTTCTCCGTAGCTCCTTCTTCACGCTGCCTCTAGAGAAGGCCCCTCTAATGAAAATATCATGGGAGCTGCTTATGTAATTTTAAATGTCCTAGTAGTTACATTTTAAAAGGTAAGCAAGAAACAGGTAAAACTGATTTTAATTACACCATATTTAACCCCAAATATTACCATTCCAATATGTAAAGATTATGAAAAAAGTAACAAGATATTTTACATTCCTTTTACTTTCATTTATTAACACACTTATGATTATATTGGGCCCTCCCAGAGAATCTAGAATAATCTCCCCATTTCAAAACCAGCTGATCAGCCTCCTTAATTCCATCTGCAGCCTTAATTTCTCCTTGCCGTGTAACATAACATATTTACAGGGTCTGGGGATTAAAATGTGGATGTCTTTGGGAGACGATTATTGTGCCTATCACAAGTAGTAGGAAAGGAATCCACAAGTGTGACGGTTGACAAAGGGAAGCCACTTTGCAATATAACATTGTCACAAAATATCTACATGTTCGAGTCTGGCTGTCCCAATTTCCTGCATTTCTCAGGACAATTATAACCATCACTATGAAATAAATCCTTATGAAGTTCCCTACATGAGAAATGGCTTTACTGTAAATCAAGGCCTGTCCTCATGGCTTTCATTCTGAGGCTCTTATTTGACAACGAGAGTCCACTATGTGACTTCCTGTTGGTTATGTAGCCTATGTTGTAAACCAGACTATTCCAGACATACTCTCCAAGTTTGGCAAAAATACTAACAGCCAATTTCTCATGACATGGTTAAGACCAATGAAAGTTTTGTTTTATTTATCTGGATTAAGAAACACTCATTTCATATTGTCCTATTTTTTGCTTTAGCATAGATTTAGTTCCTACCATGGATCAAATCATATCATCCTTGTGCATAATGAGAATTGGAATTCAGTAAGAAACTCATGACAGAGTTTTAGTTGCTTTAGACTTTTCAAAACATACGATATTTAACATGTTATATTTAATGAATAATTTATTATAGGCAAGTGTCTCTCTCTTAAGTTAAACAAAACAAAGTTCTTTTCCATTTATTCGTTCATCCACTAAATATTTATTGAGTGCCCACTATATGCCAAGCAATGCTGGGGAATTAGAAGCGAACAAAACAAATCTCTACCCTCATGGAGCTTAATTCTTGTCAGGTGGGTGGGTAGGCCAGCATAGCGGCGTCACTGGGTCCCCTGCTCAGGGTCTCATCAAGCTGAAATTCAGATACTGACTGGGGCTTTCACCACAGCCTAAACCAGGAAAAGAGTCCTTCCAATATTTCTCAGGGTTTTGGCTGAATTCATTTCCTGAAGCCGTGGGTTGAGGATTTGTTTCTAGCTCAGGGTCACTGTTGGCTCCTAGGGGCCATGTGAGCATCTCCAATACAACCGTTTACTTTATGACAGCTGATACTTCAAAGCCGGAGGCACAGACAGAGTCTGCTAGCAAGACAGGGGTCTTATACAACGTGACATGATTAGAGGACCGACACCCCATCACGTTCGCCACATTCTATTGGTGAGAAGTAAGTCACAGCTGTTGCCCATACTCAAGAGGAGAATATTATACAAGGGCATGAACACCAAGTTTAGGGATCGTGGGGACCAGCCTAGGGTCTGTCTGTCACATTGGGACCCAGGATGAGTCCAAAGGGGCCAGTTGTTGTGCACAAGGGAAACTCTGGAACACGGCCCCATCCTACATGTCCAGGGGGCAGAGAGATGGAAATATTTGGTGAGTAACATTAATGACCTCCACAAACAAACATGTAAATATACAACATGTCAAGTGATAATAAATACTATGGAGAAAATAAAGTAGTGTAAGGGGAGAGGGATTGATGGCATGTGGGAATGGGCATCAATCAGGATAGCTTAGGTTATGCTGCTGTAACAAACATACAGAGACCCCTGAGGGTCCAGACAAGTCTCCAGGGAGATACATGTAGGGAGTGAGTGTTTTGGCTGGTGAGAACAGCAGGTGCAAGGCCTTGGAGGCAGAAGCTTTCTTGGTGTCTTTGAGAGATGGTAAGGAGGCCAGTGCTTGGAGTAAAGTGAGAAAGAAGGGCAGTGTGGGAGATGGGGTGGTGGGAATCATGTCATGCAGGCTCTTGGTGGTCATGGCTCCCACGTGTCATGGAAAACCACAGGTGGGTATGGAGTGCAAGTGTGACACGGGCTGACATATTGAAAGTTCCGGCTCCGGTTGCTCTGTTAAGAATAGACTATCTCAACACCTTGTCATTCAAACCAAAAGCCCACACACTCCATAACCCAACCGTTGTAGGTGGGGCAAGCAGAGCTCTCTTAAAGCTTGTCTCTCTCAGAAGTCACTTGTAATACGTCTCTGAGTATTGGATCTTGGCGTTATTTTAGGTACTCTTTCAGAATGTATCAATTCTCCATTTCACCTTGAATAATTATTGGGCAGAAGCTTCCTATCCAGTCATTCTTAGAGATCTGATCCCATTTGCAAATAGTCACCTTTCAGTGATGTGCTTTTTATGATACCATCAGCTTCGGAGGTTCTGTAGAAAACAGAGAGAGTAGGTATTTGCTTGTCTCTTTCTGAATCCCAGGCTGAAAGACAAGCCTCTATTTGAGCATGCCCTTCGGTGGCAGAGGGAAGCGTATGAGATAAACGGCCATGCGGCGCCTGTTAAATCTTCTCCTGGAAACTAGCACACTGTCACTCTGCCCACATTTCACAGCCAAAGCAAGAAATCAGGCCAAGCCTGACAGTGGGGCATGGAGTATATCCCACCCACAGGGGGTGCTGTTCAGAGAGGGAGTGGATATGATCTACCTCGGTCACTAGATCAAGTCAGTCTGGTCTGAGATTCCTTAGGAGGTCTTCAGCTTAGAAGCGCAAGTTCCAGCTGAGCGTGGAGCTCTTTGGGAAGGAGGAGAAGACGGCGAGGGCCCAGTCACGCTGTCACTCACTCTTGGAGGAAGAGTGAGGCCAGGAAGAGGAGTGGTTGTGAGGAGCAGAGAAGCTCCGGGTCACAGCGTCTGCGGTAGGAGAGGTTCACGAAGAGAGGTGGTCTGCAGGAAGTGAAGGTCAGTTGCCTCAACGAGAGACAGCCAATGCCACTGGAGCTATCTTCCAGCCACTGACCTCCTGCTTCAAGTCACCGGGATATGGTAAAGGCAGCAAAGCCAAGTAACGTCTGCAGCTCAGCCTCCAGCTTTCGCTGGTGTGAGCTTTTCAGTCCCATCTCACTTTGCTGTGCACAGGTCACTGTCATTTGTTGGACTGCCGTGTAGCACCTCCCAGGGGCTAGGCGCCTCACTGAGGTGGGGGGAGTGGGGAGGGGGGGAGGTGAGATTCAGGAAGGGGCACGAGGCACTTGTATCAGTACATATGCTGAAAGCAGGATGCCCAGTAGGAAGATGTCTGAGGAACAGGAAGCCCTGCCCTGTGCCCTGTGTCCTGCTCAGTGGCTGAGGTTGGGCGGGGACCAGCTTTGGTCTCTCCCAGTCCTAAGTTTCCATGACCACACCTCTGTATTAGGCCAGCTTTTCTCACAGGAATGACCTGAGAAAAACAAAAGGCAACAAAACTTCAGTATTTAAAACATCGTGTTTTAGCAACAAGGTGGGGCTATTCCACAGTTTATTCTTTTGGCAACAAAACACACAGCTGAGTCTTCCTCTGGCTGACTCACGGCTGCTGACTCATCTTGGGTTTAATATCACATCAAAGACCCCAGTGGTCATGTTCTCACCTAGGGTGATCAACTATCCCAGTTTCCTCTGGACTGTCCTGGTTTTAGCCATGAAGTCTCACGTCCTAAGCAACTCCTCCATCCTGGGCCAGTGGGGTGGCTGATCACACCCAACTCATCCTTTTTTTTTTTTTAATTTTTATTTATTTTTAAGTTTTTACAATGTAGTGTTAGTTTCGGGGGTACAGCAAAGTGAATCAGTCATACATATACCTATATCCATTCTTTTTTAGATTCTTTTCCCATATAGGTCATTACGGAGTACTGTGTAGAGTTCCCTGGGCTATGTAGGTCCTTATTAGTTTTCTATTTTATATATAGTCGTGTGTATATGTCAATCCTAATCTCCCAATTTATCCCTTCTCCCCCTTCCCCCCTAGTAACCACAAGCTTGTTTTCTAAGTCTGTGAGTCTGTTTCTGTTTTGTAAATAAGTTCATTTGTATCATTTTTTAAGATTCCACATATAAGCAATATCATATGATATTTGTCTTTCTTTGTCTGACTTACTTCACTCAGTATGACAATCTCTAAGTCCATCCATGTTGCTGCAAATGGCATTAATTCATTCTTTTTTATGGCTGAGTAATATTCCATTGTATATATGTACCATATCTTCCTTATCCATTCATCTGTCGATGGACACTCAGGTGGTTTCCATGTTCTGGCTATTGTAAATAGTGCTGCAATGAACATTGGGGTGCCTGTATCTTTTCGAATTATGGTTTTCTCCGGATATATGCCCAGGAGTGGAATTGCTGGATCATATGGTAGCTCTATTTTTAGTTTTTTAAGGAACCTCCATACTGTTCTCCATAGTGGCTGCACCAATTTACATTCCCACCAACAGTGCAAGAGAGTTCACTTTACTGCCCACTCTCACCAGCATTTATGGTTTTTAGATTTTTTGATGATGGCCATTCTGACTGGTGTGAGCAGATACCTCATTGTACTTCTGATTTGCATTTCTCTAATAATTAGTGATGTTGAGCATCTTTTCATGTGCCTTTTGGCCAACTGTATGTCTTCTTTGGAGAAATGTCTATTTAGATCTTCTGCCCATTTTTTGATTGGGTTGTTTGTTTTTTTAATATTGAGCTGCATGAGCTATTTGTATATTTTGGATATTAATCCCTTGTCAGTTGCTTGGTTTTCAAATATTTTCTCCCATTCTAAAGTTTGTCTTTTCGTTTTGCTTATGGTTTCCTTTGCAACTCATCCCTTCTAGTGGATTCTGCAATGAACTGCAGGGTGCTGCTGGGGCAAATATGTGGATTTTAGCATCAGGTAGACCCAAGTTCAAATCTTTGTGTGTGCTACGTCACTTCCAAGCTGTGCGATCTTAGGGAAGTTACTTGTTATTCCAAAACAGAGACAGTATTTACCTTGTGTGATTTGTTACAAGGTCTGTTACAAGGTTCTCACCTCACCAGTCACCGTGTCCCCATCACTCACTTTCTTCCATGTTACTGGCCTCTGTTCTCTTCCTCAAACACACAAAGCTCTCTGTCCCCCTGTGCACTTCCTGTTCCCCTGTCAGGGAGGCCTGGGTATTCCCAGACAGGATCCTTCTTGTCATTCAAGTCCCTGTTTACCTGTTCCCTCCTCATGAGGTCTCCCCTGCCCACTCACTCAGGAGTCCCTTTCCCAACATTCCCAGGCACTCTTTGTCTTCTCCCTGCTTCATTTCCTTCCGAAATGAACTGGAATTGTCTTGTCTATTTATGACGGGGGCAGGCAACCTTCTAAAGTGGCTCCCGAAGGCCCCCACTTCCTACTACTCATCTCCTCCCCTTGAGTAGGGGGCAGGACCTAGGGACTTGCTCCTAAAAAAGAGAATATGGCAAAGTGATGGCAGGTCACTTCTGAGATTATGTCCTAGAGGCATGACTTCTGTCTTCCATTTCTCTTCCGATCTCTCTCTATTTCTCTCCCTCACCCCCAGCCCACTTGCTTGTTCTGCTGACGCGAGCTGCCCTAATGGGGAGGTGCATGTGGCCAAGAACTCAGGCCAGCCTGCAGCCAACAACCAGCAAGACACTGAGTCCTGCCAACAACTACATGAATGAGCTTGGAAACAAATTCTCCCCCAGCTGAGCCTTGAGGTGACTGCAGCCCTGACTGACACCCCAAACGCAGCTGTGAGAGAAACTCTGAGACAGAAGGCCCCAAGCTGAGCTGTGCTGATTCCTGACCCGAAGAAACTGTGACATAATAACTGTTGTTATTTTAAGTCACTAAGTTGGAGGTCATTTGTCAGGCAGTAATCAAGAACTAAGGCAGTGATGTATCATTTTTTCCCCCCTCTAGATTATTAGCACCCTGGTAGAAGGGAGCATGCCTGTCTTATTTACTGGGGTATGTCCAGAGCACAAAACAAAGTGTGGCACATAATAGCTGCTCAGTTTTATTGAATGAGCAAATCATGAGGACACAGGCTACCTACGGGGCACGTCAGGACAGATGAAACAAATATTTGTTGAATGAATGAGTAATTTAGTGGCCAATTAAACGTGAGGAGGGTTGGGAAGAGAGAGTGTCTGGGCTGACTTATCTGTTAACTATCAAGCGCCTAGGCCCCTACCGTGAACTCAGAAGGTGGTAAATGAATAAGTTAGTAAATGAACAAACTCAGGCATAGATTTAAGGTAGGGATAGATTAGAAGTGATAAGTTTCACGTTGACACATTGAGAAATATGGGTAAGATGTCTAACAGGCATTCAGAAATAAATCTAGCTTTTCATAGAATGTTAAATGAGAAAAGCAATTCACGGAATAGTGTGTATATCCTATTTTTGTAAAAACACATATACACAAGTCTCGAAGGAAACATAGCGAAATGCTGACTGCTGTTTGTGGGTGCTAGGATTACAGTGGTTTTCTTTTCTTTTTTTTTTTTTCCTTTTGCTTATCCATATTTTCTACAACAGAACAAACAATAAAGGTATTTCCACTTATTCTTAAAAAGTTGAGAAAGAGCCACGATGGATTTAAGTCAGTACCATGTAAGAGGTCATTCCCGGGGTGGAGAAGGAACACAGTGAGAGGGAGAAGAGAGGATTACGGTTGCTGTGGGCAAAGCCCCCAGCATTTGTAAAGCAAGATTTCTGGTTGGGTCAGAGAAAAAGCATTTGGTGTTGACTGTCAGCAGCATGGCCACCTCCTCTGCGGCCAAGCTCCCTCTGCCTGCCCTGACAGCCCCCTTCTCTGAAACATGTCTCAGGCCTGCCTTTCAAATCCATTTCTGGCCACACCCCAGCCTAGCCTTTTTCTCACACTTGCACGTCTACTGTTTCCTGCTAGCTACCAGCTTTTCCCAGCCCCGGAGGCTGTCTCGCATTTGACACGTAGAGTAATATCCCACAATTGTTTTCACCATCCTTCTCATTGTAGCCTGGGCATAAAATCGTGAGCTTAAGACTGCTTCAGCCTTCATCTCATCCCCAGTTTAACTTGACCAGACTTTCACTTCCCATCAGGAAGTGAAACATAGGAAACCAACCTATTACCTCCTCCAGTATAACCACTATCCACTTCTCCAAGTTCTGTTTCAGATTTACTCCAGCAATGATCCCTTTCTTGGCTACCTGGGTTTCAGGCCTACTAGTTACTCTGGCAAACTGTTTTTGAATAGCTATTCAGTAATTGACATATATTTGTGCCTGTGACCTTAAACCTTATTTTTCTGAAGTAGAAGCAACACGGGGAGCACACACTGTGTTTGAGGAACCAGGTTGGGCTCCTAGGGCAGACACAGACCGCAGGGACTGTGAGCTGCATCTAGTTCCCCAGGATGTGGAAGCCTGTCAGCGTGGGTGCCGGCCAGGTACACGGAAGAAGCCCTCAACTTTGAGGAACTCCCGGAATGGAGGGGCCGCAAGTCATATTTCCGCTGGCACTGCAGGGCCTTCTCCCCACAAGGAGGCCCAGGCCTTGTTGGCTGTGTGGGGTTTAGACTCCATAAACCTCTGCAACTAGGGGGGAAATAAAGAAACCTCCTCAAAGACTGTAGAGCGTGGTTACACATTAGGAGGGCTCAGCGGCATCTGCTACCCGTTGCTCGGACAAGCGAAAGCCTCTCTTTCCCAGAGTGGGACCACGTGACTGGTTCCTGCCAACCAGCTGTAGGCGGAAGTGACGTATGGGCGTACTGTACGTCACTGCCAGGGCCGAGGCCGGAAGAGCAGGCTGGGTCTTGTCAGACCCTCCCGTGTATGTAAACGGGGAAACTGCTTGCCGAGATGGTCAAGTCACAAGAACACAGTGGCCTCGATATTGAGTCCCACCAGAGGACAGTTACCCTGGAGTGTCATTAGGGCCTGTTTGGCGATCCGTTTGTTTCTGCAGAGTAACCTAGCCTTTCCCAACTAATACACACTCAGCCCTGGATTTTTTTTTTTTTTTTTTACGGTATGTGGGCCTCTCACTGTCGTGGCCTCTCCCGTTGCGGAGCACAGGCTCCGGACGCGCAGGCTCAGCGGCCATGGCTCACGGGCCCAGCCGCTCTGCGGCATGTGGGATCCTCCCGGACCGGGGCGCGAACCCACGTCCCCTGCATTGGCAGGCGGGCCCCCAACCACTGCACCACCAGGGAAGCCCTCAGCCCTGGATTTTGACACATTATTCTGATTTAATGAATTTTTTAATTAAAGAAGGAAGGCAAACAAGTGGTTGGTGTCTTTTCAGCAGCACTGTGGTTCAGGAATACGTGATGGATTGGGGGACGTGGCCTAACCCAGCGCTGCTTGCTCCTTTTGTGGCAGGAATTGCTTTTCATACTGAAATAGACTAAGTGGTCATGTTTTGAGCCAGTGTTGCAGCCCACCCAGTCCTGAGGTCACGGCGCCTGGTCTGTTCCTTCCATTTTTGTTGTTGTTGTCCTTTCCATTTTTTAAACATTGTCAATAAGTTCTACATCTACAGCGAATGAATAAACATCCAATTGGAATAAACATCCATCCAGATGAAATGACACTGGGTAAAGTTTTTGTTTGTTTTCAGTTTCTAAAGTAAGAGTTTTCCTTTATAAATACTACATACATTCTAGGTAGACAAATAAATACATTTTATTTTACTGACATCTTCTCCATACTCCAGCGGGAGTATTAAATTGTTCAAATGTCTGGGTCACACAGAAATAGTTACTTTGAAATGTTTATTAGAGTTTGCATAAATACTATATGTATCTTTTTGAAGTTGTATTTAAAAGGTGATTTTTATAATACTTGCCCTGTATGTTAACTAATTGTAACTAGACTGCATTGCATTTTGTATGTTGCCTACGAGTGTTTAAAGACATTCTTATATGCCTTTAATCCCAGCCCAAGTAATTACTACATACCTCATTTTATAGGATTTTTATTAGGGAATGCTTAGTGAAAGTTTCACTTTGCCTTTGCCTTTAAATTATGTCATTTTATAGCATAATGTAAATTTTATTAGGACTTTAGCATTTGTTTTTAACATACTTACTTTCACCATTGTTAAATAAAATATATTTTCCCTTAAGATTTAATTAAAAGTTTTGGGAGGAGGTGGAGTGATAATATTTACATGCTTATACTAGACAATCCAAAATAATATATATCAATACAAAAAAGGAAATGAAAATCACTCACAATCCCACCCACCAGATGGTGCAACCTCCCACTGCCCCTGCCCCAAATTCAGTACGGGCTCATAATGCGTATAAACTGTATCCTACCTCCTTCATTGCCTATGTCATTCTCTTACAATGATTTTTAGAGGCTTCCTCATATTCCAACATCTGAATGTACTGTAATTTAAACCTATTCCTATCGTGGAACATTTATTTGCAATTCATCAGTGTTCTAAACACTGTAATGAATCTGCTCATACATCATAGGCAGAATAACAACCCTGCCCCAAAGATGTCCACATCCTAAACCCTGGAACCTGTGAATATGTGAATGCATAACAAAAATATGTGACTTTGAAGGTATGATTAAGTTAAGAACCTCGAGATGGGGAGTTAATCTGGGTGGAGCCAATCGAATCAATCACATGAGTCCTTAAAAGAAGAGAAACTTTCCCAGCTGTGGTCAGAGAAAAAGATGTGACAATGGAAGCATGGTCAGAGGGGTTCCACGTTGCTGGCTTTGAGGATGGAGGAAGGGGGCCGTGATCCAAGGAATGTAAGCAGCCCCTAGAAGCTGGGGCAGTCGAGAAAGGAGCAGATTCTCCCCTAGAGCCCCCACAAAGGAACACAGCCTTGCCAACACCTTGATTTTAACCCAGCAAGACTTTGTTGGATTTCTGACCTACAAAACTGGAAGATAATACATTTCTGTTGTTTGAAGCCCCCAAGTTTGTGGGAACTTTTTACAGCAGCAATAGAAAACTGATTTTTGTGCACAATTTTTTTTACTGTTTTCCTTGAGAGTCAATTCCTAGAAGAGTTTTCAAGGTACCTAATACACATTGCCCACCAATTTACCATCTCATCAGCAATGTACAAATGCCTGCTTCGCTTGCCCCTTCCCACCCTGAGACTTAAGTTCCTATGTATCCTGTTGTTTCATGTTCTTTCATTTAAACTGATGATAGTAATTATATGGAATACTGAAAGTAGCCAATTGAGGGTTTACTATGTGCCAAGCACTATCTAAAAACTCATTCATTGTATCTTCCCAGCAACTCTATGAGGTATGTTACCATTATTATCCCCATTTTACAGAAAGAGTAAACTGAGGCATGGGAAATTTAAGAATGTGCTAAAGCTGGAGTTAGACCCCACGAAGTCTGGCCCCAAAGGGGATGTTCGTTGATGAGTCTCCCATTAAAATCAAAGCTCCTGATAGGCAGGGTCAGCCTCCACCACCTTACTTACTCTACTTACTGACTCTTACTCGGGGTTTCCCCGGTGGTAAAAAAATCCAATGTAGTAACAGTTGTCATGAAGAGCTCTGTACATGGAGATTGGTATGTAAGAGCATGTATGTATGTATGTGTGTTTAGTATGTAAGGAACTGTGGTAATTCTCCTGCCTTTGCTTTTGGTCAGCCACAGAATAATCGAAGTATTCCCTAATTATTAAGACTCACTTCTTTACTTCCAGATACTTAGGCTCACACACGCCCCTCCCACTCATTCCTTTCCACACACTCCTGTGTATCAGACACTACGCCAGGCACCAGAGACAATACTGAACCAGACAAGAGAGGAGGGCTGTATTAGCGCTGATGCAGTAACCCAGACCCCACAGAGCAGTAGCCAAACAAGAGAGAACTTATGTGTCCCTTCCCAGTGCAGTCGGAGCCCAGGGCTGTGAGGGCAGGTGCCTCTGTGGTGTCGGAGATCCAGGTTCCTGCTCTCTTGTTGCTCTTCCGTCCCCTAGAGCAAAGATCAGCAAATTTTTTCTGTAAAGGACTGGAGTAAACATTTTAGGCTGTGCCCTGTTTGGAAGAGGAATGAGGAGTGGCTGCGTTCCAGTACAACTTTATCCACAAAAACAGGCCAGAGGCCATGATGTGCAACCCAAACCTGGGCGTCTTGTCACTTCTCTCATAAATAGACCTATTCTGCTCAGGTTTCTGCCGTCCCTCCCACCATGGGCGGTGAAGTGCCCCTGTCCGTCCAGGCTGAGGTGCCTGTGACACCCAGGGGCCCCACCTGCCCCCTCTCTGCCCGGGCCTCGCCCTCAGCACACACGCAGCAGGCCCAGCGCTCTCCCACCTTGGCCTCGTGTCCCCATGTCCGGCTCCCCACAGCTGGTCTTCTCCACTGCCACCTCCGTCTCCCGTGTCAACTGGCTGTGACTGGAACAGCTGAGGACACCACAAGGGTCATGGGCTGGATGCAGCCCTCAGGGCTCCCTCATCTGACGGGTCCCCCAGCCTTTGACCCAGCCTGGGCCACTGCCTCCCCTCTGGGCCTCTGACCTCTTCAGCGATTCCGCCTCAGTCTTCTCTGCCGCCACCTCCTCTTCTAAACACGGGGGCCCCTGGCTAAGTGCTCAGGACCCTTCTCCTCCCCGAGAGGCCCCAGGCACTCCCACTGCTCTAGAACCATCTGGACGCCGAGGATGGACGCCCCCCCTGGTCTCCAATCCTGAAATCCACCGACCTTCAGATTTGTCGGGGCCACAGCCTCCGTGCCGTCTGCACTTGGGTATGAGGCCTCCCACACCGAATAGTCCAGCACGGACCTCTCAGCCCCCCGCTCCCAACCAGACCCTCCCCCTGCCCCGGGGCTCTTCCTCTCGGTCAAGGGCATCAGCAGGACCCAGCTCTCGAGGCCCAGCAGGGGCGCTGGCCTCCCTACGCCCCTCTACCCCAGCCTGCTGGCACCGTCCTGTCACCCGCTGCTGCAGGTGACTGACTGCCGGGACTGTCCCTCCCACCCTGCCCCCTCAGGACCGCTCTCCATCCAGCCCTCAGTGTCTCTGACACTCAAATCAGATGACATTCCCTCTCCCTTAAGACACCCCAGTGGTGCCCACTGCCCTTCCCATCCTCTCCTCGGAGGCCTACGAGGCCTTAGGGAGGTGGCCTCTGCCCCACGGCCTCTGTGCCTGTGGCCCTGACTCACGGGGCCCCAGCCGCCCTGGCCTCTCGCCGCGGAGGCTTTGTCCTCGCTCTTTCCTCTGCTGGAGGCTCTGGCCCGCTGATCTGGGCGCCGCCGGCTTTCTCGTCACCCAGGTTGTACCTCAGGTGTACCTCCGCAGGGAGATTTCCCCTGATACCCCAGGTACCCCTGCCACCTCCCCCGCTGGTCACATCACCCCTTGGCCTCTCACCACTTGCCAGGACCTGAAATACTCATTGGACCTTCTGCTTGCTTCTTCCCTGACCCTGCTCCTGGAATGTGCCAGCAGGACCTTGTCTGTCCTGTCCTCTGCTGCACCCACAGCCCCTGGACAGATCCCAGCTCCTGGGAGGTGCTTGGCAAATATTTTTAAATGAATAAAAACTTCCAGTTCCCCCATCACTGATTTTAGCCTTATGGCTGAAGATAATATTCCCGCTAAAGCGCAGAGTTTTACTTTCTTTTGTATAGAGCAGAATAAAAACTTGCTTTGGTCTTTCCTGATGGGGAATTGGAGGATCAGTGAAAGCAGGAAAATAAATTAGATCAACAATCTGAGCAGAGAGAAGAACGTGCATCTAAATGTCTCAGACTCTCTCTGGTGGGGAAGTTTTGAATTGGATATTGAAAATGCTTTGGGGCATTTTTCATCAACCTAAATTATTTTATTTTGGTAAAATACACATAACACAAAACTTACCATTTTAACCATTTTTACGTATACAGTCTAGTGGCATGAAGTCCATTCACAGTTATGTAACCATCACCACCATCCATCTCCAGAACATTTTCAGCTCCTCAAACTGAAACTCTGAGCTTATTAAACATTGACTCCCCATCCCCCTCCCCTTCAAGCCTCTGGTAACCTCTGTCCTACTTTCTGACTGAATTTGACGGCACTAGGTAACTCATATAAGTGGAATCATACAATACTTGTACTTTTGTGACGGGCTTATTTCACTCAGCATGTTTTCAAGGTTCATCCATGATGTAGCATGTGTCAGAATTTCCTTCCCTTCTAAGGCTGAATATCCTATTGTCTGTATATACCACATTTTGCTTATCCGTTCTTCCATCAATGGACATTTAGGTTGTTTCCACCTTCTGGCTACTGTGAATAGTCCTTCAGTGAACATGGTGCACAAGCATTTGTTTCACTTCTTTTGGGCATATACCTAGAACCTAAATTACTTTTCAGCATTATTCAGTACTGGGGATGGGGGATTCCAAGTCGGTAGCCTGAGAGGTTTCCAGTAGCCGTGCATGCTCGGAGGTGCTCCTTGCAGGAGGGCAGTCCCAGGTTACAGTACACTCCAGCCTTCGTCCAGGGTCCCACACAGCCAAGGCAAAGAGTAAGAAAAAGCAAGTGAACCCAGCATTCCACTCAAAAATCTCTCCCACTCCATTTCCAATAAAGACAAAACAAAATGTAAAAATAAGACATTTTTATTAAAAGCTGAAATGTTTTCAAAGTTTATACATGCAAACAGATAATTCCATCACATGGATTTCTAAGATCACTGACAGGCAGATACAAACCAGCCTAGCAGACACGCACCAGCACCCTCAACCGCTCAGTACTTGGACTTGGACTCAGCCTGTTCACTCGGAGGGAAACCGGACACTTACCAGCATGTCCCTACTGCTGTCGTGCCCCTGGTGACTGGCCTGATGGCGGGGAGGGAACATCCCCGTCACACAGAACAGTGCCGGGCTCTCTGCTCCACCCCAGCAGCCCTGCCCACCAGGACTGGTCCGTCCAGGCAAGTGACTAGCCTCCCAACACTGGAGGCTCGTTTCAATCAACGGAGCACTTGAAACAAAATCCTGCCTGCCTGAGCCACAGGCCCATTACAGCAGCATCCCTCGGAAAGCCACCTGATCAAAGTCACTTTCCGCAAGCTCCCGGGGAGTCCGATGCCCACGGAGGGGGCAATCACTGCAGTGCTTTCTTTCTCAACTCTTACCTTCTTAGAAGCCGCCCTGGTCCTGATTTAAACATTTGGCGTGTCTGACACGCTTCTTGAGTTATGAAGTTAGGACTCACGGATGCTTCCTTTCTATCGCTGTTTTGTGAAGGATTAAAAAAAATAGAGCACCCAGATTTCATTAAAAAATTTATTTTCATATAAAAGTGCCAAAATAACCACCAACGTCAATCTATGTCAACAACCAGTTTACACTAGTAATCAAAACACAAGCCTCTTTATTCACATTGTTCAAAACTCGAATCTTGTTTACACGTTCCCACAGTAGCTCGAGTCTCTGGACAGTGGGAAGTTTGCGTTCCTGTTCGCGGTGCTAGTCCATATGTCCAGGTCCATATAGGCACGGAATGGGTTAAACCCAGGGTAGTATTCCTTGCACATGACCGCCTGGTTTTCCATGTGAGTCGAGTGTTCCGTGGTGGGGTTGATGGGGCAGCAATTTTCATACACATCGCTTTGCGGGGCCCAGATGGAACCAAAAAGTCCAGACATCGGAGACAAGCTTCGGGTGCTTGTGAGGTAGGGCTGAAGGGTACATGAGGAGAAGAAAAAAAAAAGAAAGAAAGAAATGTTTAAAAAACTAAAGAAGCCTTAGAAAGGCAATGGCAAGGTTGACTATGTACCCGTGGCTACCACAGTGCAATCAATCCAAGCTACCTGGACATTATTACACTATTCTCAACCACCTGGGTGGCTTTAATTCCATTTTTCTCAAACAGAAGGTCATGAAATTCCCATCAAACTATCGATAACCTTTTTTCAACCCAAGGAAGGACCCACAGGTCGAATGCCCTCTATTTGTAAAGAAGCAGCAGAGTGGGTGTCAGAGAAGCACAGAGGGTGTCCCCAGGCAGGAAGCCCTCCAGACCTGTCGCTGACACTGCCTGACCTTCCTGGAAGGTTCATCTCGTCTCCTCCCACAGATGAAAGGTCAGCGAGGCCACAGGAACACAGCTGCATCCCAGAGGGCTTCCTGGCCCAAGTTCAATGTCATCAACAACCATCTCGCCTCAGTGTGGTTTGGGGCGTCTTGGCTGCTGGTGTCTGCAAGCCCCTGCCCATCTGACTACGTGTGAGCCCCCTGCAGAGCGTGGCTGGTGACCTAAGGGGAACAAGCCGGGCTCTGGCTGATCTGAACCCAACCCTAAAGCTACAGTGAGACCAGGATGAGGCAGGCACTGGAAAGAACCCAGGCACAGCAGGGCCGGGCGGCACTGACCGGAGAGCTGACGAGGCCAGCGTGTCCCCAGGCGGTCGGCACATTTGGGGGGCTGTTCCAGGCAGACTGGGAGCTGTGGTCAATGAAGTCTGTCTGAACTTCGGCAGGACAGGGGAAGCCATTGGGGTAGTTAATGTTTTCTACAAAGAATGGGAGACATCGACAGAGGTGAACATTCTTCTGGAGAGAATGGAATTCTCGCTCTCAGACAGAAAGCTCTCAAGGCCTTACTATATTGACAAGTTAAAGATGAACATAAAATAATTACTCCATGACACACACCACCTGGGAAGCCCTCAGGAAGTTCTTCCTCTGGGCTTAATTTTTTGTATTTGATAATTTGATGGGACTCTTTCTAATACACATAATACACTAAAATACTGCTATACTTTTATAGTAGTAAATACTACCATAGATTTGAATAGTGTCAAGGTTCTTACCAGTCCTTAAAATTTTCTTTTACTGCCTGTCATGCCAATGTCGGCCATCTCCACATACACCATATGCATTGATAAAGCAATAGGAAACCAAGCCCTTCTCCAACAGCAGTAAGAAGGTATAAACACAGCCTCACAGGCGGAAAGAAAGTTACCACAGCACCCCCTTGTGATTATCATAGAGCACTGCATATATCAAAACCCAGATAAGTACAAGCATCTTGTACTTATATTTGGGCCCAAGAATCTGCAATTTTTCACAATTTCCCCTTCAGGCTCCTTCCCTTCCTTCTGCAGCACCATCCAGGGGCATAAGCATCAGGATATGCTGAGGAACAAGCAGGTAAATGATTCTACCTCACCTGGGACTTGTTTGCCTAAAAAGAGTAACTAACCCCAGCCTCCCAATGGATAATCCAATGGATAATCCACAGTTTAGGTCCACAGAGATCCAAATGACCCCCTTCTACCTAATGTGAAGGACTAAATAGATTAGGGTTATTTGTACAAGTCCCTAGACACCTGGGTTTAGAGGGCTTTTTTGGGCCATATAAAATTACATATGGCAGGCGTGCTGGACCCACACGAAGGACTGACTCAGCAGTGTCCTGGAAGATCATTCTTAAAGGCACATTCTCTGCAGTTAGTGTCTTGAGTCCACAGACTCTTCCTGCTTTGACTTTCTGAGAATAAAAGAATGGCACTGGGGGACTTCCCTGGTGGTCCAGTGGTAAAGAAAGAATCCACCTTCCAATTCAGGGGATGCATGCTCGATCCCTGGTCAGGGAACTAAGATCCCACATGCCGCGGGGCAACTAAGCCCGCGTGCCACAGCTACTGAACTCTCGTGTCTCAACAAGAGAGCCCGTGTGCCGCAAACTACAGAGCTCACGTGCCCCGGAGCCCGTGCCACAACTAGAGAGAGAAAATCCACATGGCACAACTAGAGAGAAGCCCGTGCGCTGCAATGAAAGATCCCGTGGGCTGCAACTAAGACCGACACAGCCAAAAAAAAAAAAAAAAAGAATGGCATTAGGATTGTCCAAATAGCTTTACCTTCTGGAAAGGCATTGTAGTCGTTCAATTCCAGGGGGCAGTACACACTGGGAAACTGGCCTTCACACGTTGCATTCCAATCAATGAAACTGCTACAAAAAACAAGGGGTCTAGTTTCAGAAACAGGATGTCAACAGACCAAGGAAAGAAAGAGAAGTACGATGTTATTGCCCACCATCCTCATCGCTGCTAATTCCTCAACTCTGGAAAATTAAAGAAGTACTTTATTGTCACAGAATCAAAGACTTACTAACTCAACGCTCATCACCAATGACACAGCACTGCAGGATGGATGGCTTGGACTGGATGCCCACGTCCTTTCAATGGGGATGTAATTAATGTACAGCATAGGAAACACAGTTAATCACACTGTAATACTCTGTGTGGTGAGAGATGATGACTAGACTTACATGGTGATCACTTAGTAGCGTACAAAAATAATGAATCACTATGTTGTACAACTGAAATGTGATACTGTATGTCATTCATAATTCCAAAGAAAGTCAGAGATGGAGTTTGATCTGCTGAGTACAGAGAGCCAGGGACTCAGGGAAAAGTGGGGGCAGGGGAGCTTTTCTTTAAACGAGACAAGAAAAAGCAAATAAATTATGCCTAGATAAAGGGAATGGATCAAAACCCGGCTCTCAGTTTGCCAGAGAAGTACTTTCACTTAGACTGTAAAAAACTTGCCCGTGGTTAGGTGTAAGGCATGTAAGCAGGACCAAGATTTGAAAGAGAAAATTGCTCTCACTTTTAACTAAAAGGTATTACATTAAAAAAAAAAAAAACAACTAAAACCCACCCACGTTTGTTAAGTCTAACCAGAGGCAGAGCCCGTGGCTGTGGCTTTGTCAGCACGTGGAGGATGGGACACTGCTGAGAGGGTCCCAACACCCACCCAGGGGGCTCAAACACATCCGCTACGAACTGCCACCTTCCGCTCGGGGCAAGGCCAGACTATGACTCACGGTAGATGCTTTGATCCCAACTGCAATCTGGATTTTCATTATAGAAATAAGAAAGTAACTACCTCTATAATAAGCTGAACTCCCCAATAAAACTTCAACTGGATTCTGATTAAACACAGATATTAACATTTTCTCAAGGTCTCATAATCGAATGATTAATCTAATGGCAAGTCTAAGAAGCTGCCACTTGTGGAACTATTTTTCAATACTCAAATTATTCGATCTTTAAAAATTTTAAATGTGTTCAAGATTAATGCCAAGGAAAAATGGAAATTTTTGTTCTGTTAGCGGGTAGGAATTATGAAGGACTGTTTTTGTTTTTTCAGTTTTGCCTCTAATATATGAATAGCTCGTCTTTTCAGTTTAAAAAGGAAAACACTGACGTGGTCACCGGCTGTTACTTTTTTCCTTCCCTGTTTCTCTCAATTCCTGGCTTGTAATTTTTCAGACAACACAGCTCAACTCCAAAAAGCAGCTGGCAACACCCAGCTCAGGAGCTGGGGAGAAAGCCCGGACCCGGCCGCTGCTGCCGTCATTGGGATGGAGCGCATACCTGCTGTGCACCGGGGCGGGCGCGGGCAGCACGGCCGGCCCGCTGCTCTCCAGGGCGCAGCCGAAGCCGCTGGTCACACACACGGGCTGTGCGGGCCACAGGTCCCCCGGGGGGTAGAGACCTGCGGAAGAGAACAGGCCTCTCAGCCCCCCTCCTTCTCATGCAGCCCTCGGCCACCCTTCCTGCAAGGACCAGCTCGACTTCTCCTCCCTCCAGGAAGCCCCGCCCCCAGCCCGTATCACCCGCGCGGCTTCACCGCTAGAGCCCTTCGGTCTGTAAAGTGCAAGGGCCGCGCGCTGCTTTGACCTGCACTTCAGACGGGACACAACCGTCTCCTGGCCCGGATTACGAGATCATGGTAGTGACTCAACAAGGGCCTGCCTGCTTCCTGCAAAGCCCCGTCAGGATTCCCAGGACACAGCAGTGAACACGTTGACATTCAAGTGAGCGGAGACAAACAACAAACAAAAGAAGTAAGAAGCTGGGAAAACGGTGCTCTTACAGCCCCAGGGATGAGACACAAGGATTCTGTGACAGTGGAGGGGGCCAACCTCAGCACCAGGGGAGAGAACACCCTGCACCCTGCAGGTACCGGGTGTGGAATGATGTGAGTGAGCCCTGTTTTCCACAACTGTACCTGAGCCTTCCTCGGGAGGGACCCTGTCCCGGCTCGGCGCTCCCAAGCCGTGGAAGCGCCTGCCTGCTGGGTGTGCCAACAATATGGTCCTGACCTCAGTTTGAACACCGTCCCCCTAAGCCTTTCCAGGGGACACCCGGCTCCTGCTCTTCCCAGCAAACACCTGCAGCACCTCTGCTTGTCTCCACCTTCACCGCCACAGCCGTTGGTCATTCGTGGGATGCACGGATGGACGCCATTGGTTGGTGGCATGGATTAAAGGGGCAGACTGGCCATCTGCACATGGGCAGGAACTCCACAAAGAACGAACAGACTCAACTATTCGAAATGCACTGGGAACCCGAAGGTCTACCAGCCAACCAGGCCACACGGGGATGGGGGGAATACATGGACAGGAATACGTGGACACAACTCTCGCTTTCCGGGCAGCGTGTGCGCCCCCAGGGCTGCACCCCCATGTGGGAGCCGGCGGCAATCACCCGCCTGGAGACCCGGAGACCTGCAGCTCACGGTGGTCAGAGAGACCCTCGAGCGTTTAAAGAACCACCACCAGAGACCACGTAGCTGTCATAGCTGTGGGGGTCTCTCAAGGACGAGGTCCACCTCCTAAGGCCGCCCTGGTGTTTGGGGCCTCACTCAGCGGTTGGGCAGGCACCCTACGGTCAGTCCTGCAGGGCGGGGCATCCTCCCATGAAAGTCCTGTTGAGAATCGCTAGAACCAGAGGCTGCATGAGCAGATTAAGATCAGATCAACCAAGAACCGCCTCTGCACTCAGGTGCTCATGACCAAATGGACCGGAAGCCAAGACCGCACAGAAACGAGGGGTGTGTATGCTGCTTCGAGAGAATCTCTGTGGGTCTCACGTTTCTTTGCTTCCTGGAATGGATGCTCTGACTGCCCACGATCTGACCTATCTTTCCAAGGATATTTGCTAAACAAAGCCTCAGAAGATGGAGACAGGATCTCCCCCTAGAGCAACGGGCAAGTTTGCTTCGTCCAACATAATAAAGATAATGTCGCCCATCTGGGCGGCCCTGCATCGCCCCGAAGAGACTGGAGGCCTGAAGGAAGTGTGCTTACAAGATGCTCAGGCTGCTTGCTGTGCTAAGTGTCCTATTCTCTGACCCAGGAGTCTCTTGTCCTCTGGCAGCAGCTACAAAATCATGGCAGGCTAACTTGTTAGCTCGTAATAAGCAGGGTAAACGCCTCAGACCCTTCCCCGGTCTCGACAGTGATGTGATCTGGCTCACGTTCAATATCATCCCTCTGGCTGCTGTGCTGAAAAGAGACGGTAAGGTGGTGGCGGATGTTCACCAGCGTTACTGTGGTGATCGTTTTGCAATATGTACATATGATGAATCATTACATTAGTTATACCCCTGAAACTAATATAATGTTATGTATCAATTATATCCCAAAAAGAAAGAAAATAAAAGACAACGAGATAGTGAGGTGAGGTGAGAAGTAGAGAGACCTGTCGGGAGGCTGCGGCGAGAAAGAACGGTGGACGTGGGGAGGGAGAAGTGATCAGGTTCTGGGTCTGTCTGGAAGGCAGAGGCAGAGAGTGAGACAACTGATCCCACGTGGGGATGAGGAAAAGAGTCCAGGATGACGCCCAGACTTCTGGCCTGAGCAACAAGAAAGCCCGAGTGGGAGGCTGTGTGAGGAGTAGGGCTGAGCAGGTGAGCGTTCCGTACGGGACACTGGTGCAGGCCCGAGGACAGATGGCAGTGGCAGCTGGCTGTGCAGAAGTGGGAGCTGTCGGGGGGCTGGAGGTGGACGGACCACCAGGAGAGCATGACCCAGACGAGCATGAGAGCTGGGGGAGCCGAGGGGAACTGCACCGGGACCCCCGAGGTCACAGCCCGAGCAGAAGGTCTCAGGAGGCCGGAATACGGGGCCCCGGCCACGGAGATCACTGGGGTCCCGCAGACACTGCTCCGGTGTCACGGCACAGCCAGCCCCAGCGGTTTCAGGGAGAACAGGAGGAAAGGAATCTAAGCAGCAGGCAGACAACTCCCCCAAGCAGCTCTCCCAGAGAGGCGGGCACAGAAGCAGCCAGATAAGGGGGGGGTCAAGGGAGAGAGTGGCTGCTTCTGTGTTAAGGACGGGATGGGAGGTCTCACGGTATGTACGGATGCCGGTGGGGACGACCCGTTAGAGAAAACCCGATGCCGGCGCCGAGCCGGAGCGGGACCCCACAGAGGAGGGCAGCCTGACAACCCACGGGCCGCAGCAGGAGGGCAGCGGGGGTGGCGGGTGGAAGATGGGGCAGGCGGAGCCTCTCTCATCCCCAGCAAACAGGAAGCATCAGCTAAGAGAACCAGGCAGAGGACTGACAGGTGGGCACGGGGGCCGCAGCTGCCGCGAGGCTGGCGGCCAGCTGGCTGTGTGCGCTGCTCTCCAGTCTCGCTCATCTGCACGGCACGGGGCAGAGAAGCTGGAGAACTGGGCAAAACCACGCCCGTGGCTCTACAAGGAGGGCGCAGAGCAGGGGGAGGGGGCCCAGAGGTGATGTAACAGCAGGTGGGAGGACTGAGGCTGGGCGTGTGAGGGAGGTGCGGGCAGAGGAAGGGGACGGCAACGGCCCTGTGGACAGTGACTGTGAACAAGGGCTGTTTCTGTAGTGACTTAAGGGCCTCAACAGGGATTGTAATGGGTCATCAAAAAGTAGTTGCAGATTATTAACAAAGACGAGGTAAAAAGGCACTTGAAACACATACACACAACATGGATAAGACACTAGATGACATACGATTCTCCAACTGACGACAAAAGCAAAGACAGGAGAACATGGCAGGCGTACCTGTTTTGACACAGGTTTTTTTTCCTCACCGTTCATTAAATCCTCTCTCCCCTCTATCATCTCAAAGAGAAAAGGCGGTACCTTCTAAACCTCCCTAAATCTTGCCTAAGCAAATTATTGAATTTAAGAGTATTTTTTCATCAAAAACATTTATTTTTATTGGACCAGTAAGCAGATCCAACTCACAAATAGTTTATTTCTGTTGATAATCTGACAGCAGATAAACTCTCTGTAACCACAGAGCTGGAAGCCTCCTGCCTTCAAAGTAAAAGTGCTCCACTGTGCTGGGCAGCCTTTAGTCCAGCACGATTCACGTGAGCAAAAGCAAGAGCTCGACGGTGCCGCAGAGGGTAACAACCAGGCTCATCCTGCCACCATTCCTGAGCCTGGTTAGGCAGGAAGGAGGCGCGAGGAGAAAAGAGGAGAAACGAAGGCAAGAGAGGTGAAGGGAAGGAGAAGGAAAGAGAGGGGGCCTGGAGTTAACCTCCGGGGCAGACCCTGCTCGGAGCGGCTTCCCTCCCTGGGCCCCGTGTCCAGGCTCCTGGGCCGCTGTCCCTGCCTGGCTGAGGCCGCAGGAGCTCAGCGCTTGGCCTCAGCACTGGTGCAGGAGGGAGGCCGGATCAGTGGACAGGCTTCTGAGACAAGGGGGAGGGGTGGGAACGGGAGACAGGCAGAGACACGGGAGGTGGAAGTCGGCTAATCGGGGCGCCGGACCCTCCGTCTGCTCCCCGCTTTTCTGCCATCCTAGATGGGAAAGGGAACTAAAGGAGGAGGCAACCCCTGTAAAGGGGCCCCACCTTGCTCCGGGGCCACAGGCCACCTGTGCCTTGTGTCCCAGGACGGAGCTCAGGGTCCGTGCAGAAGCGGCAGCCAAGGCCAGGGGCCCCGAGGACACCAGGGCAGAGGACAGGGGCCTTCCCGACGCTCGAGAGCCGGGGCACAGACAAGCCAGCTCTGTCTGTCCTCAAGCTCCCCGGCCAGCAGCGCGACACGGACACCTGGCCGGTGTCCGGAGCAAGAGCAACGCGCCTCACCTTTATCTTCTTCAACAGCCGCAGGCCCAGCAGGAAGGCTGGGACAGGGGACGTCCACGTGTCGGGGGAAGCTACTCACGTCTCTGCAGGGAGAGCAAGAAGATGAGCCACTGACCCTCTCTGTACAAGGAAATGCTGAATTTCTGTAGCTAAGTCCGTGTTTTTTTGTTTTTTTTGTTTTTTTTTGCAGTACGCGGGCCTCTCACAGTTGTGGCCTCTCCCGTTGTGGAGCACAGGCTCCGGACGTGCAGGCTCAGTGGCCATGGCTCACGGGCCTAGCCGCTCTGCGGCATGTGGGATCTTCCCGGACCGGGGCACAAACCCGCGTCCCCTGCATCGGCAGGCGGACTCTCAACCACTGCGCCACCAGGGAAGCCCCTGACTGCGTTTTTACATGAATTCTTCCCCTCAAAAACCATAAAGATACTAGAGACATAAAGGTATATACCCACAAAAGGGCTGAGGAATATTAAATTCCCAAGATCCAGAGAAGTCTTTTTTTTTTTTAAATAACATCTACCTTCAATCTTCTATTTTGGTGTAAGAGTATGTATGTATGTATGTATGTATTCATTCATTCATTCATTCATTTATTTATGGCTGCGTTGGGTCTTTGTTGTTCTGCGCAGGTTTTCTTTAGTCGTGGCGAGCGGGGGCTACCCTTTGCTTTGGTGCGCGTGCTTCTCTTGTTGTGGAGCATGGGCTCTAGGTGCACGGGCTTCAGTAGCTGCAGCACACAGGCTCAACAGTTGCGGCACATGGGCCTCAGAATGCGTGGACTTCAGTAGTTGCGGCACGTGGGCTTCAGTAGTTGTGGCTCGCGGGCTCTAGACTGCAGGCTCAGTAGTTGTGGCGCACGGCATGTGGGATCTTCCCGGATCAGGGGTTGAACCGTGTCCCCTGCACTGGCAGGTGGATTCTTAACCACTGCGCCACCAGGGAAGCCCCCAGGGAAGTCTTGTTTTAACAAACACCAACAGCACAATGCTAACTAAGGTAGTCTGTAGTTTCCAATCTGCCTTTCAGCAGCTGGCAGCAACCTCCCCCTCCTGGTTTACTCTCTACCCCTAACAGAAAGAGCTCGCATAGAGCTTTCCTCATCCATTCCATTTTTATGATACCACCCCCTGTCTTCTCATGGTGCCTAAAACCTAACCACACTCCTCACTCTGAAACCCTCTCCTTCTAACATACCCTCCTCTTCTCCCTCTCAGTAAATGGTGCTTGTTTATTTTGCTGCAGAAATCATCACACAGTGAAACCGTAAACATGTGAGTGTCTTCTAGGTTCTTGCAAACTTTTCTGAATCATCAGTGCTCAGTTTTATTTCAAGTCCTAGAACAGAGTAGCTGGTTCCCATCCTTACTGTTACTACTGTTCTTCCTACTTTCAGGAGTGACACCTTCTAACGCAGCCGTATCACTGAAAGGACCAGCAATACCAGAGACGTTCCCACACAAGCGTGTTGTCTTAGAAAGATTGTACACCCTGAATTATTAATAAAAGCAGATTTTACTTTCTCACATCCTTAAAAGGTTTTCCTATTTTAGCCTGCAGAACCAAGTACAAAGAAGAAACACATGGAATGAAAGAAAAAAGCAGTACCTGAAACACACTGTAAAAGCTGGAAAACTAAACACTTACGTGGGGTTGCAGATGTTATGAGAAAGATTCAAGGAGATGGGAGCTTCAGAGGGAAAGTCATTTTGTGAAACACTGTCTCCTGCATAAAAACAAAAAGGTGATCACAAGTTTTTATAAGCATAATTCAACTGTGTATAGCCTGTGTTAAGATGCAGATCGCTAACATCGTTAACCCCTATGAATGATTTATTTTTCACATTTAATGGATATTCAGTCAATTTTTTAATTAAAAAAACTTTTACATATGAATGTGTATGAAACTTGGATCATACTTCAAAAATACTTTGTGTTTTTGATCTTTTACACAATTAATTATATCGGGGGGGGACTTCCCTGGTGGTCCAGTGGTAAAGAATCCACCTTACAATGCAGGGGAAAACGGGTTCCATCCCTGGTCAGGGAACTAAGATCCCACATGCCGCGGGGCAACGAAGCCCGTATGCCACAACTACTGAGCTCATGAGCCTCAACTAGAGCCCTCGTGCTACAAACTACAGAGCCCACGTGCTGGGGAACCCGCGTGCCACAACTCGAGAGAGAAAACCTGCACGCCACGACTAGAGAGAAGCCCACGCGCCACAACAAAAGATGCCTCATACTACAACTAAGACCTGACGCAGCCAAAAATAAATAAAATAAATATGTACATAATAAATACATCTTTTAAAAAATTATATTGGGGACATTTTCCTGATATTTATTATACAACCTCTGAACATAACTAGACTGAGTCTTACGCCCCGTGTTACAAGCAAGGCCATCACTCACCTTTCTCATTCTCCTGCTGTTGGCCTTATCCCCCAAGCGAGAGCTGCGCTTCTATTTTTTTATTGATGTTAAACACCAATTTTAAAAACTCTCACGTTAGCACCATCAGGCGTACTGCCTTCAGTGGCCAAGAAGACCATCCCCGCCACCAAACGAAACACCGCAAGCCGTCCTGCATCCAAGCCCTCATGGCGTTCTCCAGCACACAGTAATAAACAGATGCACGTGTATGTCAGTGGGGGGGTCATTAGGCAAACAGTGTCTAAAAAGGCACCTGCGGGAAGGGCCAATGATGTGAAAAAGGCTGAGAAACGGACTGAAATCACAAGTGGGCATGTGTCTAGGTTTTTATGGTGCCAGGGCCCAGGTCTCCCAGACAGGAGCTTCTTTATAGGTAATCACTGCTGGCAGGAGACACAGCAGAGGCCGCTGTAATGAGCGGGAGGCAGTGGGAAGTGGGCTGGGCTCGGGGGGAGTCAGGGTCCCAGGGCGTCCAACAAGCCACGCAACCTCTCTAGGCCCAGGTCCTTGGAGGCACGGGGAGCGCCCCCCATGGCCCTGAGTACCGAGTGAGCGTCCCACGGACGCCACGGTGACGCCAATGGAACCCCTGTCTCCCCCCCATCCTGATAACAAAGCTTAACCTGTACTATGTTGACCATGACGGCGAAAAGGAGTGAATTAAATCTTTACGTAGACATGGAGGTATGACAAACAACACTGAGTGAAACAGCAAGACGCAGCATGCTTACTGAAGCGTCATCTCCGTTATGTAAGTTAAAAGCAATTCTCTGGGGCTTCCCTGGTGGCGCAGTGGTTGAGAGTCCGCCTGCCGATGCAGGGGACACGGGTTCGTGCCCCAGTCCGGGAAGATCCCACATGCCGCGGAGCGGCTGGGCCCGTGAGCCATGGCCGCTGAGCCTGCGCGTCCGGAGCCTGTGCTCCACAACGGGAGAGGCCACAACAGTGAGAGGCCCACGTACCGCAAAAAAAAAAAAAAAAAAATTCTCTGTTTTGTTGATATATGAATGTAAAATAAAGTATGGATTAAAAGAATACACAGCAAGCCCATGACAGTGGACAGTGAGTCTCTCAAGCAGGAGGAAGCGGAAGACTATAAAATATTACCTCTTAAAAAAAAAAGGAGGGCAAATATGACAAAATTAAGAGTTATTAATTATAGGTGACAGAAATATAGATGCTTCTTTGACCTTTCCTGTATCTTTAAATTTTTCAAAAACAAGGGAGGACCACTGTTCATAGCAACATTATTCATAAGACGCAAAAGGTGGAAAAACCCAAGTGTCCATCAACAGATGAATAGAGAGATAAAATGCAGTCTATCCACAGACAACGGAATATTTATTATTCAGCCTTTAAGAAGGAAGGAAATCCTGACATGTCACAACATGGATGAACCTTGAAGACACCATGCTAAGTGAAATAAGCCATTCACCAAAGGACAAGTATTGTATGACTTCACTTACCAGATACGAGAGTATTCAAATTCACAGACAGAAAGCAGAACAGAGGTTCACAGGGCTGTAGGGGTCGGGGAGGGAGAGCTACGGTTTAATAGGCACCGAGTTTCTGTTTGGGGTGGGGAAGGGCCCAAAGATGCATGGTGGTGATGAATGCACGACAATGTGAACGTATTTAATGCCACTTAAAAATGGTTAAAATAGTAGATTTTGTGTTATGTATTCTTTACCACAACAAACAAATGTACAAGTGAAAAAATAAACATGGAAGTTCTTTGAACTGTTTCCAAGATACGGACTTTAAAAAATAATAATAACAATGGAGGGAGGCAGGAAGGAAGAAAGAAAAAAGAAAGTGGATAAAATGCAAAGCAAAGCAAGCACGGGAATGCAGAGCCCACCGCAGGCAGGCGGCACTGGAAGGCAGATGAGGCCCCTGTTCTGGGTGCCGGGGCAGGAGGGCCAGGAGGCCTCAGTCCCAGACTCACCAGGCGGCAGGAAGTGCTGAGGGCCCAGCATGGGCTTCTTGTCCCCGTCAGAGCTGCTGGCACTGCTCCAGCTGCCCCAGCTGCCCCGGCTGGCACGCACGCTGCCCGAGGAGCTGCCACAGTCCGAGCTGGAGTCTGAGCAGGACTTCTCCACGCGCTTCTTCCCCGGCTTCTGGAAGTAACCCTCTGTGGGAAGTGAGAGAGGAGTCGTGTTTCGCCTACAGAGTTTTCAACCTGATGCCACTTCCAGTAGAAGGAGAGAGGCCAAGGTATGAAGAAGGCAGGGCTCAGCTTCAGGATCTGCCCCCTCTGCCCATCCAGCGAGAAGGAAGACGCTCCCTGAAACTGACAATGGGCCCTGAGGAAGCCGCGGGGGTGAGTCACAGGCCCCACAGGCTCTGCCGTGGGCCGGACAGTGAACGTGGTCTAGCCTGAGACAGTCAACACCAATGATAATCTCGACCTAAAAGTGGTTCTGGAAATAACAAGTACTTCTCTCAAGAAAATCAAGGCTACTCTCTCGGACTGGAGACGTGTAGGTAATTTCTCTCTCTTGTATTAAAATGTCCCCCAAGATATACGTATGACTGATGCACTCTGCTGTACACCTGAAACTAACACAACACAGTAAATCAACTAGACTCTAATAAAAAGTGTTTTTAAACGTCCACCGAGAGTTTCAGAGTATTATCTATGTGTGGGTGGGAAGAACCTCCAGGAAGACCGAGAAACAACGCACACGTGTCTGGAAATGTGCGTGTCGGTGTCCCACACCCCTCCCCCCCCGCACTACTTTCCTCTCCTGCCACCCTCCACCCCTCCCTGGACCCAGCCCTGGTGCCCCCAGGTCACTGGCCGGCAGCCCTCGGCGGAGCAGCAGCCTGGCTCTGCAGGAACCACCTGGCGCAGGGGTGTGAGGACGGCCTCTGTTCTCCCCTGGCTTTCCCCTACCCTCCTCTTTCACCAAGGGAGTCCGGTCCTGAGCAATCACCCACGGTTGTTCAGCCGTCTGCATGACACTGTCGAGAATGGCCAGATTTTAGAGGAGTGGGAGGTAGGAGGGGCAACCCTACGGGCCTGCTCAGGCTCAGAAGAACCGCAGCCTACTGTCTCATCCGGACAGCTTTCCATTCAGGCTTGAGTGAAGTGATAAGCTCTCACACTGGGCACTTCCCCGAGGAAATAACAATCAACAACAATCCCGACAGAAGCACTGTTTTGTAGCTCCATGCGGTTCCATACCTGCCTCTCCCTGCGAGGCAGGTAAGCTGCTTCCAATGCCAGCATCTGTTTTACATGCTTCCCCAGGGTTTTCCTGGATACACCAGCTCCTTAAGTCGATGTCACTGCTCAGCTCAGACCTTTCAAATTCACTGCACACCAGCTTTAATTCACTCTGTTCCGAAGGCCTGGAAGAGCCACAAAAAAATCATGTCTGCATTTTATCGTGCATACACACATACCTGCTTTCCTTGAGACTTAGCAGAGGTGAAAAGGTGAATCTGGGACAACTTGAGCCCTCTTCTCTCTGGGTCTGCTGGGAGAAGACGATAAGTAAGGGAGAGAGATTAGGAAGAACAAGATTTTGCTGTTTTAGAACGAGAATTAAGTTGGAGCTCATTTAATCTCTTCATATTTTACAGTGAGAGGAGTAAAACTCCACAGGTTAAATGAGTCCCCCAAGGTCAACTGGTAAGTGGCAGGTGCAGGACCAGAACCCATGACTCTCTGTATGTCTTCCTTGGTTTTCGTGTAAAACATGACTCTCAGTAGATGAACCTGCTCCTTGGCGTCTGGGGGAACGTCTGAGCATTAACTGAAATCTTTTCTCGTTCATTCATTTAGCCAACATTTGTGGAGTGACGACCATGAGCCATGTACTGTTAGGAAAGGTGTGGCGTCTGCAAAGAAGAATGAAGTTCTTCCCCCAAGGAGTTCACAGTCCAACACTTATCTCTCTAACTAGACTATGAACTTGAGGGAAAACCTGTAACACAGCTTTATAAATGGAGACACAGAAATGTGTCAGAGAACGCTACGTGAAGACCTAGGTGATTATTTCACACAGTCCAACTTCCGCACCTCATGTCACATCTGTAGGAGGACAGGTGTGAGATGAAGCCGATGGCCTCAATGGTTTGTGACCACTCAGGGTAAAGAGTACAGAGACAGAGTATAGAGACAGATTGGCAACAGACAATCCAACAACCACCACCTACGTAAGCATCACGTTCTCAAAACATTCTGATTACCTACAAGCTACTTGGAAGTTATTCTTTAACAACGTAATTTGTTTCTTTAGCATGTCAGAAATCTGCTTTCAAAAATATATTGTAACATTTAATTGGTGAAATTCCACCCTAATTTTGTATCTTTCTATATGTCCACATCAGAAAAACATGCCACTTTAAAGTGACCACATAAGTCCATCAAATTTTTATGAAAATACAAGGTGTGACTTTCCTTTCTATAGGAGACCACATTGCAGCTTTCAAATAATTTAGTCTAGGGCTTCCCTGGTGGCGCAGTGGTTGAGAGTCCACCTGCCGATGCAGGAGACGCGGGTTCATGCCCCGGTCCGGGAAGATCCCACATGCCGTGGAACGGCTAGGCCCGTGAGCCATGGCCGCTGAGCCTGCGTGTCCGGAGCCTGTGCTCCGCAACGGGAGAGGCCACAACAGTGAGAGGCCTGCGTACCACACACACAAAAAAATAATAATTTAGCCTAAATAAGAATAATTACCCATTAGTAAGTAGTATTTAATAATTTAATAATTACCCATCAATAATCTAATAATGCGTATCTTTCCTTTTTTCCTATTTGCATTTTGCTGATTGCAGGACACAGAACTAGAGCTTGAAGGCCCCCTGGGGTCGCCTGGCCCTCCTCCAGCAGAACAGGACATTCCGGGGAGGGGGGGCACGTGTTACAGGGCTGAATCCCAGGGTCCGAGCTCCTGATCGCAAAGGCGGCAGACACTGTAAGCAGCGTGTTACGTGCCTCCATGCGGGGGTCCTGGCCAGAACGTGGGCGGTTCTGCCACAGTTCCCTCCCAACCACAAGAGCAACCACTACAGCAGGGTGGAGTCCCTTCCCCACGCAAATCTGGAACTGCTAGAGAACAAATCTGACAGCAACACATTTAAGTACCTAGCTGAGCTCACAAGAAAGAGAAATCCCCAGATGCCAGTGCTCAAAGGAAGAAAAGCCGGAGCGGTGGGGATGGAGGGGCAAGGTGGGAGGAAACAGGGTCCGAAGCCCACTCGGGACAGGAATCAGGGAGCTCGTCAGCGCGAGGGCCACCTGAGAGGCTCCCCAGGGACCAGGGCGGAGGGCGCAGGGGCACGGGTCTGCCAGAGGCACTCCGTATGTGACGTCAGAATGGATGCGCTACTGACCTGGTGGGAAAAAATTCTCGAGCTACGGAATTTCTGTAAAATTAGGCTTGGAGAGCTACTTCTGGGAACCCAGACACATGGGATCCGCACGAACACGTCAGCACCTTCATTTCACAGGTTAGAAAAGAAGTAAGGTTTCCCAAGGAGGCTGCCTGACTGCCTGGGGTCATGTCTGGCTCTGCCCCCCCATCACCTCTGGGGCTTCAGGTAAACCTCGCAGTTATCTATCTGCAGCTCACTTCCCACAGCGGAAGAACCTACCTTCTGCTGGACGATCAATCGGGGCAAAGATTCTATGCGTGGGGACTATTCTCCTGCATTATCGGGACCCCAGACGGTCAGGGTCAAGCTGGGACCGTGGGCCTGCCTGTGCCCAGAGGTCCTCTACCACCTGCTCCACCAACGCCCCTGGTGTGGAGGGATGGCTATGCTTTTCCCCTAAAACCTGCTATAGCTTTTTACATTTTATTAAGTAAAATTTAAAAATTTTGCTCATCTTAAGGGGTTTTCAACAAAATAAATAAAAACATAACCAGAAGATATGTTACTTTTAAGAATATATCTTTATCTCAAAACACAAACATCTACACTCTCATATTATCTGTATCCAACGTAACAAAAATAAGATGGAAACATAATAGCTAAATGTAAAATTATAGAATAAATAATAGATGAAAAATTTAAAGGGACTGTAAAAATCACACACCTCAAGACCTGGGCAGCACCCCTTTTCTTGTTTTTTCTACATGCTCGATTTTTATTCCAATTTAAATTTTGTAAGTTTCCTTCTTTTTTCTCCTGAAGCCTCTTCTTCCTATAAGGATCTTCCTGCTAAAGAGGAAAAAGAAAACTTTTAGTAAGGGTTTCAACTTAGTAACACAAATAAAACCTGTGTATGGTTTTTTCTTTTAACTTTTGAAGACCAACTCCATCTGAATTCAGAACATTCCAGCACTAGTGAAAACAGACATACATTTCTCAATCTCTAGTCTGTTTTCATTTCCCTTCTTTCTCTACCTCCCCTCAGCCTCTGCAAAAAGAAAAAAAAATTGTCGCCTATAAAATTTCTAAGGGGCTAAAAAGGAAAAACATCTGTTAGTAATTTATGGTCAGCTTGCCCGTTAACCTCAGCAGCAATAAATCCTCCGACCTTCACCTGTTTATTTGGTATGTACAATTCACATGAATTACTACTGCAGAAAAATCGTGTAAAAACTCAACTGAGGAGTCATTTGTGTATTTATGCTTTTATTTGTTTATAGATGAACTTTAGGAGAACAGGCAAAACTCCAGAGAATGCTCCAAACTAGTTGAAGCTTTTCAAGTAAATAATGCCAAGAATATGCTTGATGTTTTTTTAATGTGGTTCTGAAAAACTTAATTTAGCACGAGACAGAAATACATTATATATAATATGTATGCATATATATATATGCATATAAATACAAATTTTTAAAATTTGGGTTTTTTCCTCTTCTAAATGTTAGGCATGGTCTACTAACAGGCCCAAGGGGAGGGGGATTCCCTTTTTAAGTAGCTCATATCTCTAATGTCTACTAATACTTTCTCCTTTTCTTCCTTCCACCATGCTGCCCCTTTAAAGCAGAAGAAAAAGAAACGGTTTTAGATGCTGTACATTACATGTCCGGGGTACTCATGCTTCCATCAAAGCAATATGCTCACTACGACAGACGAACACGAGAAATAAAATGATATTTTAAGTGGACATGTGGTGGGATTATGGTATTTTTGCTTTCTTCTTTACACTCCTTTATTTTTTCTCCCAATATGTATTACCTTTTTTCTCATTCTGAAGGCATTTTAAAAACATGGTAAGTTAAACATACAAAGTCCTATCCTACAGGACCGTACGCTAATCGTTTAAGTTTGATGCTAAATAGACACATTAAAGACGTATGATCAGATGCGATCCAATGTTAAACATTAAATACAAACCACATTTATTCAAGTACTGCTCTCTGTGAATTTCCAACTTTTGCTGGGGGGGAGGGGGGGAGAGTCTGCCCCTCCCCTGCCTCACTCTGTCCACTTAAGGGCCAAGAAAGGCTTTTCAACACAGCCAGTACCTGAACCTTTCTGTCCCTCCAGGGTCACCCACAAATAAAGGACCAGCCCCAAGTGGAGCCAGGAAGGGTGATCTGAGCAGGAGTCACTCTGGACGTGGCTGCCTTCTCAGCACAGCCTGGTTAGAATGGCATAACAGGCCACAAGAAGGGAGGCACTGGAGGGCTACACCCAGCGGGGACTTGGTGGTCAGAAGCATCGCCACCTACTGTGAGTATCGGTGAGTGAGTTTCAGGAGCACGGGGGACATGCTGGACAAGGAGGTGTGGATGGAGTGCTGGAGAAGCAGCACACACGGGAGGGCTGGGGAAGAGGGGTGCGTGCGTGTGTGTGTGTGACACAAAGAGAACCGAGAGAGAAGCACGGGGCAGTGCACAGGCATGGGGCTGGGGTCAGCGGGAGGACAGGCCCGCAGTGGATGCCGCAGGTGGGGCAGAGGGGAAAGCAACCTGAGAGCCAAAGCAACAGACTTGTCAGGAAATAGGAGGAAGAAGACAGGGGCAATCGGCTCTGTTTTCTGGTGGGGAGGTGCCACATGTGATGAAGCAGGACTAGCCGGGATCGGAAAGGGTCCACGCAGACCTGAAATTAAGACCGGTCTCTGAGGCCAAACCACCTGGTCTGAACCTCACTTCGTGTGACAAGCTGACTCATCTTGGGCAAGTGACTTAGCCTCTCTTTGCCTCGGTTTCCCAGGTCTTCCAAAAGGCTGTTGTGAGGATTAAAGTACCTGACAGTAGTAAGCAGTTTACATGAGACTTAGCTATTATCATCATCATTGTTGAATTGTTTGAACTAAGTTCTCTGATCTCCCTGAATGAGGGACAATTTAACTGGCCGCAGGGTGGGGAAATAAGATTTCCTAAGCTTTAATAGTAAAAGAAAAGGAAGAAATCAAAGAGAAATCACAGATTGACTGCACAAAGGCATTCTTAAAGCCACTGTACATAAGTCAAAGCGAATAAAAGTAAGAGGGAAATGACAAACTAAGAAAAAAAGCTGATACTATTTGACAGACAAAGAGCTAATACCTTCACCTATGTTCTCATAGAAAACAAGAAAAAAACACTAACACTCAATAGAAAAGTGGGTAAAGGACATGAAATGCAAATTCACAAAAGAAATAGAGAAGGCCAAAAACATGAAGAGTTCCTCCAAAATATTTAATAATAAAGTATGTTTTTAGGAGAGACCAATTACCTCATCTTTCCATTTTGGCTTTAAAAACACAAGTGTGTTGACACTGCGTGTTTATGCCTGCAAACACGAGGACAGGCTAGGGAAGCCGCGTGTGGTACCACGTGTGTCTCTCAGCAGGGCAAGGTCAGACATTCACCTCTTAACTTAGAAAAAATATATATATAAGTGGGATCCTCCCGGACCGGGGCACGAACCCGCGTCCCCTGCATCGGCAGGCGGACTCTCAACCATTGCGCCACCAGGGAAGCCCTATATTTTTAAATATATATATTTTTAAATGTCAGTGGCAGGATCGTGGATGAATGACTTTTTGCTTGTGTTTTTCAGAATTTTACAAAAAATTTTTTACAAAAAATGAAGGAAAATGCTTACTTTTCCCTAGTAAGGGAGGCAAACTGAGATGAGAAACAAAACACCATCACTCACCTATCCCACTGACCAAGATTTTGCCAAAAAACGGTGCTGCTGAGACCAGAGTAACACAATGGCTGTCGTGCAGCGGGCATGAGGGGAAACAGGGACCCTGCTTCCGGAGAGCGAGCTGGCGGCACACACCAGGGGCCCTGACAGTTGACACTCTAATTCTATTTTTAGAAACCTATAGCAAGGATGTACCAGATATACAGGCCCGACTTAGTTCATCATGCTATTATGAAAATAAGAAGTTGCAAACAACTTTAATGTCCAACTGCTGGGGAATGGTTTGGATTACGGCACAGTTAAATGATGGAATGTTATGTAACCACTGAAAACAAAGTTTCCCATTAATTTCTAACATGAGAAAATTCAGAATTACGACATTGTAACAAAGCTCCATATACACAATAATAATTATCCCAAGTTTTTAAACACTTGCATAGAGAAGGAATACAGAAAAATGCAAAAAGTGGTCCATTTTGGACAGATCTTGCCCTCCCTTCTTTATGCTTCTGTAATAATCATGAATTCCTTTTCTAAGGGGGAAAAAAAAAGATCTGCTTACAAGAAAATAAACAGCCAGGGCTGGGATTAAAATTTAGTTTGCAGCTCCCAAATCTGGGCTTCAACCTCCTTTGCCAATAAATCTGGAGGAATGTTCCCCATGTGCTATAGACAGATCTGTACAATTTTCTTAGCTGCAAAGTCAGGCTCCAAGAACGTACAAGAAAAACAAACACTGAGCACTGCACTTGGGAATGTGTTTATTGAGAATGATTTTCTCCAAATGAACAATGAAATGGAAAGTACACTCAAGGTGGTTTAAAGAAGAGCCTACAAAACTGAGAGTGGCCCCCAGAGCCAGCAGAGAGGAAAGCCCACAGCTCCGCCCCCATCCTGCCCAGGTGACTACAAGCAACCTCGGAGCCCCAAGCACAGCCCAAGCCCCCAGACCCTCGGCCCCGCTGCAGCCCCCCTGCAGCCAAGCCCGCTGCCCTCACCCAGAGCAGACGTCCGTCCTGCCCAGGATCACAGACCAGGAAGGGAAGGAGGAACCTACCCAAGCCCTGGGACCAAGGCCAAGAAGTGTCTGAGTGCCACAGACAGGGATCAAGACACGGCCCGTGCCCCCCTCAACCTGGTGTGAAGACACGGCCGGGGGCACCAGCACAGAGGGCAAGTCTGGACGGGAGCCAGGGGAGACTTCGGGGCTGGGGGGCATGTGAGGTGGGGGCACGGCACCCACACACACGGAAGACGGTGCAGCATCCCCAGCCTGACCTCAGGGTCCCCTCCAGACAGCCCTGCACCGAGGGCCCTGCAGTGATCAGTTCCCACCTCTCCTCCCAGGACACATCTGGGAGGGGTCGGCACCACTCAGCTTCAGCTTCCACTTCATTGCAGGGCAGCACGGACGTCCCCGTTCCCAACGTGTCCACTCCTCCCCCAGATCCAATGACTTGACTTCCGCTCCTGACTGCATGCCCTGTCTCCATGGCCCGGCCGGTGTGCCTGCCCTCCGTCACTATACCTGCTCCATCAAGCAGACTCGGGCCGCTGGTCTCCACGAACACTTCAGAGAATTCACGTCACCCTTCAATTCTAAACTCCACGGGGACAACTTCCAAGTCCCAGGCCCGGGCCGGCCTCACCATGGCAGCTCTGGCTCGGTATCTCCCATCTACCAGGCTCTGCCACGTCCAAGTCCAGCCAACCCCCTCTGTCGGCAATGACCACAGTCACACCTGTCACCTCTTTGATTCTTACTACTGGGCAGTGCTTCACAAGTGCTGCTATTCTAACCACTTGCTATATTCACTCCTCCAGTCCTCACAAACCTATGAGGCAGAGATACTATTATTACCCTCATTTTTCAGATGAGGAAACTGAGATGTTGAGTAACTCGCCCAATGTTACAGAGTAAGTGTCGAGCTGGGCTCACACCAGCTGCAAAGTCCATGCTGCTAACCACGAGGCAACATGGCCCTGACAAACATAAAAATGAAGCCCCAATTCCCCATCTTTTAGTTACCCAGACTTAAAACCTTGGAGCTGTATTTTGCAAATGGCTCTGCAAGCAAAGCCAGCTCCTCCCCTTTACGCAGCCAGGTGCTAAGAAGTCCTGCTGGTCTTTCTTCTACACTGTCTCCTACCTCCTCTTCCCGTCCTTCACCCCTGCTCCTGCCCAAACAGAATCTTGATTACATCACACCTCCCAGCAGAGAAGCAGCCTCCCGGTGAGAAGAGAGCTGGTATCCATTTCTGCCCTCCCCAACCCAGCCTCCAAAACACTAGGACTGATCCTTCAGAAATGCATTATTCACATTCATTCAAGCACTCGCTAAGCCACCACACTGGCTCTTTATAACAGGTGCCCTGCCCATCTCCATGAAACTGAATTGAAAGATACTCAATTACGACCTTCAAGAAGATCGCAGTCCACAGATTGTTTTCCATTTCTTGTACACCCTCCTCTACCCGCCACCCCCTGCCCGGTTCAGGACCCTTCGATAGCATTCCATGATTTGCAGCAGGGTCCCCAAACTGGCCACCCTCAGGCCAAATCCTCCAAAAAGACTTTTCTGTTTGGACCAATGTGCTTTTAAAAATTTGATCCTGAAATTCCTGAGCAGGCAACCTTCCCTTCCTAGTGCTTGTGCTTACTTACTTCCTTGTGTCTCCCACTGAGATCCAGGGACTAAAGTCTAAACTCTGAGTTGGCATATGAGGGCCTTGGCAAGCGGGCAGGACTCTGCCTCTGCCCTCCCCTTCCTTCCCCCTCTTGACTGAGCTCCTTCTCGGTCAGATGACTCCCTCACTGCTCCCAACCATGCCATGAGACCCGGTGGTGCCGGCGGCCCCCTCCCCTCCTCTGCTTCTCTACACTCCCCCTGCACAAGTTCCTTCCTCCTCGGGACTTCCCATGGCCCCTGCAAGCTAAGCTGATGTTTCCATCTCTGCAATCCCCTCTACTATGCACTGACTTTAGCACTTGACTACATGGAAATGTCTTTCTCAACAGACCACAAATTCCTGGTTTGGAATGTCTACGATTTTCTTATTTGGTATCACTCTCATTCCATTTACTTAAATGAAAAATGCACGCTTTTTGTAGAGTTTAAGCAAAAATTGAGTAGCATAAAGGAGGAAAAAAGAAATCATGCAAAATCCCATCACTCAGAAATAAGCAGGTTCTCCCACTGATTATTTGGCAAACCTTATTCTTTAATGTCTTTTTAAGAACCTATGCATACATAAGGATGGGAGGACAGATGATGGGAGAAATTTAGAACACCAGGACCATGCATTATTTTTAAATATAAATTTAAGGCTCAATTTTATTTGAACTTAGAAGAAAATGAAGTAGAACCAAAGGAATGCCAACTTTCAATAACTGCTTCTTCTCCACACGATACATTAATTGCCTAAGGATCTCTCTAAGGTTAAGAAAAAGATGGTGAAAGATATTTTCGTAGGTTTTCACCCTTTTAAACTACTTGTTTCAGTTTTGCACAGGATTGGCTAGCTACCAAGAAAGATAAAATTAAAACTTACTTTCACTTACCTTTCAGTCCCACCCCCAGTTTTTGCAGATTTTATTACTATTTTTGTTTTGTTAAAGTTTCAATATTTGCGATCCTCTTTGCAACCATAACTGCCCACTGTTCAACCAACGTTCTGGATATAAAATGGAGAGAAACCTCAGAAGACCTTTAACACAGCTTCCTCAAACTTCTATCCTGGTTGGCTAAATTTCACTAATTTCATTTTTCAAGGAAGGCTCCCAAGTTCATTTGCGTTTACAGATGAATGTCTGTTGTTTTCGTGCCTGAGTGCCAGCTTCACTGGACATAATGTTCGTGTTCACATTTTCATTCTCTCGAAGATACTGTTCCACTGTTCTCAGACATTCAGTGTTTCTACAAAGCCTAAGGCAAGCCTAGGTGTGTCTTTCTTGATTTTCCTGCCTTTTCCGCACAATTCTTTAAGCTTTAAGTTCAACACCTTAACCAGGATGTGCCTATGTCCAGTATCACACATCAGCTTTTCCTGGTGTACACAGTGTGCCTTTGGATCTTTAAATTCAAGTTTTCACTCACATTGGGAAATTCTTCTTCTATTACATCTCTGAATACTTTTCTGATCCACTGTTGGGCCATTTACTGAGACAATCATTATTCTAATGTTGGACCGTTTTTGTCTTTGTCCCCTTATCTATCATCATCTTTTCTCCAAAATCTACAATCTCTTAAAATTTTTCCTCCACATTCACTCTGATTACCTCAAAGCCTTTCCTTCAGGTCAATAAGTCAATTTTCGGCCACTGAATAGGTTATGTACTGTCTACATTTATTCACTTAACTTTACAATATCTCTTCCAACCTCATCGTAGTATATTAATTTGCCTTTAAAAGCTAGAATTTTATTGAATTCATAGTCTATAATGTGAAGTATTTTCAGAGTTCCCTTCAGGTCTCTGGATATGTTTTCATCTAGATTGGGATCTTGGTCTGTCTTCTATACGTTCTACTCCTTTCCTTCATTTTTTACTATAGTATATTTGAACAGTTGCAATGTTATTTTTTTTCCACTGTGCTTATGCTAATACACGGATAGCTCTGTCCTGTTGTGAAGTAGATAAATTCTCCGAAATCCCACCTTTATCTGGGAACTTTAGTTCCTATGAGATACAGGGCTGGGTTCTGCTTTCTAGACACTTTGCAGTGGCCTACACAGTGGGAAAGAAAGAGCCGGCTGGGTCAGTGCACAAGCTTTGCCCTCTCTTCTGGGATTCTGTCACACCAGGGCCCATGCACTGAAGCTAGAAAGGCATCCCTCTCCTGTGGATCCTGGATAATGCTTCTAACTCAGCAAGATTTTGCCCTAAAAATGGATGTTGGGTAACAACTGGAGAGGCAAGATATGTGATCTGGTTCTACTCCACCATCTTTACCCAGGAGTTAATCCATTTGCTTAAGCACAGCTTCTCTTGAGAATAAAAGCTATCTGATATCACCAAAAATTGTTTTAGTATCTCCTGTATAATTAGAAGATAAATAAACTTCCTGAATACATGAACTTCACCAATTATCAATGTGGATTCAAATACATAACTATCCTCTTTGAGAAGTATGAAATACAGACATACAGTTATTACATAGATATTTGCACTCTAAGTCCTAAACTTGGGTTTTGTTCTAATAGGCAAGAAAAAAAGGAATACAGACCTCGACTGAAGGTACGTCCTGCTTCTCAGAACATACATCTTCTTTAGACGCTTTGTGAATCTTCTTTTCTGAAGCAGACTTTGTGTCAACCTTTTTCAAAGTTTCACAATTGTCTACTTCATTCTTGACAGGCACTTGCTGGTTATTCCCTTGAATAAATAAAAATGATTCAATTTCTAGCTAATTATTTCCATTCACATTCCCCACAGTTAAATCTTCTTCCTACACCAAACAATCTCATTTGATTTAATGAGATTTAGACTTAAGGACTGTTTTGACATCCACAATGCTCTAGAAATTTATTTTGCTTACAGGTGAAAATGTACTTATATTACAAGTTTTACAAACGGTCGTTAAAAGAGGTCATGGGAAGAAAGAGCAGGGGCACACCATTATTCATAGCGGCATTATTCATGAAAGTCAAAAGGTAGAAACAACCCAAACGTGCATGGACGAATGGAAGGATAAACAAAATGTGGCAAATACCACAGAACACCATTAGCCTTAAAAAGGAATGATTCACTGTGCTACAGTGTGAATATAATTAGCATTACTGAACTGTACACACAAAAATGGTTAAGATGAGGGGAAAAAGGAATGAAGTTCCGACACATGACACAACATGGATGAACCTTGAAGACATTATACTGAGTGAAATAAACCAGTCACAAGACAAATATTGTGCGATCCTATCTGTTTGAGGGACCTAGAGTCATCAAATTCACCGAGATAAAAAGTAGAATGGTGGCTCCCAGAGGGTGGGGGGACGGAGTACGGGTAATTATTGCTTAATGGGTATGGAGTTTCTGTTTGGGATGATGAAAAAGTTTTGGAAATGGATGACAGTGATGGTTGTACAATGATGTGAATGTACTTAATGCCACTGAGCTTTACAATTTAAAATGGTAACTTTTAGGTTCTACATACTTTACCACAATTTTTTTTAAGTTAGGGGAGGGAGAGAGGGAGGTAAGATCTTGGGTTCTGGTCATGACTCAGACACTAATTAGTCTTACTAATCAGAAGTAAGTCTCTTAAGCTCCCTGAGCTCCAGTTTCCTTATTTATGAAATGACAATACCACTTCCTCTGCCTACCCTGACTGACTGTTATGGAGATGCAACCGGAACAGACAGAAATATAAAGGGTCACCACCAATAGACACATGAACTGCTGGAGGGCAGGGCCTTCTCCTGCAGGAAACGCCCACCTGCCCTGGGAACAGCACCTGCGGGGTGAGAACCAAGTGCGAGACAATCACGCTGGCAAGGTCTGCACCGGCAGGAACCACACCTGAAACGTGACCTTTCCTTTGTTTTTTCAAATGACGTCATTCCTAAGTGTATTTCTTCTTCTATCCTTGACTTTGACATATGGTCAAACACACTTCAACCCCACCATAACTGGGCTCAGTGTTCTAATATGAATCAGAAAGGACTGCAGTACCTTCCCCTTTTTTCTTTAACTGAAAATCCCTCACGACACCTTGGCCATCTGAGAAAGTGTAGATGCCTACGGTGCAAATACATCACAGCAGAGCAGGCTGCCGGCTCCCATCCGGCCCTGCTGAGGGGCCTGGGGCTGCACGAGGCTCTCAACCCAAACGACAGGAGGGGTCAAACGCCCTCCAGACCCTGCAACCCTGAAGCTACAAATCAAGCTCACTCAAAGCAAGATGCATACATTTCAACAATGACGCTTAAAAGGTAAGCATTCTTTTATTTTGTTAACGGAAAATTATGTAAATATTACGTAGCCATAAAAATGCTGGGGAAGCATAAATTCCTCTGCAACACAGATTGGGTGTGAGACGCCCACAGAGGAAACCATCCAGGACCGCGAATGAGCCAGGAAAAAGCCAAGAGCAAGGGAGACAGGGGTCCAAACAGAAAAAGACATCATAAACAAAGACATCACTTCGGATGCCGGAAGCCATCGGTATGAACGGAATAGAGATATTCTCCTCCAAAAATGTGCTGTGACTTTCCTAGGGTCTTAATTCATGAGAAAATGGTTTTCTTCAGGCCAAGAATCGCACTAAAAGTATTAGCCATCAAAGTTTCTTAGGAAGGATCCAAATTTAATATCCAACACTAAACTACCCCCTAAAAAGGGATAAAGCACAGACTCTCCGAAAATTACTGATGTCTATTGTGGGGGCCAAGAATTAGGACCAAAAATAAAATGAATTCAAATTCAGCCTTTGAGAAATTCTATCACGACAATATTCAAGAATCCAGAAATACCGTGAGCATACACTTCATTTAAAAAATGGAGCCATCCCGTGGCATCCAGTTACCAAGTGTGCTTACTCACAGCATTATACGCTTTTCTGCCATTTATCTCACGGAGTAGGAGTATTTGAGTCACAGAGACAACAAAACAAATACAAGAACAGGAACAAGTTAACTGGCCAGAATCCTGCTTGGATTTCTACTGAATCAAATCTAATTGTATGATATATTTTGAGTAAACCACTAGATCTTCATTTCCAGTTACCAGTATCTGTGCAAATGAGACTATTTTTTGAATTTCTGCAAATATTTTTATTTCAGAAATTTTGGAGGTATCTATCTAATTCAGTGAAAACTTTCATGTGCTATTAATTTCAAGGTTTTAGGGTATTATTAAATTTAAAAGTTCATTATCCTTTACATTATTATAAGCAGAAACAACGAAAAAATTGCTAACTACTCCTGAGGCCAGAAGCAATTTGCCTCTAGCCCTAATTCTAAGTCTGTATTATTTTGACCATATAATGAAAAAATAACAGTTATAAACAGTTTGAAAAGAGACAAATTTCAGAAGATCCCTTACACGACACATAAAGCCCTGCTGTTGTCAGAGCATCGAGACTCTGGACCATGTAACACATGCTTGGAAGGCGCCGCTGTTTCACGGTTGTTTGACAGGCTGATGCCAAAAAACAAGTCAAGAGACTGCATTTCTATCGGGAATTTTAATTTATGATTTACTACAGGCCTCTCAGGAGGAGGCAGGAGAAAGAGCAGGAAAGGGGTGACACATTTTCTGTTATTCAGAAAACACTCTGTTTCTCCACAACAACAACAGTGAGCACGTAGCCAGAGCCATTAATATACAGCCTGGAAGATTTCGTTCTCACACAAGAAGTTACCCTCAGAAAAAAAAAACTGTCTCAGAATAAGAAAAGGCCCAGCGCTTCAGGCACCTCCAGGAGTTCTGGCGGGTTCAGGATGCCATTTCAGGCACTCTCGGGAGAAAGGTCACCTCCCCAGTCCCCTTTCCCAAAGGCAGTCTTGTCACTAGACCTGGTTCTAAGAACGTCTGTGTACTTTGGGAGAATGGCTAGAATGTGGCACAGACACTGACTGGTTTCAGCTGAGTGAGTGGAAGTTCCCGAGGGGCCATCGGTTCAGCTCGCAAGACTGAAGCTGTTTTCTTCAGATTCTAGAAAAGATCTTAAGATGGAAACACAAAGTGAAATCCTTTTCAAAAGAAGAAAAGAACTGATGCTCAAAGTTGGAAGGGAAAACTTGGAAGGTTCTTACGTTTTTGGTTTTCTCATTCTTGAGTGTTCTTTACACCCTGTGACCCCCTGCCTGTCGCCATCTGCCAGCTTATTACAATGCTTTCCTTCAAATTCTGACAAAGGAACCCTGAACCCTCAATATGACCAAAAGACTCCGTATCTTACCTTCAAACTACAATTTGCTTCCCCTAAATTTCTCAGTCCTTTCTTATTTTTAAAATTCTCAATTCTTTAAAATGTTTAAATTGTAAATTGATGGCAGGCCGCTTGTTTACTTTTTAACCTCTTTGATATTTTCCTAGAATAGTGATGTAAACAGAAAACAGTCAGAACCAAATACATGTCAGTGAATGGATTTCCCTGTGAGGAACCTCCTGCTGACAGATTAATTCTGGAGAGAAATACAGGGCTGCAAATTAGCACCTCTGAATTTGCTGGTATGAACATGGTGGAAAGCCAAAGTTCTTTCATCAAATCTTATGTGATCTGACCAGCAATCACCCTGATACTGCTTAACAGGCTGACAAGTCAGCTAAAGAGGAGTTTAAAAAAAACTCTTGAAGTGAGAGATTGGTTTTCATTTAAAGCAACATAAGCATACCAGTCATCTGTACAGGAAGGAAAGGTTCGGGGCGGGTTTGCCATCTACAATGATACAAGCAAACCCTATGTTTGTGGGCTCCCTTGTTAAATTTACTCACACTTGCCGAAGTGTTATTAGATACTATATGGTCATCTAGGCTCAACTACAGGCATTAAACAGCATGTACTGGACAAGAGTATCCAGGAGCACCAAGTCAAATCCTCTGACCCACCCTGGCACTACACGGCTGGCCCACGCCCTTCAAAGAGCTCTGATGCAGCAGAAGGCCTTCCCGTCCATCCACCCACAAGGCCACAGCCCTTGCGTTCTGCAGGCACATCTACCCAGATGTCTGATGGATGCACTGGACCACAGAAGACGCACTTCTGGAGGAACAAGTCCCTCAAACAAGTCTGATTTGAAGTTTGTGTCAAGTCAGCCTATGTCAAATACTGTCCTCAGGCCTAAATGACACATGAAACAAGAGAAAAACCCAGCTAGACTCACTCCATAATTTTACCCTTTCACAAGAGTTTTGTAGTCTGGGCCCTAGACAGTGTCAGGACAGAAATGGATGAACAGACACCCCTCTGCCCTGCCATCAACACCCTCAGACAAGGAATGCTGTGACTTCATGGAGATCTGGTAGAGGCTTCATCCAGGGGGCGTACTCACACACTGGGGGAGAGGCCGTGGGGATAAATGGCCCTGCAAACAGGAGTCCTCTTCAAGCGTGCGCACTGCTGCCAGGGAAATGGCACCAACAGGGTGGAACAAGGGGCACCGGGAGTGATGCACAAATTGCCCAAACCATGTTCTACTCAGAGGACCCTGCCTTCCTTTTGAATTAGAAACATCCTTTGATGGAACATTTAAAATTCAGGTTGGTATTTTCCCTACTAAATGCATCAAGCTCATTAAAATCAGCCAGTCTATTAATACAATCTTCTCTACAATACCGAGGAGTGAAAAATATGATGTTATTTATATTTAGATGTTTCAAATAAGGTCAAAGGTAACTGATTCTTTCAGATTAAAAAGTGTCAAAAATTTGACTCTTAATGGGAGTAGAAATGTGCTTATCAAAATGGTCAGGATAAACACACAAAAATAAAAGGATAGCCACAGACATACTCCTTGGAATTTCAGAATAATCACTCTTGAAAAAAAAAAAAAAAAAAAAAAACACAAAAAAAAAAAACACAGGCTCTTATGCTAGAAGCCAGAGGGATCAGTTAAAGATTTAATGACAAACGTATGTGTAGGTAGGCTTCCTAGTCTAGTTTTGCTTGCATTTTTATTAACTGCATTTGCTACGAGAGAAAATCTACCTTCTTTTAACCAAGGAACACGACCAGAGAAGAGCCAGGGAGAAGGAGCATGCAGTGGTGGCAGCTGTTACATACAGAGAGTTGTCAAGTTTTGCTCCATCAGAAACATGTCATAGGCTGATTGATTTCTGCAAACAGTCTGAAAAGCCAAGAAAAAAAAACATACTTCGGGGGCTTCCCTGGTGGCGCAGTGGTTGAGAGTCCGCCTGCCGATGCAGGGGACACGGGTTCGTGCCCCGGTCCAGGAAGATCCCACATGCCGCAGAGCGGCTGGGCCCGTGAGCCATGGTCGCTGAGCCTGCGCGCCCGGAGCCTGTGCTCCGCGACGGGAGAGGCCACGACAGTGAGAGGCCCGCGTACCGCAAAAAAAAAAAAAAAAAGATACTTCGGAAGAGGTGTCCGTAAATTCCAACAATACAATATGATATTCGCATCATTCTAATGAATGGACTGAAAAAAGTAAACTTCTTAACCATGATGCTCTAAAAACTTGGTGTCCCGTCCTAAACTTTCCTTCTTAGAAATGGTATTTCAACATTTATACCTTTGCTAATAAAACTTTGTGTGTGAACTAAAAATTCAGCAGCCACAGTTCAAACTAAAGTCATAGATGAGAACAAATTCCACTAAGAACAGACTGGAGACAAACAAGAGAGAAGAGTCACCAAGGAGGATGGAAAAATTACCATTATTTTTCCTGGAAATTTCTGGCAAGTCTGACTGGCACTGAGGTGAATTTCTCGGCGAGTGATTTTCAGGTAGTTTCTTAGGGGTCTTCAGAGGACAGACCTCTCGCTCCTTGAGCTCAGCTATGTTTTCTGAAATCTGAAGGTCCGTTTCCTTAGGAAACATACATGTCTGTACTCCCTCCTTCACGTGACATTCGGAAGAAGTATTACTGACAGCAATTGCGTTTTTCAGTGTGTTTTCTTCTTTACTCAGTAAGTTTTGGGGAAGAGTTAGATTCTTCTGCAGGTTGACGTTTAGGCCACCTGTGTACTTGAGGCCCACCCAGGTCTCGCCCATCCCGGCAGGGCATGCGTCCTCTTTAGCAGCAGCCAGGGAGCCACCTGGGGCCGAGGCCTGCTTGTCCTCTGCAGGGGCGCTGGCACTGCCGGCGACGGCTGCACTGGCTTTGTGTTTCCCGTAATAGACCGAGCACTTGTGCTTTTTCTGTGAATGGCTGTAGGTGGCCGGGCTCCTCTTCGTTGCGTTCTGGATCCTGCTCTGCGGGGGGTTTACCGGAAGGCAGCTTTTCCCTCGACCTTTATCGGAGGGGCTGTAGGTATCGAGAAAGTTCTTGCAATTGCTTCTGGATTTAAGAAGAAAAACATTTAACGTAAAGGCAAACCAGGTAAACCTCTCCCTCTCTGTTTCTAACTCCATGAGAAAGAGGGAGCAGTCTGGGGTACACCAAGGAGCTCTCACCTTTCGTTCTTCTAAAGCTCCGGGAGTTTAATAAACTAAGTCCTTACGTGAAGTCTATCTTATAATGAAAGAAATGGTGTAGCTGTCACAACAGTGACTTAAAGAAAATTGTACTGAAACAAATTTGGAACCAAAATGTATATGACCTTAAAATAAAATCAGAAATGAGTCATACCAAAGGTGAGAACCCTCTCCCCACACTACAAGAATTCTTACTTGTGAGAATGGGAGCTGATTACATCCATCGGACTATTGCTTTGCTGTGAAGAGGAGCTGGCATTCTGCCTCTGTCTCGTTTTCATGAACTCCATCAGAATGTACTGTGCTTGTTGGAAGGCTATTAAAATCACACCCAACAGGGACAAACTGAGGACGAAAGCAATGGGGTTCATTACTGCCTGGTTGTGACTGGCATTAAAAAGACTAGCTCACTAACACAACATTGTAAATCAACTATACGCCAATAAAAAAAAAAAAAAAAAAGATCAGCAATAAAAAAAAGCAGCAAATCAATC
>NW_020174555.1:372925-418263 GCF_003031525.2 Neophocaena asiaeorientalis asiaeorientalis
AAAAAAAAAGACTAGCTCTACAGAAGAGCGGTGAATCAATCGATGGGAAAAGTCTAAAGAAATGCTATTAAGATTACATATCTTATGGATATGGAATGACTCCATAATTTCTGACATCTCTTAAAGATTCAAAAAAACTGTTTCTGAAAATGTGAATATTTATAATTCTGACATACCAGTTCAATTTTTAAAGACATTTCCAGGATAAAATCACATTTTAAAGGGTCATTCTAGTCTTCTAATCTCAAACTGCCGTTGCACTGAGCTAATAACACATCCTATGTCACAGATGATGTTCATATATCCTAAATGTTACATATAACATTCACATCTTCCACCGGGACGGCCAATGAACATATATGGAACACAACTGTCCATTACACTCCTAGGTCCTATGACTCTCCTACAATTAGTTTAGAGAATAGTGAATTCTCTTCAAGCATACCAGGAACTACTTTGTCTACTTCACGAATGTCAAAATTCCACTGAATTCATATGCTTTGATCCCACCGGGCAATATACATTTCCATGCAACTCGGCTGGATGGCGTCTCCACTCAGTGAGGGAGGAACAGTGGAAAAGGTGGCAGCTTACCTGACAAAGAAGACGGTGAGCCTCCAAAACGACTCCTCCCAGCTGGGTCCCGGAACCACGTCCGCACACAGAGGCAGCAGGTGATGAGGGAGGGTTACGTTGAGAGTGAAGCGAAACTCCAGGTCTGCCGCCGTGGCCAGAGTCAGCTCGCGGATGACCCAGGAAGAGGTGAAGTCTGGAGTAAACCTGACAGCAAGAGGCATCTTTATGAACTTTGATGGTTTTAATTTTAGGCACAAAACAGAATAATCATAATGGCAGTAGAATTTCTTACTTCTGCAAGATAAATACTAACATGAAAACAACTCAAGACATCTTACCAATGAAAAAAAGTTTTTCCCCACAATATAGTAAATGTGACCCCAAACTGAAATGAGGTTAAAGTCCAATGCTCACACAATGCTGATGTCCCGGGATGTGTTGGGGTCCAAGGAAAACTGCTGACAGTCTAGAACTTCAAATCCATAACCTTGGCAATTATACCCATTAATTTTCAGAGATGTCACAGTTATAGGAAGTGGTCCGATATTCTCAACTTTAAAGTTCTTTGTAATTGATAAAATTTGCTTGCTGTCTTTCAGTTCTAGTGAGGATGAAAAGTGATATTTAGTACAGATGAACTGAAAAATTTATTTAAAATAATTTACTGAATCAACATTTACTGAATCCACAAACCATGATCTACATGATTAAAATGTAAAAAAAAATTCAATACAAGCTCAAACATGATTCCTAGCTAAATTCTAGATTCTACTACCAGAATATGATAAAAATACTTAACTAGTCAAGGTTTTTCTTAAGTTAAATGATCTGCCTACGTACCCAAAGTAACCAAAATCTCTTCTTTGTTCTTTTACTTATTAAAGGTTAAGGTGAAAAGTTTATTCTTCTCAGAAGCTTAATAGTTTGGATTTACCACGAGCCACCATGCACCCTGTGCCCCGGGAGCCTCATTCACACCCAACAGGACCAGTTCGGAGGGTGTGTGTGCTTCTGTGTAAAACCATCACGGACACTAGAAACACAGTTCAAACTCCCATTACATTAAGAGGTAGTAAATAGTTAAATCCTTGCAAATAATGAGAGCACATTTCATGTTGGGAGTTTAAAAAAGGAAGACGTATCAATTTTTAAAATATTCCTATAAATTTATAACCCACAATTTATTCCATATTAGGACTAACATTTTATCTGGTTCTACGGTTTATACTCCTCCATAAGTCTAACTTTCAAGGCAACTCTAAACTATTGAATGAATGAGTGAATGAATGAATGAGAAAAAATGAACACTTTGATGAAGATTTTGAATGCAAAATGGCCTGTCTTTTCAAACTCAGTGCTCATATAGCATAGTTTTCTAAAACAAAAAAATTTACAATCAGGCGTTAAAATAGCTCTACAAATTATCCAGTGGTTTCACCAATCAGTTTTCTCCGTAGGAGACATACTGTTACACTAAAATGCTTTCAGTGTGTTCCTGAAATTAAAAATAATAACAGGAAAACAAGACAGAATCTACCAAAAACATTCTACATCTATTGTTTTACTTTTGGCTTAGTTCTTAAGGAAGTTCTTGGAACTAATATAAATAGTTTAAAAGCATTTAATTTAAATACATGCAAAACTTAGAATTTTCTAATGGAACACTTAAACAAATTTCTAAATCTGCACTGTCTGATACAGTAGCCGCTAGACACATACGGCTACTTAAATTTAAATTAAATTTAAATTAAATAAATTTAAAAATTGAGTTTTTCAGTCACACGAGCTATATTTTAAGCACTCATTAGCCACATGTAGTGAGCGGCTGCCATAATGGACAACACAGACGTAGAACGTTTCCATTACTGCAAAAGGGTGGTCAGTTCACCTTCAGCCTTCTCTCTACTTATCATTTTGGTGTGATTTTTTTAGGATTAGGTAACTGATAACCAAATTAACAGTTTCACACTATTTATCTTAAATATTTGACACTCTGCTGGTAACTTAACATTATACTTTTCCCCCCATATCTATTATTTAAGTTGGGTTAAATATATAAGGCTATTGTTCCTAATCAAGTGGTACCAGCCTACATATGCTCAAATGTTTGCCTGATTTAATTATTAGCATCAATACAATGAATTTACTGTAAATTGTTTAAAGAATCTTCTCATATCTCCTTTTGCTCTTGGCTTTGGCACCAAGCCTGTCCTGTCCAAGTGCCACATACAAAGACCACACACACGGACCACACGCAGGGACTCACGTCTCCGGCAGCCCATCAGTGTGGACTCGGGCACCTTAAAGCGCAGTGAACCTCCAGTGCCAGGAAGTCTCCCGCCCACCTTCAGTAGCTCTCTTGCTCCAAATCCTTCCACGCCAATCATGTCGATAACAGTCAAGTTATTCCTACAGAGAAAGGAGATGCAAATAAAAATGCACTGCAGTCGAGTTGTCACAAGATACAATGCACTTGAATTTAAATATTCCTAATTAGCAAAACAAAATTTTTTAAGTTTTGAGAGAAAACTCAGTTTAAATAGTGTGGCATCTCCCGCCATCTCAGAGCACAGAAGCTGCCAAGCCCGGCAGAGTCAAGGCAAGCTGAGCAGGCAAGAACCAGCAAATGATCATAATCGCTCTCCAGTTTCCACCCAAGAATGGAAACCTATATTTTTCTAACCAGGCACCAGGGTGGTGATCAGACCTCCAAGAGACAAAAAGTGAAGGAATAAACTGGGGGGCCACAAAGAAACATTAACAAATTTAGACAAATTGACAAAAACTGTTTATAGGGTGAATTAAGGAGTTTTCATAGTAATTGTGACTGTAAGAAATTCTTCCTTAGGGATAATTCTAGAAATGAAATCCTATCCTATCTTTTGAACCAAAGATTTAAAATACCATCCTACAAATAGCATGTATCTACTCAAGTTCTTATTAGTCAAATAGTAATTCAGACTAGCTTTTGCCTTTTCATTAACTGAAATCAGGATTCCTAGGATGGAAAGTTCAGTGGAAATGATGTTTAAATGATGCAGACTGCACTGAAAGTCAGTTGCCATTAAGGTAAACCCTAGGAGCAAAATACACTGAGATATCTTTACACCTTCATCTAAAGGATTAAAACCTTTATTGAACCACTTAAAAGCCTTTAAAGCGATGTTAGATGAGTGATATTGTTTACAGAAAAATATGGTGTCTCTCGATACAGAAACCACCAAAACTAAATTAACTACTATAAAAAACTGAGACTTTCTTTTCAAGCCTGACACAGCTTAAGCTGGGATGAGGTAAAGCTTATCTCTACACTTCCCATGACCTTAGTTCTTCAACAGAGAATGGGTTTAAAAGGACACACGTTGTCAGCAGAGCACTAAAATGCTTACTAGAACATTAGTTATTCGTTTGTTCTAGTCAGCATTACTTAAAATGCTTAACAAAACAGTCTCTTTTTTTAATTTAATTTTTTATTGGAGTATAGATGATTTACAATCTTGTGTTAGTTTCTGCTGTACAACAAAGTGAATCACTTATACATATACATATATCCACTCTTTTTTAGATTCTATTCCCATATAGGTCATTACAGAGTACTGAATACAGTTCCCTGTGCTTAGTTATCTATGTGGCAAATCTTTGATACAACACCAATATTCAACAAGTGAAGTCTCTTGAAGGTTCTTTATGATGTGAAATCTGAAACTATATTAATGAATTTTCATAGTTTGTTACATTAAAATCCAGTGGTCTATCTTGCACATTTTACCAGGGATGATTCTTGGATTATCATAATTAGTTATTTGGAAAAGACTGTTCACTGTGATATGTAGATCTTCCAAATGTTGACACATTTCATTATACTTATAAAAATCACGTTTATTAATATCCTCACTGTGGTTAACAGAAAAGTACTTTAAGTATTGAGAAGCTGTGAAGCTCACAGTGGCAGATACAAGTTTTCCAAAACTCTACTTTTCATGCGAATGCTCAAATTTTATCATTGGCAACAAACACTACCCTTGAAGTGACAGGCTCACTTTGTTCATTTTCAGGAAAACGTTTGCCAAGTACCTGAATCTGAAACAACCATAGTTTTTCTGCTAATCATCCTTTCAAGTAAAAATGGTGTTCCATGAAAAAAAGTGGCTAATTCAGCTTATAATTCAAACAGTCGCCAACATATTTTTCTTGGAGACAACCATGGATGCAGTATGAGTGCTTTATGGGCACTTCTTTCTTTGGCAGGGGGTGTGTATAGTTGTTTTACAATGAACAAGCAGACTCTTTTAAGAACTTTATCTTAGTGCATTTTCTTTTTAGCAGCACTCAGCTGCAGAAGAACAAACTCATATATTAAAGGAAGTCCTGAATAAGAAAGTCTTTTGCCAACTGGTATGACACTGGAAAAGCTTAAAAGATATATATAACTAAAACGTCATTAATGAAAAAATTAAATTTGTGTTAGAAGTCTCACCAATGCAGAGAGAGCTTCAACAGAGATCTGTATTTACTGTAAATTTTTGAAAGAAGACTCTCAATAAAGAGGAAAGAGGAAAAAAAATTCAGAATGAAAAACATTTGGCTACTTAAATCAGCTGGCAATAATTGTTCATTTAAAAGGAAGGAAAAGAAGTAAAACAAGCCAGTGGGCTCAACTAAGGACTTTTTCCATTGTCCTTTGGGGCTACAGAGAATTGCAGAAGCAAGAGAGACATGAGAACAGTGTAAATCCAAACACCACGGAATGAAAACGTATATGGCAGTGTTTCAATTATTCTTCTGAGCTGAGGACAGAAAAGTAAGTGTGGATGTGTGTGTGTGTGTGTGTGTGTGTGTGTGTGTGTGTGTGTGTGTGTGTGTTCACATGTGTGCTCTGCCCTCTGTGACGGTGGATGAGATGCCGCGGGAAGGGTACTGCTGCCCTTGGAGAGGTGGGCACACGCTACCCATGGTACAAGGCAGGAACCTGACACACAGAAGGCCTAAGTGCGGAGACTGAGGGAGCCGCTCTCCTCAGCCGCTGCCTCTCCTACCCTTGGACACAGCTCGTCACTGAGGGCCTGAGTGAGTCAACGTCACCTCTTAGCTAAAGAGATTCTTGAGAGAAAGAGTCAGCCAGCCAATGAGAAAGAGACACACCTACCGAATTAGGATGAGGGAGGTGACTTTTCCATAGTCAGCTGGCGTGAAAACTACACCAACCCTTTTCCTTTCCAAAGGTTGCAAATGTAAGTGGAGGATGCCAAACCTGGATTCCTCAGAATGCACACCCTGCAAGTCATTAATAAATGCAATTAACTCCTAGAGAACAAGATTCCATCTTCATTAAAATGCATAAACATGACTGCTGTTTCTTTAACGTCTGGATCTGACCACCCAAATCGACCTGTGGAACTTGTTTACCGCGAGAGTTCACACCCATCAAAAGTTCCCGAGCCCGGCTGAGAAGCAGAGGCAGAGGTTGCAGGACAACCTGACACAGAGGCTGGAAAGGGGACTTGCCGCCTGGCCCAGATGGGAGCTGGGGCTACAGGCCTTTGATGCAAAGATGCTTTGGATGTAAAACATTACTGAGAAAAAAGAGCAATAGCCTCTGCTTGAATGCTACAGGGATCTGACCAAACCACCTGTCCACTGCTGGACAACCCTAAATTCTCTTTAATATTTAAGTTTATAAAGAAACCATCTTTATTTAGTTTCTCCATTTAGGAGAAAGATCTTTATTTATTCATATCCTCCTTTATTCTCCCCAAGATTTCTCACTTTCTCTGAATAAATTTTGTGTTCTAAATTTAATAATCAAGATTTAGTTCTTCGGGCTTCCCTGGTGGTGCAGTGGTTGAGAGTCCGCCTGTCGATGCAGGGGACACGGGTTCGTGCCCCGGTCCGGGAGGATCCCACATGCCGCGGAGCGGCTGGGCCCGTGAGCCATGGCCGCTGAGCTTGCGCGTCCGGAGCCTGTGCTCCGCAACGGGAGAGGCCACAACAGTAAGAGGCCCGTGGATCGCAAAAAAAAAAAAAAAAAAAGATTTAGTTCTTCATCATTGTGGTAGACTTTCCCTCTTTCCAATGTTTTTTCTAGCTCCTTCTCACTAAAAGTAATTTATTAATTCTTTAGAACTGTAACCATGTAGTCTTCATAATATTTCTCTTTTCTATATTTTTAGTTTTTATATTTGTTTTATCCCTCAGTTATTGCTTGCATTTCCCACACTATCTGAAAGAAGAAATAGAGATGGCATTTGATTCATTTTCATTAAAATTATAAACTTCATGAAGGGAGGAATTCTGCTTTATACAATATGAATGTTGAAAAAAAGCTGCCGATTTAGGGTATTAAAAGCATAATAACAACAGCACCAATTATTAAATAAAATAGTTCTTATATGCCAGGCTCTGGAATATAATTAGGTATATAAAATGCTAAGCATTCTATAAACCTATGGAATCTTCAAACATTATTATGAGTGAAAAAGAGGAGACCTGGAGAGGTTAAATAATTTACCCAGGACTACATGGAGGAGCCTGGCTTTGGAACTTTGAATGTCCAATGGTCTTAACCAAAGGAACCGCATTTCTAAAAATAAACCAACAAAACAAAAATGTAGTTCTTTCTTATATAGCAAAGAATTCTAATAAGGATTTTAAGTTAAATTTGTAGTGTCTCAGAGACATTGATACTGACTATTCTTTTTGTCAATGTAATAAATTAACAATGGTGATATCTCCTTTGTCACAAAAGGTATAACATTCTCAGGGAAAATCTTCAATCACAGATTAAAATCTTTTCGCGAGTTCCACCATTTGTTTAAATCTGAATAGAACACTGACATGTAAAAGAAACTGGCATTATTTTTGGAATTTCAAGTTACATGTGGTTAAGTAGTCGTGGGACAAAATACCTGTTAGCATTTTGGACTCATTTACCTCCCAAAAATCCTGGGAGACTGCCTGGTGAAGAGAAAAGTGAGAGGGACAGGGCAGGACAGGCTTGCTAACACAAGACCCTGCTGCCTAGACCACTGACAAAGGGAAAGGAACGTTACTGCTTGCGTGTTTCTTACTATAAATAACTCTGTTAAAAATCCACTTAAAAGCTTGCTTTGATTCATTCTAACTCACAGTTGGAGGCTATCTGTGGCCCCCCTCTTTCAAGTTAATCTAGAGCCAACAGCGTATCTTTGGAGCGTTACGGGTAGAGAAAGAAGAAAATACCCAAGGCATTTGAATACGTGTGTGTATTAGAACCACAGTGACATGCATATGTGTGTCTGTGTATTTTTTTAAGAGATGCTTCATTTTTAATTGATCTCAAGCACAGAATACCAGTGACCCACAGAACGACTGCGTGAAAACTCAGAAAGCAGGCTGCCAGTTCCCAGTTAAGCAATGTCCTCGCCACGTGACATGTTTACTCCCTCCCTGGGTATTTATGCGAGACCTCATGAGGGCCCAGAGGCTCAAGACTCCCAGAAATCCTTTTTTATAGAGCAGGTGACTATCACAGAAACTGGGTGATCTGCTAAAAACATGAAGCCAGTTTAGTAAGAGAAGATTTCTTTTTAACATATTTGTTTTTACCTTATCTTGCCCTTAAAAGAATTTGATGGGGCCAAGGAATCTTAAGAGAATTATAAATTCTGGGATCTCGGGTTTTATGGTTTTCTACATAGCTCTGACTCAATTGTTATTTCCTCACTCACATGAATCTAAATGATCAAATTAAAATGATTTACAGGCTCACATGAACCATGGGCTCCTGCTGCATTAGTTAATTGGAAAAAGCTGCTATGTATACTTAACTCCTAGAATATAAAAATAGAGAGCCACAGATATTACATAAAGACATTTGAAACACAGATCAGTGAGGCCCCTACGCTATGTGTCTAGTTTGTCAGCATTCTTTTTTCTGTGTAAAGATGACATCCTACCCGGTAAGGGCAAGCTTTGGTGAGCTGGAATTCACTAGTTGTGAAATTAACCATCTGCACGTCGGTGCCAAACCTATAAAGAAAAGAATGTTTAAAATAGCATTCAGATCACCAAGAAAGAAAGAAGAACATACGTGTGCATATAGATACATATGCATTTATTTGCACACAGACCCAATTCACCCCGACCTGTCACTCCTGTGTCCCAGCACCCCACGCTGCACCAGGCATGTTGTAAGAGCTCAATAAATATTGTTGAATGAATCATGTGGGCAGCACAGAATGTAAAGAATCATATGGTGACAGAAGCTCCCAACATGAAGCCATTTTTTTCCCCCCAAATGGTTCACAGCTATGGAACCTGATAGGAAGTGACTCTCAGCCATGGACCGTTCTATCTCCCAGTGGACATTTGGCCACATCTAGAGACACTTTTGGTTGCTGCAGCTGGGGAGGTCCCACTGGCATCTACGGGGTGGGAGCCAGGAATGCTGCTAAACATCCTTCAAAGCACAGAACGCCCCTACCCCCACCCCAAACAGAGACTCATGTGGTCCAAAACATCAGGAATCCTGAAGCTGAGACCCAGGGATGAGGGCAGGTGTCACTGAGCCAGAAGAGGAAACATGCTAAATGAAACTGTGACTACTGTGCAAAAATAAGATGTAACGGACGTGAACTATGATCATATTTTGTATAACAACACTAGGTTAAAACACACTGAACCACTAAACTCATTTCTTGTGTTGCCCAGAGGTCACTGTGATTTCAATTCTAAATTTTAGGAGTACATGTGAAAAATCATGATTGTAAAGGTTCCCTGACAAGAAAAGAATATTGTGCTGGGCCCTGGACTTGACATGGTAACATTCAAGACCCACACAGTACCCAGAACTGGGAATTGTCCTCAGGGGTCTGCACTGAGGAGATGGGGGCTGTGGTCACAGGCTGATCCCATGCACATCCACACACAGGTCCCAGGGAAAACGCAAAGGACGTTAAATAATTCTGGGTCTTAACAGGACCTCCCAACACCCCGTGAGAGGTCTTCACCAGCTGGGCATTACCATTTGTGCAGCAGGCGCGCGGCAGCCTCGGGCTTCGGGTACAAGGAGACAGGCAGGAGCTGCAGGGAGACTGGCCATGAGGAAGGGTTCTTCACCACAAAGTACTTCACCTAGATGTGCAGAGAGGAGAGTCAGACCCCAGGGAAGGCAGAACCACTCCTGAGATGCCCCTGCAAAAGTGCATCACCTGCATCTAACCATGAACCATCACCCAGTCAATTCCTCTCCCCTCTGAACTTCAAACTCACTCCCTCCTACTGAAGCCCGTGTTAGTCAGGATTTTCTCTGTTGTTGCAGTTGAATACTTTCTTAGCTGATAAGATTCTGAACTGAATACAGACTTCATAAAACGTGTTTGTTTTAAGCATTTTCAGTCTGTTCATGAGCTTTACCCCTTACTTTTGTTCTTCTGACACCTCCCTCCTGAAAGCACTGAATGGCATACGTGCGCCACTTAATTTCAACTAATTTTGGTTCTGAAACAGTATCTCAAGGTGGCGATACTCTGATAACATAAAAACCCAAGAGCTGGGGTGAAATGAAGAGATGAAAAGATGCAGGACCCTCACCACGCTGTTCCTCAGGGCGGTGGCGCTGAAGTTTAACACGAGGCCAGCCTCCGGGATCAAACGAGGCAGGAAGAGAGCAAAGGGTTCGGACTCCTTGGATTTCTTCGAGTGGGCAAACCGAGTCATTCCTAAAACGTTCCTCCTGTGTAATGCGTAAACAAAGAAATTATGCAAAATAATTTTGACAGAAAAAAAGGAAATCACCTCCACTAAGAGGAACAAGGGGATCTTGGAAAAAAATGATTTATTTGGAGTCTGGGTGACACAAACTACAAGATGATCCTGGAAGGTCCTGTTTCACTAGAGAGCAAGGAAGTGCTCAAAGAATGATGGGCACACAGCGCTCCCATCAGGCAAATCTGGGACAAGTCAGCATCAAAAATAATAATGGTGGTAAGGACCAAAGAATCCACAGTGATGCTCAAAAAGAGTGTAGAATGAACAAAATAATTAGAAACATCACCATTTTTGCAGCCATCCATTCAACAACTGATCCCAGGCAAGGATTATCAATGGATGCCAAAATCATGGGGTGAAACATTCTCAGGGAACAGGAAATGTACATGGTCTTGAATTATCATAGCACATATTACGTATTAATTGCAAAAGGAAAACCATCTACAATGGAGAGAGTCAAATGATTCAACCGAGCAAAGTCAATAATGGGACAAACTGACATTTATGTCCCTCCCTCAGGTGGTGAAATGATAAGGACACAACACCGACCAAGTAATTAGTACTCTTCCCCGAAATGCTTAACAGGAATGTAAACTTGAAGAAGCAACCTCCAAAAATCCAACGTCTTGAATGTTCTATAAGACAACTGGCTAGGACGCTTTGAAACACTGACACTATGAAAGATGAAAAAAGGTGCAGACACTAGTCTGAAGAAAATTAAGGAAACATGACAACCAAATGCAATGCATGGTCCTTGAATGGACTCTGGATTTTAAAAAAGAAAAAAGAGAGGAGGGACCTTCAAGATGGCAGAGGAGTAGGACGTGGAGATCACCTTCCTCCCCACAAATACATCAAAACTACATCTACACGTGGAACTGCTCCTACAGAACACCTACTGAACGCTGGCAGAAGACCTCAGACCTCCCAAAAGGCAAGAAACTCCCCCCGTACCTCGGTAGGGCAAAAGAAAAAAGAAAAAAAACGGAGACAAAAGAATAGGGATGGGACCTGCACCAGTGGGAGGGAGCTGTGAAGGAGGAAAGGTTTCCACACACTAGGAAGCCCCTTCACTGGCAGAGATGGGGTGTGGGCAGGGGGGAAGCTTCAGAGCCATGGAGGGGAGCGCAGCAACAGGGGTGCAGAGGGCAAAGTGGAGAGATTCCCGCACAGAGGATCGGTACCAACCAGCACTCACCAGCTCGAGACGCTTGTCTGCTCACCCGCCGGGGCACATGGGGGCTGGGAGCTGAGGCTCCGGCTTCGGTCAGATCCCAGGGAGAGGACTGAGGTTGGCTGCATGAACACAGCCTGAAGGGGGCTAGTGTGCCACAAGTAGCCGGGCGGGAGTCCAGGAAAAAGTCTGGAGCTGCCTCAGAGGCAAGAGACCACTGTTTTGGGGGTGCATGAGGAGAGGAGATTCAGGTAACTGCCTAAATGAGCTCCAGAGACGGGCGTGAGCCGTGGCTATCAGCTCAGACCCTAGAGATGGGCATGAACCACTAACACTGCTGCTGCTGCCACAAAAAATTCTGTGTGCAAGTGCAGGTCACTATCCACACCCCGCCAGGAGCCTGTGCAGCCCACCACTGCCAGGGTCCCATGATCCAGAGATAAGTTCCCTGGGAGAACACACAGCACGCCTCAGGCTGTTGCGACGTCACGTCAGCCTGTACCACCACAGGCTCATCCCGTGTTCGAAGTATAACTACTATACTCCTCCCTCCCCACCCCCGGCCTGAATGAGCAAGAGCCCCCTAATCAGCCGCTGCTTTATCCCCATCCTGTCTGGGCAGGAACAGATGTGACCTATAAGCAGGGGCGGGGCCAAAACCAAAGCTGAACCCCAGGAGTTGTGCAAACAAAGAAGAGAAAGGGAAATTTCTCCCAGCAGCCTCAGGAGCAGCGGATTAAATCCCCCCAATCAACTTGATGTACTCTGCATCTGTGGAACACCTGAATAGACAACAAATCATCCCAAAGTTGAGGCAGTGGACTTCGCGAGCAATTGTAGAGTTGGGGTTGGCAGTCTGCGACTGATTTGTTTCTGATTTTTATGCTTACTTTACTATAGTTTTTAGTACTTGTTAACACTGGGGGATTTGTTTATTGGTTTGGTTATTCTCTACTTTTCTTTTTATTTTTTTTATTTTAATAATTTTAAAAATTATTTATTTATTCTTTTCTTTCTTTTTTCTCCCTTTTCTTCTGAGCCATGTGGCTGACAAGGTCTTGGTGCTCTGGCCTGGTGTCAAGCCTGAGCCTCTGAGGTGGCAGAGCCAAGTTCAGGACACTGGACCACCAGAGACCTCCTGGACCCATGTAATATCAATCGGCGTGAGCTCTCCCAGAGATCTCCGTCTCAATGCTAAGACCCAGCTCCACCTAATGGCCAGCAAGCTCCAGTGCTGGATGCCCCATGCCAAACAACTAGCAAGATAGGAACACAGAGAGGCTGCCTAAAATCATACTAAGTTCACAGACACCCCAAAATACACCACCAGACGCAGTCCTGCCCACCAGAAAGACAAGATCCAGCCCCACCTACCAGAACACAGGCACCAGTTCCCTCCATCAGGAAGCCTACACAACCCACTGAACCAACCTCACCCACTGGGGGCAGACACCAGAAACAATGGGAACTACAAACCTGCAGCCTGCAAAAAGGAGACCCCAAACACAGTAAGTTAAACAAAATGAGAAGACAGAGAAATATGCAGCAGATGAAGGAGCAAGGTAAAAACCCACCAGACCAAACAACTGAAGAGGAAATAGGCAGTCTACCTGAAAAAGAATTCAGAATAATGATAGTGAAGATGATCCAAAATCTTGGAAATAGAATGGATAAAATACAAGAAACATTTAACAAGGACCTAGAAGAACTAAAGAGCAAACAATGATGAACAACACAATAAATGAAATTAAAAATACTCTAGAAGGAATCAATAGCAGAATAACTGAGGCAGAAGAATGGATAAGTGACCTGGAAGATAAAATAGTGGAAATAACTACTGCAGAGCAGAATAAAGAAAAAAGAAAGAAAAGAATTGAGGACAGTCTCAGAGACCTCTGGGACAACATTAAACGCACTAACATTCGAATTGCAGGGGTCCCAGAAGAAGAAGAGAAAAAGAAAGGGTCTAAGAATCCCCATAAGGTTAACAGCTGATCTTTCAGCAGAAACTCTGCAAGCCAGTAGGGAGTGTCAGCACATACCTAAAGTGATGAAAGGAAAAAACCTACAACCAAGATTACTCTACCCAGCAAGGATCTCACTCAGATTGGACGGAGAAATTAAAAGCTTTACAGACAAGCAAAAGCTAAGAGAATTCAGCACCACCAAACCAGCTTTACAACAAATGCTAAAGGAACTTCTCTAGGCAGGAAACACAAGAAAAGGAAAGGACCAACAATAACAAACAATTAAGAAAATGGTATTAGGAACATATATATCGATAACTACCTTAAATGTAAATGGATTAAATGCTCCCACCAAAAGACACAGACTGGCTGAATGGATACAAAAAAAAAGACCCGTATATATGCTGTCTACAAGACACCCACTTCAGACCTAGAGACACATAAAGACTGAAAGTTAGGGGCTGGAAAAAGATATTCCAGGCATATGGAAAGCAAAAGAAAGCTTGAGTAGCAATTCTCGTATCAGACAAAACAGACTTTAAAATAAAGACTATTACAAGAGACAAAGAAGGACACTAGATAGTGATCAAGGGATCAATCCAAGAAAAAGATATAACAGCTGTAAATATTTATGCACCCAACATAGGAGCACCTCAATACATATGGCAAATGCTAACAGCCATAAAAGGGAAAATCAACAGAAACACAATCGTAGTAGGCGACTTGAACAGCCCACTTTCACATATGGACAGATCATCCACAATGAAAATAAATAAGGAAACACAAGCTTTAAATGACACATTAAACAAGATGGACTTGATATTTATAGGACATTCCATCCAAAAAAAATATACTGCACTTTCTTCTCAAGTGCTCATGGAACATTCTCCAGGATAGATTACATCTTGTGTCACAAATCAAGCCTTGGTAAATCTAAGAAAATTTAAAGTGTAACAAGTATCTTTTCTGACCACAATACTATGAAACTAGATATCAATTACAGGACAAAAACTGTAAAAAGTACAAACACATGGAGGCTAAACAATACACTAATAAATAACCAAGAGATCACTGAAGAAACCAAAGAGAAATAGAAAAATACCTAGAAACAAATGACAATGAAAACACAATGACCCAAAACCTATGGGATGCAGCAAAAGCAGTTCTAAGGGGGAAGTTTATAGCAATACAATCCTACCTCAAGAAATAAGAAAAATCTCAAACAACCTACACTTACAGCTAAAGCAATTAGAGAAAGAACCAAAAAACCCAAAGTTAGCAGAAGGAAAGAAATCATAAAGATCAGATCAGAAATAAATGAAAAAGAAATGAAGGAAATGATAGCAAAGATCAATAAAACTAAAAGCTGGTGCTTTGAGAAGATGAACAAAATTGATAAACAATTACTAGCCAGACTCATCAAGAAAAAAAGGGAGAAAATTCAATTAAACAGAATTAGAAATGAAAAAAGAGAAGTAACAACTGATTCTGCAGAAATACAAAGGATCATGAGAGATTACTACAAGCACCTCTATGCCAATAAAATGGGCAACCTGGAAGAAATGGACAAATTCTTAGAAAAGCACAACCTTCCGAGACTGAACCAGGAAGGAATAGAAAATATAAACAGACCAATCACAAGCTCTGAAATTGAAAGTGTGATTAAAAATCTTCCAACAAACAAAAGCCTAAGACCAGAAGGCTTCACAGGCGAATTCTATCAAACATTTCGAGAAGAGCTAATAACACCTATCCTTCTCCAACTTTTCCAAAATATAGCAGAGGGAGGAACACTCCCAAACTCATTCTACGAGGCCACCATGACCCTGATACCAAAACCAGACAAAGATGTCACAAAAAGAGAAAACTATAGGCCAATATCACCGATGAACAGATGCAAAAACCCTCAACAAAATACTAGCAAACAGAATCCAACAGCACATTAAAAGGATCATACACTATCATCAAGTGGGGTTTATCCCAGGAATGCAAGGATTCTTCAATACATGCAAATCAATCAATGAGATACACCAAATTAAGAAACTGAAGGATAAAAACTATATGATAATCTCAATAGATGGAGAAAAAGCTTTTGACAAAATTCAACACCCATTTATGATTTAAAAAAAATCTACAGAAAGTAGGCATAGAGGGAACCTACTTCAACATAATAAAGGCCATATTTGACAAACCCACAACCAACATTGTTCTCAGTGGTGAAAAACTGAAACCATTTCCTCTAAGATCAGGAACAAGACAAGGTTGCCTACTCTCACCGCTATTATTCAACATAGTATTGGAAGTTTTAGCCATAGCAATTACAGAAAAAAAAGAAATAAAAGGAATTCAAATCTGAAAAGAAAAAGTAAAACTGTCACTGTCTGCAGATGACATGATACTATACTACAGAATCCTAAAGATGCTACCAGAAAACTACTAGAGCTACTCAATGAATTTGGTAAAGTAGCAGGATACAAAAGTAGTGCATAGAAATTTCTTGCATTCCTACACAGTAATGATGAAAAATATGAAAAAGAAATTAAGGAAACACTCCCATTTACCTCTGTGACAAAAAGAATAAAATACCTAGGAATAAACCTACCTAAGGAGACAAAAGACCTGTATGCAGAAAAGTATAAGACACTGATGAAAGAAATTAAAGCCAATACAAACAGATAGAGAGATATACCACGTTCCTGGATTGGAAGAATCAACATTGTGAAAATGATTATACTACCCAAAGCAATCTACAGATTCAATGCAAACCCTATCAAACTACCAATGGCATTTTTCACAGAACTAGAACAAAAAATTTCACAGTTCATATGGAAACACAAAAGGCCCCAAAGAGCTAAAGCAATCTTGAGAAAGAAAAACGGAGCTGGAGGAATCAGGCTCCCTGACTTCCTACTATACTACAAAGCTACAGTAATCAAGACAGTATGGTATGGGCACAAAAACAGAAATATAGGTCAATGGAACAGGATAGAAAGACCAGAGATAAACCCACGCACAAATGATCACCTTATCTTTGATAAAGGAGGCAAGAATACGCAATGGAGAAAAAACAGCCTGTTCAGTAAGTGGTGCTGGGAAAACTGGACAGCTAAGGTGGATGGACCTAGAGTCTGTCATACAGAATGAAGTAAGTCAGAAAGAGAAAAACAAATACCATATGCTAACACATATATATGGAATCTAAAAAACATAATAAAGATTCTGAAGAACCCAGGGGTGGGACAGAAATAAAGATGCAGACGTAGAGAATGGACTTCAGGACACAGGGAGGGGGAAGGGTAAGCTGGGACGAAGTGAGAGAGTGGCATGGACATATATACACCACCAAAGGTAAAACAGATATCTAGTAGGAAGCAGCTGCATAGCACAGGGAGATCAGCTCGGTGCTTTGTGACCACTTAGAGGGGTGGGATAGGGAGGGTGGGAGGGAGATGCAAGAGGGAGGGGATATGAGGATATATGTATACATATAGCTGATTCATTTTGTTCTATGGCAGAAACTAACACAACATTGTAAAGCAATTATACTCCAATAAAGATGTTTAAAAAAAAAAAAGGAAAAAGAAAAAGACAGCTATAATGGATATTTTGGGGTCAACTAGGGAAATGTGAATCCAGACGGTATATCAGCTCATATAACTGCATCAGTGTTAAGTTTGCTGGGTATGTAATGGCAGTGTAGTTATATGGAGGAGAACGTTCTCCTTCGAAAAGAATGTCTTTCCTAATAAAGTACTGAGGGTTGAAGTATCATGATGTCTACAGCTTACTTTCAAATGACTCAGCAAAAAGAAAATGTATGTATGTGCACATAGATACAGACGTAGAGAGAGAGAAAAAAGCAAAAGTGGTAAAAATGTAAACAACTAGTGAGTCTAGACTGATTGGGAATATTTACCACACTATACTTTTCAAATCTTCTGAGGTTTGAAATTTGTCAAAATAAAAGGCTAGATATTAAAAATTCAGTGTTGAAATTTCAATGAAGTATTATGTCACAATGTCTCCCCAGTGCTGAACAAAGAGAGGTGAAAACATACTTGCAGACGTCACCATTTTTTAATTTCTTCCATCTTTCATACAGTGTATTTGCAAGTTCGGAATCCACATGCCAGGTAGACCAATCCAGAGAAAGGCTCCCTTCCCAGTTAGGATTTTCTACAAGTTAAATCAGATGTACTATTTAGATGTACGGAAAACACAATTCACTTAGTAAATAATGCCAAGGGCTGAGGGTTAAAACTTCTCAAACTGAGAGGACGGTAAAGTGCTCAATGCCCCCCTGTCCTCGGATTGCTCTACTAAAAGTCCCTCTAAATCAATGGCAAATGATATATCAAATCAAAGAAACGTGTAAAACAAAACTAAATCGAATTATGTGAAGGTAATAACATAAAAGACACATGGCTCATGAATACAGTCTGAAACAAGTTAAAAATCATACTCGGACCATGTTTAACAGCTTTATACCTAAAAGGCTAAACTGCTTCCACGTAAGTGCTAGTCATCATCTAAGCCGGGTTACTAGGCAGAATGCTGATGGGCAAACAGCAAGCCTCAGAAGAGAGCCCAGAGCAGGGCTCAGTCTAGAGAAAGTGGGTGTTTACATTTGTAAGCTGGTCTCCGGCTCACCTTGCCCTCTCTACTTATCTGTTCTGTCTTGTCTGTGCTAAAGAGCATTATCAGGGCGGAAAAGTGGGAATCTCCCAAAGGAATTCTCTGTGCTATAACACTGTCCTTAGATTACATATTTTAATAAGTCAAAAAGCAGGAAGAAAACCAGGAACAGCTTTCTCTATCAACACTCTGGCCCTCAGGCTCAGACAACAACTAGCGCTCCCTATACGATGTTTATGCTCCTATACTAGAGTCTTCAAACACAATTCCAAATTAGTTTTTTACTAACTTCTAGTCAGCCCTTTTATAAAAGAACCAGAATCTTCCAATTGTTCCTGGCAACAAGGTTGCTATGATGATCAAATAACGTGTCTGAAAAAAATCCCTTACAAAAGTACAGGCTAAGACTTAAGGGGGATTTAATTACACAAGCGCTCGGATGTTTTTGGAGGATTCTTAACAATTTCAAGTCGTTCTGTTAATGATCATGCTCTTAAAGAACAGAATATGATGCAATGACGTTAATAGGACTAATTATTCCATCTACAAATACGAATTTTCCTCACTACTTTCCCACCCAATCCCAAACTAGAGTTCTACAAAAAGCCTAAGGGCAAAATACTTACCCGCTTTTGATTTTCCCATGAAATAATGCATGCCACAATGTGCTATCACTTCAAAACCCAGACTCCCTTCCTAGATTGAAAAGTAATATATGAATAACTTACAACACAACACTAAACACAAAAATCCTAATGCACTCAAATGCGTAGCAGACGTTGGCCTCCACCTCAGCGAACTTCCCTTTGTCCAGAAGCCAAACTGCTAGAAAGGGGTTTCTTGGCTTCCTTTCTCCTTGAATGAGAGCTCTAACTGTCTATCACAGGCAGGGTCACTACAGTGGATTCTGTGCAATAATCAATGCCCACAGTGACACCCCTTGGGCCTGACAGACACCAAGCTGCCTTCTGAAGTCAAGATTAAATGAGTCTCAGGACATTCTTAGTAGGGTTTTTAACAAACTGTACTCTAATCCATAGTAACTCCTAAGCTACTCAGGACATTTAAATGAATGTCGCACTTCCTAGGCTTGGCAAGCAGACCTGCTGCTTCCACACATTCCTGCAGCCTGCCTGCTCCCTCCCAGTCACGCTTCCAGTGTGCATCCTTTGATGGGAAAAGGAAATTTCCAAGAAACCTCCCCTGCTCAAAATATGGATGAATGAAATTAACCTTACATTTTGTTTAGCGTAATTTTAGAAGCTCTATCTTTTAAGCTTTTAGCAAAACATGAGGCACTTCTATCTATGAAACACCAACGCTAGTAAGTGAGAAAAATCATAAAGATGGTTGCATGAATGTCTCATAGTGAAAAATTAGAACCCAGCATTATACAGAAGAGCTTGGATCAAAAAGAAGCAATAACAGTAACTAAATGAAAAGAAATAAACATTAAGAAAAAATGAGGCATGTTTAAGATAAGATCTAAATTAAATACAATTTACCCAGATTTTAGAAAGCATTTTCTTTGTGAACCCTTTCAGGCTTTAGATTTGGCCCGCTAAGGAAATTCAAGGATTATGAGCAGCTGGGAGCCAGTTACCAGAGGTCTAAATAAAACATTTAACGATTTAGTTTATTTGAAGTCATTGCAAGTATGTACTAAAAGCTCAACTGTGTTTGCTACAGCAAGCACATATTCCTTGCTCCATACATTTTGGAAATAAGTGAAAATGAGATCTATCGACCTGTAATGCCTTACTTCATTTGAAAATTACCTCATATCACTTTATGAGAAATAGAAACTCTTTTCAAATAAAGATTTCTGTATCTGAACAATTTATCATTTAAGACTGGCCTGGTAATATCCTTCAATTTCTTAGGCAGCCTTAAAAAACATGAGCTCAACTTGGTCAATAAAGTCCAAGCACTGTAAGATAAGTTAATAAAAAGAAACAATAATTATTACAAAAATTATAACACATATGTACTGTGTAAACAATACCTTGGTCGGCGCCAAGTAAATCTGTAGAGGTACTGCAAAAACAGCACCTACGTTTGTAGTCAAAAATACACGGGTGAATAGATTTATGGCAAAGTCTTTAACGGCAAGTTTCAAAGAAAATATTTTCCAACAGCCTGGAGGTAGAAATAAAGGGCCAGTGAAATTCAGAATCTAAAAAGAAAAGAAGTAAGAGAAATTACTTTCCTAACTAACGCTAATTATGATTAAAATCATTCTAATGTGTGATACTAAAGTTCTTCTATACTTTGAGAAATACAATTTTACTCAGTTATTTCCAGGTCCAATATTGAAATATTTTTATATAAATGATAGGTTTCACTTAATATTTAGCATGCAACTGTTTTTAAATTTCACAAAAGTAATCTTGAAATGTTCACAGGCAGTATTTTACAAAAACCTAGTATTGTATCATGAACCAGGCTTCTTTTTACTAAATATAATCTTTTTAGAATAAATTATAATTTATAATATTTTTAAATAATGGTAACAGCAAATATCTCTAAAACATTTATCCTGGTCCCTTTGAGCTCCTTGAACAATAATTTGGAAAACATAAAGAGAGCCTAAAGCTTTAAAATTCGTAAGTGAAAGTAAGATTTTGTAAATATCAGTTTCACAGTATTTGACACTAAACAAATCTTAAAATAGGCTAAACTTGGATAAAAATACCATGTGTACCTTTAAAACACGCTTGGTCTCCTTGGAAACAAACACATCATTCAATACAACACCACGGTCAAAATGGTTGAGGTACCACATTGACCAAAGCCCCGACGTGTTCTCATGAGTCTCTATGTGAAACTGGGTGGCAGAAGAGTCCATTCGAAAATACCTGTGAATACAGGACATGCATGCCATCAGCCCTGTGTGTACAACAGCTGTTAGCGTGCGAATGAGCCTCTAACTGCAAAAATGGTAGCCGCATAAAATGTCAGAGAACAAATGTAAGTACTGGCAAGGACCAGACAAGTTGCCTTCTTCAACCTTCCTGCCCACGAGTGGAGCATCTGAAGGCCAGAGGGTGCAATAGAGCCAGGACCAGGATGGCTCACAGAGGCCACCAGGCAAAACCAGGACCCGAATGTAACTCAGAAACTGTGCAGGAGTACTTCTTCCTTCTCCCACATGTGGCCGCCTGGCCTGGATCTGATCCACAACCTCCATCATTCAGCTTCTTCCCTCCCATCCTGCAAACCACCCTTTCACTTCCTACTAGCAGTGCTAATGTAGGGAAGGCAAGTCTAGAGAGAGAATCATGCAAGTCTCCGTTATATTTTTAAATCATCTCTAGATGGAGGGGGCAGAGGGGAACCACTCAATACCAGAGAAAGCGAAATTCACCCACCCTTGAGCCACCGGAGAGGAGAGGCACGCTTTTAGTGTCGGAGTGTTTTTTTTCTTCCTGTCTTCTCTCATCCCACTGTCACAGGATGGAGCTGTTTTGAGGTAGGAGGAAATAAATGTGAAGTATCAGTATCTTTTCTTTCATTATGCCCAAACGAAAACAAGATAAATGTTTTATTCATAATGTTTTAGTTCCTTCACTCTTCTGGCTCCAATAAAATCCTTTCTTGAACACTATCTTTCTGCCTTCCTGGCTGGGTGCCCAGGAAGTTACCGAGAACGTGGTGTCTACCTAACCACCCCTCTTTCCTAAAGCAACCTCTCATTTCTTCCTTGGCAGGGGGCGGGGGGGAGGAGAGAGTCAACGCTTTGTGGCTCTCCTTTTACAAAGATCTTAAGTAAGAGGCAAGTCCTTAGGTCTGCAGAGATGACAAAAGTGAACAGTGAAGAGGCGTGGTGGAGGTGTGAGTGAGAAAGGAGCAGCTCAACCTGAGAGCACGGAGGAGATCACAGCCAAAGTGGGCCCGCGCTGCGAAACACTGCTGAGGTATCAAATCACTTTCAAGCATTCCTTGAGCCATGGCAGAACATCAAAACACTGGTACTGAATTCTTGACTCTGATACTAATACCCAACTCTTTTTTCTCTTTTAGCTTTATATATGGTTCCCCCCAAACTTCAAACACTAACAAAAAGATGTGAAAATAAAAGTCTACCTTTCCCCCTGACTTCCCCATTACCTTAGATAAAGGAAACAACTGCCAACAGACTCCCAAGCATCCTTCCAGGTGCTCTAACATATACAAATACACAGATACCCTTAGAAGAACGACACTGCTGATACTGCACACCCATGTATGCTTCTTAACACCTGCAGACGCTAGCCTCCCCGCCCCCGGAGATGAACTACAATTCTCTGTCAGTGGAGGCTTATACCGTTCTGCTGCCGCAAACAATGCATATTCCTGTATTACAGTTTTGAACATCTAGAGTGTATCTCTAGATAACCTTCTAGAAGTAGAATTAAGGATTAGAGGCACATCTTCAATTTTCACAGACTGACAATTTTCCCTCCCAAAAAGGCTGTATCAATTTTTACCCATGTCAAAAATATGAGGTTTGTTTTCTTCCCAATCATTACCAACACAGAATATTAACATTCTGTTTGACCTTCATAGATCTAAGTCATAAATTATACCTCACGTATTGCTTTAAGTTAACATTTCTTTCAGTGTAAAGGTGGTGCTTGTTTTCTTATGTTTAAAATGCATTTCTTTACAGAAATCTTTTGAACTATAAGTAAGACCCTGAAGATAGGATTGAGTTTATACTCGCTAGACATTCTGCATTGATTTCTACACAAAGAAACAAAGCTGGGGCAGCTCAACCTCTCTGTGAAAGCAGTATGTCCATCAGACTCATATACAACCTGGTCTTTCAAATCACCAACTGAATTACGATCTATAAACTCAAAATCCTGCACATGGGGCAGAATAAAAGCAGCATCACCATCACTTCTTCCATCACGCTACCTCTTATAACTGTTAAGTCTGTGGAATTGAAACCGAGCCCATTCACTTCCTAAAGCCTTGCCTACGCTGTAGTTGTGAGTCATTTCACAGAAAGAACTGAAGGCATAACAACTGGATAATGAAAATAAAAAGACAATCTCCAATATTTTTAAAATCCGTACCTTTGCAAGTAAAAGAGGCAATTTTTGTAAAGTTTGTTGTGGAAGTAGGTAGGAGTACTGGTTCAAACTGCAGAGACAGGGCATCTCTCTGTGAGAAATGATGTACATCCTGTAACAAAAAACAATCCACAGTACTGCTCTTAGCTGGAGAAGACTGATCCAGTTTGAATCAACCCTGTTAAAATGACTAAGTAGCTCAGACTGGCATACAGAACAACTGCTCGGCAGATGTGCCTGTAATGGTACGAAGGGGTGCTGACAACTTTCATCCAAATATGGGCTCGAGCAAGGGAGAATGGGTTTAAATGAAAGCAAAAGATAATAGAGACAAGTATCTTCTCAAAAACCCTCATGTTCTGCAATTAAATACACACTTTTAAGTTTAAACTACACTTTACGAAATTATTCACAATTACCTGTATCCATATAAGGCTGTTTCCTGAATGCAATATATACATATTCACTGCCGAATCATCTGTCCAAAAGAATCAGAGCAATGAGATTAAAAGAAAGGGCCATCTCATCCTCACACCTTAATATAGTAGTTAAAATATCACATTACACATTTCTATAAAAAAATGTAACTCACTTTTCCACACTAAAATTGAAGTGAGGAGCTATTTTCTGTTGATTAAGTCACAAGAAAAAGGAACCTTGGCAAAAAGACTGACCTGTCAACACAGGCTCTCTACATGATGAACTACCAGTAGAAAAAGTCTGAGTTTAGGGTCATTGTACTACTCCCCTGGATGAAACTAACCAACTGGACAGCTTCAAATAAAGTTAAGGTCTCCTATTGATTAGACAGCCCCTCATTTCCTTATTTGACAACCACATTTGGGAAAAATAAAACCCTGGATCTCAAAATGCAGGCTTCCCTTTAATCCTCACCAACAGAAGTGCTCCCCATGGGACAGGAGTCTTCTCTACACTGATGTCTACCTGGCCATTCTGGGAATCACCAGAAACTATGAACCCAAGGACAGGAAAGCTCTCCTGCTGACCCATGTCTACTACAGCCAATTCTGAGGACTGGAAAGTAAACAATGTTTGACCAACAATTAAGACTGCCAATTTAAAACCATATTTTGGTACCATTTCTTTCTCTGAATGTGTATATGTGTGTACTTACACACACACTCTCACTTACCAGAACAGTCTTGATAACCAATGGATAAGAGCAAACCCTACACGATAAATCACATGGATCATATGTGTCTCCTACAAAATCTCTTAGAAACTTAAACTGATAAACTAGGTTATTTTTGGTAAGTAGGATATCTTTTTGGTAAGATAAAGTTCATAGAAATGAACACTGGAACTCACACTACTCTTACTGATCAGGAATAAGCAGCAGACAACCAACTATTAAAAATATAAACAGCATGATCCGGTCAACTGAGCTTCTGCAAATCAGTAAAACAGAAACAAGAGACACAAGACTCCAAATACTTCGTGAATATTTATATTAGTTTGTCGTGCCCATTTAATTAGTTTACTATCTTCAGAACGCCAAGAAAAATTCTTCCCAGGGAAACACAGAATGGTTTGCCGTTGCCACTTAATTTATTATTTATTTGTTTGTTTGTTTGTTTATTTTGTTTCTGCACGCGGGCTTTCTCTAGTTGCGGTTAGTGGGGGCTACTCTTCCTTGCGGTGCCCGGGCTTCTCATTGCGGTGGCTTCTCTTGTCGCAAAGCATGGGCTCTAGGTGCACGGGCTTCAGTAGGTGTGGCATGCGGGCTCAGCCTGTGGCACACAGGCTTAGTTGCTCCACGACATGTGGGATCTTCCCGGACCAGGGCTCAAACCCGCGTCTCCTGCACTGGCAGGCAGATTCTTAACCACTGCGCCACCAGGGAAGTCCATTGCCACTTAATTTACCCCAAAATAATACAGCCTTACTAGCAGGTGCAGATTGAGAACCAGTTACTACTACACTGTGCTAATAATGAAAGCAAAGCCTCTCTGTCTTAGATTGCAATGATACGATCTATAAGTAAATGATATAGAATGATGACACAGGTTAATCAAAATATGTTGTAACAGAAAAGTTTAAAGATTCCACCTTACCTGAGGTCTCAGATTTATCTGTAGCTACATAAACAATAGAGAGATGATCTAACAAATCTTGTGTGTTTTCTTCAAATTCTTTCGAGGCGTTTTCCATTGTTACAATTATGCTCATTTGTAGCCGTAAAACATCGTCTGATTCCACATAGCAACTCTGAGTTCGGAGGGATGGAAAAAAAGGAAAAACTCAAAAATATCATCTGAATTTTTTCGTTTTGAACTTCACAGGGAAAAAAGCACTTAAGGTAAGGGCATGTGCATTTCTGAGAACAGAACATGCTGTTTTATTTTTTATTTCTAAGTAAAGAGGCAGGAAGGAAGGCAGGAAGAAAACACTAAATTTTTTATTTTACCTTTAGTTGCTGACACACTTTATTATGTAAACTGCATTCCAGTTGCACTTGCAAGAGGCTAGTGTTAGTGGTTTCTGCCTAAAAGCAGAAAAAAGGGGAGAAAGAAATTAAAAGGAAGCAAAAGGCACAATCTACTGTCAGTAATAAACAATCTATCATTTATACAGAAAGGACATTTCTTCATTCATTCACCATATATTTGAACGTCTGCTAAATGCTAGGTAAAATTCAATTTACTGGAAATACAATAGTGAATAAAACAGAGAAAAATCTTTTCTGTCACTGAGCTTACATCTAATGGAAATCATAAGCTCTCCCTTGGGCAACATGAAAATTCCTATTATGGCAATAAGCAGATAAATATGTTCTAAATATACACAGGAACACTGTAGTTTGGCATTTCTTATACTTTTCAAACATCTTGTTCCAACGTAGGAGTCTGCTCTTATTTTAAAGTAGGTTCACCCAGTAAGAGCCAATCAACGGTTCTGATGTCTGCCTCCTATCTGCAGAGTGAGCTTAGACGCTATGAGAAAACCACAGGAGATGCCCAAAATTCAACCGGCTATCATTTTTCACGTGTGGAAGAGACATGGATGGAAGAGACAAAAGTATATGAAAAGACTGCAGAATTTCATAAAGTTCAAAGATCTTAACAGCCACATGGGATGATATCGACATACTGTGAAGACAAAGAAATGCAAAGTCAATCCAGGGATACAGCCATTTGGGTGAGAGGGCGGGGGCAGCAGACGGCGAATACACAGAGAAGTCAGGTAGTGCAGCATGTGAGTCTAAAGGATCTCCGCTGTGAGATTTCCCCTTCTGTTCAGTGTGACGTGTCTCGCATTGTGGTTATAATCAAGGCACTTGGCTTGGCAGTCACAGTCGGAACACCCGAAAATCTCAGCAAGGTAAGAAGGCATCCCCCAAATCCTCGGCTAACTTTCGTTTTATGTGGAATCACCACAATTACGTTTAATTTGTTAGATTTATAAGAACCACCTAAGTACATTATATAAAAACACATGTTTAACCACTTCAACTGTCATTCAGCAATTACTGTACAAAACAAGAACAAAATACAGTTGATCCTCTGTTCCATGGATGCAGACCGGAAGGAACTTGAGCCTCCTTCGAGTGTGGTATCCGAGGGGGGGTCCTGGATCCATTCACCCACAGATGCCGAGGGACCAGAGCACATTACTTTTTTTTTTTTTTTCCACATTACATTTTAAAGTGTAGTAAAAAATAGTTAGGGGGTTTAACCAAGCTTGTAAATAGGACCAAACATTAACCAAAGGCTCTTTTAAAAAGTAATTGCAGGTTTCCCTGGTGGCGCAGTGGATAAGAATCCGCCTGCCAACGCAGAGGACACAGGTTCGATCCCTGGTCCGGGAAGATCCCACATGCCATGGAGCAACTAAGCCCGTGCGCCACAACTACTGAGCCTGCGCTCTAGGGCCCATGAGCCACAACTACTGAGGCCTGCGCACCTAGAGCCCGTGCTCTGCAATAAGAGGCGCGCGTGCAGCAATGAAAAGTAGCCCCTGCTCACCACAACTAGAGAAAGCCCGCATGCAGCAACAAAGACCCAACACAGTCAAAAATAAATAAATAATTTTTAAAAAAAGAAACGTTAAAAAAAAAAAAAAGTAATTGCTAGTATCAGTTAGACTTAGAGTAATACCACTTGTAAACTGAATCTCAAATCTTAAAGAAGAGCTAGATCTTCGAATATGTTTTTCTGTGAGCAGGTCCCACATTAAAGACATACACAAAGAAAGCCCACTACTCCCTGAAGCTGCGTTAATCAAAGTTATAAGTGACCTCCTCGTATCCAAACCTGATAGAAACCTCTTTGGCCCGACCCTTCTCCGCCACGTCGCCTTCTCTCGGTGTTCCTCCGTCCTCTTAGACTCCTGCTTCGCTGGCTGTTCCTCCTCGGGCACCAGCTGTTAGTCACTCCAGATTCCACCTCGGCCCCCTTCCCTCTCTCTGCGACACGCTGAAGCCCCCCACGTTCATCTCAGCAGCGCAGGCCTCTCCGCACACCCACACAGGGAACCAGCGGCTGGGCGCCCCTCTGAATCCTCACCCACGCCCAGAGAGCCAGGTCCTTGCTGTGGGTCTCGTTACTCATAAAGTGGTTTAAGCCAGAAACCTGGAAACCAACTTCACTTCGCCTCCCTCACTCAGCTCCAGCAAACAGACCCAGACCCCAGGTTTGCTGACTGGACCTCCTCAGCAGCCCCTGGATCTGTTCACTTTCCTTTATTCCTAACAAACACCTGAAGGATCAGGGGTCAACTCGCTATGCCGGTAGGTCAAATCCAGCCTACCAATAATCTAACTATAGGTCTTAACCGGACAAGGCAATTTTCTTGCCTAAAATATTCCTTCACGTGTTGAAATTATGTTAAAGTTCAAAATTATGACTTTGAACATGATTAAAAATCCTATCTGCACAGTGATTTGATGTGATTTAAAGCCCAATATTTTGTCATTCTTGGTGGCAAATTTATAATTTACTATGAATGAATTTATAATTTACCATGTTAAGTAAGATTCTTCTGTTAGCTGAAAACATAACAAAAATAAACTGCAACATTGTTTCGTTTGCTGTACAACATATTTCAGACTCCCACCAGGGGGAGTTCCTACACCTCCAAACGGCCCTTGAAGCATGCTGATTTTTCTCAAAGAGAAATTTAAATGTTCATGTCTTTCTCTCCCAAAAGAACAAAAGTATTGCAATCTCGACTTAAAATCAGAAACTATAACCAAAACATGAGCCACCTGGGGCAACCACAGGCACACTGGGATTACAAATCACCTCTGAAAAGACCCCAGCTGTTTTGACATTTGTTTCGACCCCTTATGCAGAAGTGTGCCCGGGCAGATTATAAAAGAAAAACAAACAAAAACCTACTTCTCTACTTTTGAAACCTCCCACATTATTTTAATAAATTAATTCCTAAATCTGACAGCTAAAAGAAACAATAATTCCTTAGTAGTTTTTTTAAGATTTTTTTTTTTTGATGTGGACCATTTTTAAAGTCTTTATTGAATTTGTTACAATATTGCTTCTGTTCCCTGAGGCATGTGGGATCCCAGCTCCTTGATCAAGGATCGAACCTGTACCTCCTGCATTGGGAAGCGAAGTCTCACCACTGGACCGCCAGGGAAGTCCCCTAAGTAGTTTTCACATTAGTGTATGATACTATTTTAGAAGATGGGAAAAGATGTGGTTTGGAGGGGTTAAATGACTTATCGAAGGTCCGAAGGTTAGTTAGTAGAAAAACAGAAAAAAAAAAAAAAAAAAAGCAGGTCTTTTAACGTAAGTCATCAGTATTTTTTCCAAGTAAATCTGAACAGGCCAAGTCTATTTCTCCTAGGTACTTAAAAGCCTAAAAATTCTTCAGCATGAAAATATGTCTTAGAAAACCATACCAGGAGATAATGTAACAGTCCAGAAAATAGCCCTGTTAAGACTTCTTTTGTACGGCATGTATTTTGCGGAGAAGAAGTATGAATTTAGGGAATGGGATGAAAGAGAAAAAAAATCACCTTCCTCTACTTGCTAAAAAATTGGTCTTTGTGTACCAGGCCAGGGGCAGAGTGTGATTCTGGGGGTCTGTGTGCTATTAAACAGGAAAGAAAATGATAGACAAAGTTCTAAGTCATTTGAGATGACTTTCACTAACAAGAGTAAAGCATAACCTGACAAGAGTATATGAGAGTCTATAATGCATTAATCCAGAGAGAATGAACAACAGATTTGAAATTACGATGTTCCCAGTACTGATCACATATGAAAACTGTTCATTTCAGGAGCATAATGTATGAAATATAAAAAAAATTACTTAGATATATCCCAACCTGAGAGTTCTCCTTCTCATTTTTCTTCCCTTTCACAATTCTGAATGCTAAATTGTAGAGGCGCTTACAAAGGTAAGTCTCTCATACCCACGTGTGTCTCAGTTAGGAACACAGAGCCCACATAAGCCATGTGACCATTCCAGCCAGTGGCCCACACGTATGGTGCTACGTACAATACATTCTATACAGCAAATCATTTTGTATAAAATGAGTGCTTTCCTGGGTCCCTTCTACACAACACTCACACTCTTTAACTGAACTCCTAATTTAGTGTCTCCTGCATAACAGAGAGGCTCAGCTGAGTTCGGTTGCTTCACCCTAATATTAACCATCAGTTGTGTTTCAGCCCTCACCACTACCACTAACCTTCTGGTTCTCAGATCTGTAACCACTGAAACAATATCAGATCTGTAACCACTGACACAATATCAGACCCACTCACGAAAATATTTGTAAAACCCTAAGAACTGGCTGAAATGAGTTGTTTTTATTTGTTTTAAGGGAAAAAGGTTGACTATTAGCCATGAAAAGGAACGAAATTGGGTCACTTGTAGACATATGGATGGACCTATAGTCTGTCATACGGAGTGAGGTGAGCCAGAAAGAGAAAAACAAGTACCGTATATTAACGCATATATGTGGAATCTAGAGAAATGGTACAGATGTACCTATTTCCAGGGCAGGAATAGAGATGCAGACATAGAGAACGGACATGTGGACACAGTGGGGGAAGAGGAGGGTGGGATGAATTGGGAGATTAGGACAGACATATATACACTACCATGCATAAAACATATAGCTAGTGGGAACAAGCTATAAAGCACAGGAAGCTCAGCTCAGTGCTCTGTGACGACCTAGACAGGTGGGATGGGGGGTGGGGTGGGAGGGAGGTCCAAGAGGGAGGGGATATATGTACAATGAAGCTGATTCACTTCATCGTACAGCAGAAACTAACACAACATTGTAAAGCTGTGAGACTCCAGTTAAAAAAGAAAAGTGAATAGTACTTGGTCAGAGCAACAGAGTTCTTTCTAATATATAATTTAATATTAGACATAAATAAAAATCAATTTTATCATTAAAGAAAAGCACATGTATCACATTTTTCCTTATCCACATCTTTTTTAAAAAGGCAGTGTGGCCAAGTGGCTTTGCAGTCAACATGGACTGAAGATGAAACCTTGGGGATAATCCCTACCTTTTCCAAGACTCAGCTTCCTCTTGTATAAGACAGTTAATGGACTCACAGCCATGCTACCAGCATTAAATGTGATACATATGCCAATCACAGTGCATGAAGCAGGCCCTCAAAAGGGAGCATTAGCGTTTTCATTCACAATTCATGCATTCATTTAGTCAAATTCCACAACAAATCATTTAAATGCTTCTAGGAAGCATTTTCCCCACATCAAAGTTGTTAGAAGGGAAACTCCTCTTCCCCAGTCCTTTGGTTTCCAAGAGAAGGGATTTTTTGTCTTAAACGTTTCAAATTCTTCTTGTCTTATTTCATAAATGGTTCAGAACCCAAGAAAAGAGAGAAGGGTCATTTACTGCACACCATCTCCCACCCCCCTGAAATGTGCCAAAAACCATTAAAGACAAAACACAATGTGGAGAACAAGTTAACACTGAAATATTAATACTTTTGGTTGGACCAAGTGGCAGTGGCCTGCATTGTGCAATACCCTGGACTTTTACACTTTGGCAGCTGGCCCTTAACGACCACAACCTGGGCTGGCAGTTCCAGGACAGCCATGTGGGATTTCCACCTTGGTAGGTCATGCAGCGTACAGAAGTGCGATCCAAAGACAAGCAGCTATTTTTATACAATTGGCTGCCGCTGGGCCTATAGCAAATGGCAAGTGAGCCCTGAAGGCCTGGCTCAGCCCTTGAGCTTGGACCCACGCTCGGCCCAAGTTCAGGCTCTGTGATGCAGGCTGCTGTGGCTTGCCCTTAAGCAATACAGCACGGCTTTGACCTAAGTAAGCATGGCACAGACAAGGATGTGAAAGAAAGGGTGTTGCAGTGGAAAACAGTACAGTGGTCCCTCAAAACTTTAAACACAGAATTAAAATATCCAGCAGTTCTGCTCCTGGGTTTACACCCAAAAGTGACAGGAGGGGCTTGAACAGGTATTTGTACACCTATATTCACAGCAGCATTACACACAGTAGCCAAATGGAAACATCCCGAAATCCACCAATGGATGAATGAATAAACAAAACACGGGATATATATACAGTGGAATATTATTCAGCCTTAAAAGGGAAGGGAGGACTTCCCTGGTGGCGCAGTGGTTAAGAACCCGCCTGCCAATGCAGGGGACACGGGTTCGTGCCCCGGTCCGGGAAGATCCCACATGCCGCCGAGCAACTAAGCCCGTGCGCCACAACTACTGAGCCTGCGCTCTAGAGCCCACGAGCCACAACTACTGAGCCCACATGCCACAACTACTGAAGTCCGCACATCTAGAGCCCGTGCTCCACAACAAGAGAAGCCACCACAATTAGAAGACCGCGCACCACAACAAAGAGTAGCCCACGCTCTCTGCAACTAGAGAAAAGCCCACGCGCAGCAATGAAAACCCAATGCGGCCAAAAATTAATTAATTAATTTTTAAAAAGGGAAAGGAAGGGAATTCTGACACCTGCTACAACATGGAGGAACCTTGTGAGCTAAGTGAAATACGTCGGTCACGAAAGGACAAATACTGTATGAGTCCATGTATGAGGGGACCTAGAATATTCAAATTCATAGAGACAGAAAGTAGAATAATGTTTATTAGGGGCTGAGAGGAGGGGGTAATGAGGAATCACTGCTTAATGGGGGACAGGGTTTCAGTCTGGGCAGACGAAAAAGTTCTGGAAGTGGACGGTGGCCATGGCTGCATAGCACTGTGAGTATAATGAATGCCACTGAACTGTACACTTTAAAACGGTTAAAATGGTAAATTCTGTGTTACACATATTTTACCACAAGAAAAGAAAAGCGAAAGGGCAGGGGAAGGAAAAACAAAACAAAAACAAAATGGTGTCCCAGTCAGGGCTCTCCTCAAAATAGAGAGAGCTTCCAGAATACTATCTGGTGCTTCTATAGCCCGATCTTGAAGAAACTGTGTTGGGTCCAACTCCAGGCAAGTGGTATAGACAGGCTGCTCCAAATTCTGTTCCTTTTTATGCCTTATCTTTATGGATACGAGTCGGAACTGTGAGAAGGTTTACTTTAAGTTCATGTGGTTGGTCCACAGACTCAAGAGTTCCCCTCCAAATCCCTGGCCCTACAGCTATTAATCACCTAAATGCTAACCGCTGCTTCAGATTTTCAAGATCCAAAGTGGAAGATACATAGATGGGGGCAGATTTTATAAATAAAGAAGCAATAAGGATAATCTTATTAAAGAGATATGCTGTCATCTTGGGTTGAGTCAGAAAAGCAATTTGACAAAATTATTGCATGCACGAAGAAGGCAACCACTAAGGGCTGTCCTTGGAACGATTAGGCTCATTCTGGAAATCAGAAAGGTGCTAGAAGCTTAGAGCTTAGAACACTCTCTCATCTTCCTATCAGGACGAGGGGAACAAAAACAAAACAGCAAAAATAAGCAAGGCAGGTTGATGAAACAGGAGGCAGAGAGGGCCACCCTTTGGAGAAAGGTTGACATCTTGGGGCATAACTGGACAGAGCTGCAACAGAAAAGGAGACCTCGACACCCGGTTCAACAGACAGAGACAGGGACAGCCTGGAGTCTAACTCAAGTGAGGGAGCAATATCTTTGTGCTTGTTTGAGACTTAAAAAAAAAAAAAAAAAAAAACTCTAATAAAGGAAGACAAGCGAGATCTCAGAGGACTAGAATTGCTCCTCCTAAAGGAACCAGGATTCAGTTCTAGGAACTGTGGAGAAACACACTTCTAAAGCCAGGTACAAAACCCACAGTGAGAGCAACTGAGGACCTACCTGCATCTCCAAAGACTGACACAGCTCTACCAAGGGTTACACAAACTCTGGACAGGCTGTGAGGGGTGGGGGTAGCAGTGGAGATCGGAGATCAGACGAAGATGCTCGGAGCACAGCAGGTGGAGGGACTGTCACCGCCTGTGCCCTGAGGGAACACACTTGCAAAGTTTATGGAATTAGGACTCAGTCTAAGAGAAGGCACAGCATGGAGGAAACCTACTAAAGGGGAACCAGGGAGAACAAGACAGACTGATGCCAGCCCTAGATTAGATGCTGGTCTATTGGGAGAGCGTCTCCGATGTAAGAGCACCCAATGCAGGGAATAGAAGAAGATTCGGCAGCCCCAGAACTTAGCAACTGTATCTCTCTTGCCTTGGGAGAAATCACCAGAAAATATCTAGAGGAACACCTAGAGGAAAAAATAGATTTAGACCAAAAAGGAAAGAAAAAGGTTTAAAAAAAAGAAAAAGGAATGCAGCAATTCCAGCAAACAGCAGTAGCTTACAAGCATTAGGGAAAAAGAGACCAGCAAAAGCAGCTGGTTAAACAGCAAGAAACTCATCTAAGCCTCCCTGACAGGAAAAGGGGACAGGAAGAGACCAGCACATCCTGCAGGCAGAACACAGCCTAGAGACAAAGAAGGGCACACGCACAAGCTGGAGGAGACAGCGCGGGGCTCGGGGGCCAGGAGCTACCCGCACTGGGCCCCAAGCTCCCCAAGTGTCAACAGCAGTTCACCGCCAGGAATCTGCTGCGAACAAGCTCCACTTGAAACAAGCCGGACGAAAAGGGAAAAACCTTCCCAAAGAAGCAGGTTCCAGAAGCCTCTGTGTGCTCCTGGTAAGAGGCAACGGAAACCACACCACAAACAGGTCTCAAAGTCCCCACCCACAGATGCTCCATCCCTTAACAGAGCGGGGACACCACTCAGCACAGGAGTGCCAGAAACAAGGGCTCCCTGCAAAGAGGAGAGGACAGACACGCCTGGTGACTGGACTGTCCCACCACAAGGCTCTGACTCTGAGCACAGACCCGAGAATCTGAGTATCTCGGTGTCACTTCCGAAGAGAGGAGGTGGCTCCTCCCCAAACTCGCCTCCAGAGAGACAACCTCTGCCCATAGAGTTGAAGGGCGCGGGTCTTGGCCTCAGAACAACTGTCATGAGCTGAAGCTGAAACCAAGGTGATGGTTTCAGCCTTCCATCCCTGTCTTTGGCAAAGATGAAGTACTGGGAACAATTCTGCCCAAAATTAGTGCCTTGAGGGCTGGGGGGCGTGTTTTCCAAACTTGGTGGATGTAAGGTTGATAATCTAATATTCCTGTGTGTCTTGTTAAGATTCTAGACTCGGGCTTCCCTGGTGGTGCAGTGGTTAAGAACTTGCCAATGCAGGGGACACGGGTTTGAGCCCTGGTCCAGAGAGATTCCACATGCCGCGGAGCAACTAAGCCCGTGCGCCACAACTACTGAAGCCCACGTGCCTAGAGCCCGTGCTCCACAACAAGAGAAGCCACTACAATGAAAAGCCCACACACCACCACGAAGAGTAGCCCCCGCTCGCCATGACTAGAGAAAGCCCGCACGCAGCAAAGAAGACCCAACACAGCCAGAAATAAAATAAAAGAAATAAATAAATTTATTTTTGAAAAAAAAAGATTCTAGACTCAAGCTCCACTTGAAACAAGCAGAGACAAGAGAGACTTAGTGTTGAACCACTGTAATTTCTGAGAAGCCCTGGGGAAGCCACGCACATCCTGGCGGGGGGCTTTCCGAGAAGTCCTGGGCGGGGGGTGGGGGGAGTTACCCCAGCTGCACACAGGCATGGAGAAGCTCTCTGGCTAAGACCAAAAAATATATATATATATAGGAATTAGGGAGGACTTCAAATTCTCTGCATGTTAACTCACAGGCCAACATAATTTGATATGGGACTAGAACCTTGAACTTTCATGTCTTGCCAAGGATTACTTCTCTGAATTTTAAATTTCTCCCTGAGAGTTTCATAATAGGAGAGGGTTTATATACAAAAACTTTTTTAAGTGATACATACATTTTAGCTATGTGCCGGATACTAGGTTCTAAGCTTTCTACATGTATTCATTTATTCAATAACGATAGCACTCCTGTGAGGTAGCGCTATTGTCTGTTTTATAGATAAACTGAGACATGAAAGGGTTAGGTAAACTGGCCAAGACCACTCAGGACCAAGACTTTTACCCAGGTGGCCTGGTTTTAGAATTCACTTTCTTACTCACTTCACTATACAGTTCTGTGATGGGGCATCCTTATAAGGCTGGGTTGTTTTTTTGTTTTTTTTTGTTTTTTGGAATATCTTAATTCTGTTATTTGATCCCCTTTCAAAGCTCTGGTAAGCTTTATTGGATACTTGAAAAGAATTGGGGATGGGAAACAGATGAGGAGATGAACTTCAGACCTGGGGCACAGTGTGGCTTTGGAGCAGATTACTGATGAATTATCATAATGCATCTCAGAGCTTTCCAGGGGAAAACTCAACTGTGCATCCCAGTGGTCCACAGAGGATCGACAAAGCAGGGCTGGTACCAGTGGGAGAAGGAACAGGCTCAGGAAGGCAGGAGCACGGCCACGGGAAGTCTGCTCATCTCCGTGCAGAGAGGGAGGGCCATGGGCTTAACAACGGGTAAGCCCAAAGGGTCGAAAGTCCAAAACTGAGGAGCGGTATTAGGAAAGTAAACACTAAATACTCCTGATACTCCTGTTCCTTTGCCCCAAGCCTTCCTCTCCCCTCAAGGTAGAGGCAGTTGCCTACTAGTGAGCCACAGACAATGACCCTGCACTGCAGGCAGGGTGACAGGGCGGGGGCTACTGGAGGAGTTGGTTTCTTTTCTCCTTCTCTCTACGTCCTGGGTAAGGGTGTTTGTCCTTGATTCAAACATCCCTTCCATAAGAGGAAATGCAGATGGTCAACAGGCACGTGAAAAGATGAATGCTAGTCATCAGGGAAATGGAAGTCAAAACCACAATGAGATTATCACCTCACACCTGACAGAATGGCTATCCTCAAAAAGAGCACAAATAACCAAACGCTGGTGAGCATGTGGAGAAAAGGGAACCCTGCTACACTGGTGGAGGGGATGTAAGTTGGTGCAGCCACTGTGGAAAATAGTATGGAGGTTTCTCAAAAGACTAAAAATAGAACTACCACATGAGCCAGCAATTCCACTCCTGGGTATATATCCGAAAAATACTAATTTGAAAAGATACATACACCCCAATGTTCATAGCAGTTTTATTTACAATTGTCAAAATATGGAAGCAACCTAACTGTCCAACAACAGATGAATGGATATGGATAAAGATGTGGTATATGTATATATATATATATACACACAATGGAATACTACTAGCCATGAAGAAGAATGAAATTTTGCCATTTGCAACAATATGGATGGACTTGGGGGGTATTACGCTAAGTGAAGTAAGTCAGACAGAGAAAGACAAATACTGTATGATTTCACTTATCTGAAACACAAAACAAACTAGTGAATAAAACAAAAAAGAAGCAGACTCACAGATCTAGAGAACAAACTAGTGGTTACCAGTGGGGAAAGGAAAGAGGGGAGGGGCAAGACAGAGGTAGGGGTTTAAGAGGCATAAACTATCACGTGTAAAATAAGCTACAAGGGTTCACTGTGCAACACAGGGAATATAGCCAATATTTTATAATAAGTATAAATGGAGTATAACCCTTAAAAATTGTGACTCACTATATTGTACACCTGTAACTTATGTAATATTGTACATCAGCTATACTTCAACTAAAAAAAAAGTCCCTTCCAATGGGTCACACCACGGTCTACCTGGGGGCCGGGAGTTAGCAACTCTGACCCTCTTACGTCAGCCGACACAGAATGTGGCTTATCAGTAACATAAATTTAGTTTTCTAGCTTCTGATTCTTATATATCCACCAGTTCAGAAACTGAGGAAGAGAGGTGCTATTTATTGAGCACCTTCAAGTCTTCTAACAAAAGTTTCTGGAATATTCTAATATAGTGAATGTTGGCAGAATTATAATTTCTTGCTTTTTAAGGTCATTTATTCAATTCTCAATCATTTATTTACTATGTGTTCTGTGGCGAGGCTCTGTGCTAGGTGATAAGAAAACAAATACTGGTTAGGACACGATTCCTGCTCTTTAAGGAGCTTATAATCTTATCAAAGGAAAACACATACACAGAAACAAAAGCTTTTGCATACTATCCTTGCTAAGACACGGGTCTCTCAGGGCTTTCAGTAAGGAACTAGTCAATTCTCCAGGAGGCAAAAAAGGGACTAAGCAAGTGCTGAGTTAAAAAGAGGGTCCGAGGGTTTCCCTGGTGGCACAGTGGTTAAGAATCTGCCTGCCAATGCAGGGGACACGGGTTCGAGCCCTGGTCCGAGAAGATCCCACATGCCACGGAGCGACTAAGCCCGGGCACCACAACTACTGAGCCTGCACTCCAGAGCCTGCGAGCCACAACTACTGAGCCCACATGCCACAACTACTGAGCCCACGCACCTAGAGCCCGTGCTCCGCAACAAGAGAAGCCACAGCGATGAGAACCCCAAGCACCCCAACAAAGAGTAGCCCCCGCTCGCAGCAACTAGAGAAAGCCTGCACGCAGCAATGAAGACCCAACACAGCCAAAAATAAATAAATAAATAAAAATTTTTAAAAGAAGGAGGGGCCGAGAAACTGTTCTCTCCTGGAACACTGTTCTGTCCTGCCCAGAGAGCAGAGATTTGAGAGAAGCAAATGGGGCTGATGGGGGGAGGAGACTCCGCGGGCTGGGGGGTTTGGGGGGCAGGGGGAAGCCAAGGAAAGGGGAACACCCCCACCCCTGGGTACCTCCTGCAGCTTCACCAAGCTTCCTTCCTGTCTCCCATTCACCAGCCCTCTATCTCTTCCCAAACTCCCACTCCACTGAATCATTCTCACTGGAGGCTCCAATGAAAAAAAGAAACAAATTTAAATTTAAGCAATTTTCTTGCTTTAAAAGCTGCATTCAGAGGCAGGTAGGTTTACAGGGTATATTTTCCTAACATACAGTAATAACTCTCCAGAGTCTGACAGACTAACATTTTTGTGTTAAAAAAGGTAACTTTTAAAGCAATCTACAGATTCAATGCAATCCCTATCAAACTCCCACTGGCATTTTTCACAGAACTAGAACAAAAAATTTCGCAATTTGTATGGAAACACAAAAGACCCTGAATAGCCAAAGCAATCTTGAGAATTTTATCAGGCAAATAAATGTTATTAAGTATGTTATGTTCCCACCAGATTTGTAGGAATTCTTAGCTATCACACCCAGAAAATCTGTGTATTTCATTTAACTTATCCTGTAAGACATCAGGAAAACAGGGCAGCCACAGCGGCCTTTAACCTTTCCCTGTTTTTATTTTCCATCTCCAGATCCTCGTTCAGACTTCTGCAACTTATTTGTTACTGAGAAACCTGCCCCTTCCCATTTCTCCTCTGTCGAACTGTGATTGGAAACGTTCCTTGTCCTCCTTCCCACACTGACTTTATAGCTTCCCTTCCAGACCACCGCACTTACTCGGCAGGGATCAACACCTAGGAGGCGAGTCCCCCGAGAGCAACGTGGGGCACCCTCCCCGAGCCTGGCCGGCACCAGGCTCCACGCAGGCTGGCACCGCAGGCCTCTCCAACACCTGTCCCGGGCGGGCAGGCAGGCACACGGCCTGACGGCAGCACGCCAAAGCCAGGCTGTGCCAGTCTTAAAAGGGTAGCAACTCCTGGTCTGAAGTGTATCAGACATCACACACAGTCCCCAGAAATAATCTCTCCTTTACACAATCCGGTAACAGGATACTGCAGACACTCTGAAAAGTTCAGAAAGGAGGTGACAAAATATTCTTCTTGGTCACCTATGTTGAGTGTGAGTGTGGTCTTGGGGCTTATTTCTAAATTTTCACTTCTCTGGTTTCCTGTGTTTTCTTATAATTACACTGTAATTTTTTATCGTCACAATCTCCTTTTGAGAGAATTCAATACTATGATACTATGTTAGGACACACAGATCCACTGTTACTTCGTGGGAACTGTGTCGTCGGCTTTCCTCTAATTTAAAACCTCTCTGTGTTTCCCATATGGCCTTATAATTCCACCTTTAACAATAAATATTATTTTACAGTGATTCCAATAATAATAACTTAAGTTCTTTTAACTCTCTGAGACAAGGTTATTGCTATAGTGACCCTATATGCCAGATTCTGAAAGAATGACAATTTCAAATATTGTTTTGTCCAAATAAACCACTGAAACATTCCTCAAATCTCAATGTCTTGGATCCAAAACAACACTAAAGAAAACGTTAAAAAATAAAACTTCTTCTGGGCTTCCCTGGTGGTACAGTGGTTGAGAGTCAGCCTGCCGATGCAGGAGACACGGCTTTGTGCCCCGGGTCCAGGAAGATCCCACGTGCCGTGGAGCGGCTGGGCCCGTGAGCCATGGCCGCTGGGCCTGCGCGTCCGGAGCCTGTGCTCCGCAACGGGAGAGGCCACAACAGTGAGAGGCCCGCGTACCGCAAAAAAATAATAATAAAAAAAATAAATAAAATTTAAAAATAAAACTTCTTACTTTTTCATGAGCCTAACACAACTCTATTTACATATTACATCCCACCATATACTTTACAGTTACAATCATAGAGTACAGTCTAGCTTATATTCTACTATTCGCTTGTCAGACATTTCTACATAAGCACCATAATTGTAACTTGGAAGAACTGCTTAATATTCTACTATGCTGATATATTTAAATTTATCAAATCCTTTTTCGACTGTTGAGGTTTTAGGCTGTTTCTACTGTTTTTGCCGTTATAAAAATGCTGCCAAAAAATTTTTTTTTGCATATACCTTTCCTGGAACATGAATTACAAAGTCAACAATATGAAAATCATTACCTGGGAAAAAATTTAAAGCATACTGAGCCAGGACTGCCAATCCCAGCTCTGTCCTCAACCTCCACCAAGTAACCTAAATTCTAAGACCATTCTACAATTTCTAAAATAAGAATAATTACCACCTGCCCTGGTAGTAAATCTGTTGAAGGTCATCTGGTTGATGTGGTGAAAAGGTGAAGTTAGACAAATCTTAGATATTACGACTGGAGATATGCTATTTGGGGCTCTTAACTTGGGTGCCCACTGACTCATCTTCCTATGAAAAACTCTGGGGGCTGCCCTCAATATACCAAACACTAAGGTGATGCTGAGATTATGAAAATGAAAATGAGAAAGAAACAGGCCCGGGCCTAGAGAGTCTCATGGAAGAGCTGTGGAGGGAGACAGCCCGGGACACTAAATGTTAAAGCAGCTTTGAACCAAGCGTCGTGGGACCAGAGCAGAGACTGGCCTGGGAACCTGGAGAGGAGGTGATATCTGAACTGGGTCTCAAGGGACAGAATTAGAAGTAAAAGTGGAGTCAGAACGGGGGAAAAGCTTATGAAGGGGAGACAGTCTGTACAAAAGGATGGCATGGTCTAGCAGTGACGGGAGGTTTGTGAGGCCAGAGATGAGAAGAGCAGGGTGGTACCCCCGAGGCTGGAGAAGAAGCTGGACCCAGGTGACGAAGGACCTTGTAGGCCAAGCTTGGATCCTGCAAACAACAGGGACCCAGCAGTGTAGTGACCAGGGAAATAACGCATAGTTTTGTTTAAGAAGACATCGCCAGCACGCGCAGCAGGTGCACCGGAGGGGAGAAAGCCTGACTGGGGGATAATCCAGGTGCCAAATGATGACAGGACTGCAACAAAAGCAGAGGGACCTCAGATTCTCACTTCAACCCACTGTCATAGTGACGTCTTGTCTGCTAGGAACGCTCACTCCATAAACGTCAAAACAAATGAAAAAGAAGGACTAAATGAAAAGGCAAATTAATTCCTCATGTCTGCCCCCTTCTTCCCCTGAGCAGACACACATGTACAGCGGAGAGGCTGCAATGCACACCCTCCTCTCACTGAACTCAGCCCCTGCTAGAGAACTCCTGGCCAGTACAAATTTAGACAGAAAACTAATCACACAAACACTCTCGGCTTCAGCAGAAGAGTGAGCCATTTAATCCAGTTCGACTGAGCAGGAAAAATGCAAAAGTAAGATATGAATGGACACAAACAAAAAGGACTGGAATGAGCTCATACTACAAAAAAACTGAGATAACCCAACAATTTTTTCACGGGCACCCTAGTTTATTTCACAAGAGGGACACATTTTTTTTGTTGTTATTCCAAAAAACAAACTGAGGTCTTGAACCAAGTACAATCTATATGACATTATAAATATTCACACTCTTTTTTCCCCCTATCCATAGAAATAAGATCAAATAAAATGGACATATTTCATCTGACCATTTTCCCTAAATGTACGCTCTTTCAGAAAAGGAGGATGAAATATAAAACAATGCCCTTTTCAGGGTGCTTTAGTAAAGTTATACTCTGTGACCTGGGGTTGGGCTCTGTCCTGGGGCTTTACAGGTGATCATTTAACGATCCAACGAGAGACAGCGAGCTCAGTGGAAGGAGCACAGGCTTGGAAAAAGACAGACAGCGGGAGGAAACTGGCTTTTGACCCTCATGGAAGTACTTAATTTTTCCTCCAGTTTGTATCCCTAAAATAAATCCATGGTTTTCTTTACTAGCATTATTTAAATTTGATTTTGTCACAGCTAACTGAATCTTTTAGCAGCTCAGGAGACAAGGCCAAGTGCTGCCGCAGTCCCTCTGTGTGAGGTATCACGCGGTAAGCTGCAAGGGTAAGTGAGCCAAAGTGTTCTGATTACATAACTTTCTAGTTGCTACCTTAGGAAGCAATTTTAAGTATGTGTGAGCAAAGGCCAGTGACAATCCCTGTATCTGAAAGACTCAGGACATATTCATTTCTGCCTAAACCTTCTTGCTCTTTAGCTTTCTACCAGATGCACTTTCCAGCTCTGTTCTGGAGAAGATTCAGTCATGAGCACTCCTTCCCCCACCCTCCTTCCCTGTTGAGAGAAGAGGCCTCTTGAACTCAGCACCCACCCCAGATTATGGGTTCTGGACCACGGGCAAAAGGTAGACAAAAACACGGGACAGAAAGAATATCAAAATAAAGATACTCCTTTCTGGAAAAGGACAGCCGGCAACCTTACAGCCACTTAAAACACAACTTGAATGCATTTTATGTGTGCAGTTTAAATGAGAAAATATTATAGTCAGGATTTTTTCTGAGGAATGCCATAATTATTTCTTAAGTCTAAATTTTGTAGGTTTTTGTTTTTGTTTCTAGGTGTAGTAAGCCTTGAAAAAAAGACTTTAAAGTTTCTTTTTCTGAATCACTGTAAAAATGAGAGAAATTTAAATAATTGCCTTTGAAGAAATATTTTTTGATATTTAGACCTCTCAATACTGGGTTCCAACAAAAGATCAGTCAAAAAAATTGAGTTTTACCTTCAAACTCTGAAATGTATTCTACATTGTCACGTCATAAGAGAAGGGACACTGTGCTGTGTTCACTGCCCTATCACTTCCTGGAACATTCAAGAAATGGTATCTAATAACTAACTGTTGACTGACTGATGCGGGGAGCTATGCTCAACAGGGACAGCCTTAGACAGTGACTTGACTAAACTCACAGATCCCCGTATAAATGAAAATGGAGAGAATCTACCATTGGGAACAGAGCTGAAGCTGAGACAGTCAAGGAGAACGCTGAGACACTCCAATGGGGGAAGAACTGTCTTTTCAACAAACGGTACTGGGATTACTGGAAATGCATACGAAAAGAATGAACTTGGATCCCGAGCTCACACTATACACTAAAATGAAGTAAAAATGGGTCACAGACCTCACTACAAGAGATGAACTATAAAACTCAGAAGAAAACACAGGAGTAAATCTTTACAACCTTGGACCTTGTTAGATTTGACACTAAAAGCATAAGCGACCAAATAAAAAATAGGTGAACTGGACTTCATCAAAATTAAAAATAAAAAGACAACCTAAAGAACGGGAGAAAAATACATACAAATCATGTACCTGATGAAAGTCTACTATCTAGAATATATAAAGAACACTTACATCTCAACAATAAAAAGACAACCCAATTAAAAAATGGGCAAAGGATCTGAATAGACATTTCTCCAAAGAAGATATAAAAATTATCAAAAAGCACATGAAAAGACGTTCAACATCATTAGTGATTAAGGAAACACAAATAAAAACCACATGAGGTATCACTTCACACCCACTAGGATGGCTATAAAAAACAAAACAACAACAAAAAGACAGAAAATAACAAGCCTTGGCAAAGTTGCAGAGAACTGGAATCCTCATATATTGCTGGTGAGATTGTAAAATGATAACAAACACTTTAGAAAACGGTTTGACAGTTCCTCAAAATGTGAGACACAGAATTACCATATGACCCAGCAAAATTCCACCCTTACATATACACCCAAGAGAACAGAAGACATACGCCCACACAAACTCGTCCATGAATGTTCACAGTGACATTATTCATAATAGCCAAAAAAACTAAAACAAATCCAAAAAATGAAACCAATTGATAAATGTTTAAACAAAATGTGGTATATGCCTATACAATATATCACTTGGCAATAAAAAGGCAGGAAAGACTGATAACATGGATGAAACTTGAAAATACTATGCTAAGTGAAAGAAGCCAATCACAAAAGACCACACAATTCATTTACATGCAATGTCCAAAATAGACAAATCTATAGAGACAGAAAATAGAGTAACAGTTGCCAGGGACTAAGGCAAAGAAAATGTTCTAAAATTAGACTGTGAGAGAGCGGTGAATGCTGCACAGCTCTGTGAGTATACTAACAACCAGCGGGGGTATACTTTAAGTGGGTGAATTTTGTTGTATGTGAATCATATCTCGATAAAGCTGCTAAATATAGATAAAAATGCAAAAAAGGAAAAAAGAAACAAAACAGAGTTTCGTACCAGCTAAAGCAGATACAAGAAAAGCCAAGTCACCGCCGTGGTAGGGGAAGCTGGCCAAAACTCGCCTCAGCCCAAGTTCATGGGCCCCTCCAACGGCAGGCCCCGGGCTGGGCCGGGAGGATATGGAAAGCCAAGTCAGGTGGCCCCCACTTTCATGGGTCTTAAATTCCACGAGTGAAAGAGAGAGCGGCTAAGTAAACACACTATGTGGGCGAGGGATTATTTCACCGGATACGAGTCCTAAGGGGGAAGGAAGTCAGTTGTACTGCGGGCCAACCGAGGTCTGGAACTGAATGGGAGAGACAGCAAGATCCTTGGAGAACTCAAGATGAGAAAGGAAGGATGAAGTGAGGGTTAACTGTGAGAAAAGCTGGGGGAGGGGCGTCTGGGGAACCGGCAGGCACAGAGGTCCAGGGGCAGGAGGGGAAGAGGCAGTGTGAGCAGCAGAGGGAGGGAGGCGGGGGAGGGACAGCGCCAGACCGCGCAAGGCCTTCCAGCCACACGAAGGGTTCCGTTTAAGTCCTAAATCCTACGGGAATGCACGGAGAGCAGGTGACTGACGAGGTCCAACTTGCATTTTGGGGAAGAGGACTTGAAAGGGCTGAAGCAGACGCTGGCAGACCAGTTAAGGGGCTGCTACAGTGGCCCAGATGAGGATGGCCTGGATGTGGGGCAGGGCAGAGAGCACCACGGCAAGGACGGGATCTGCCAGGAAGAGTGGATGGCAGGCACGCTCTCATCACACCAAGGCCTCTGAGGCCCTTAATTCCACATATCCTTAAATTAACAGCATTAACTAAGGTAATCTGAACACCCGCCTCGGTTTCAATGCTTTTATCACCACTAACATGGCACCAGGCACTCAAAGCTCTCAGTCACCAGAGAAACCTGGCCATTCCCAGCTGCCCTCCCTCCCCCGCCCCCC
>NW_020174555.1:418355-427409 GCF_003031525.2 Neophocaena asiaeorientalis asiaeorientalis
CCCAAGATAAAACTGAAAGTGCTCACAGGAAAAGCCCTCGCTGTCAGCACATGCAAATTAAACTTTCTCTAGGCCTTCCAAGCCCTTACAAAATGCAGGTCAGATCACAGCAGTCTCCAGCCTAAAACCTTTCAATACAATCCCACTGGTTTTAGAACTTAAACCAAATCCAAATTTGCAAATAAAAAGAAATCTTCCTTAAAATCCTGAGGAAGGGCTATTCCATTTTATAAAAAAATGGAAATAGTATGTTAAATCCCTAAGAATGACCTATTGGGTGGCAAAGCACCCAGACATTACATTACAGGTAAATTAATTTTGCTTCTCTCTCCACTGGAATGAGAGCTCCATGGAGACAGAGGTGCCAGACTCATGCCTGGCCCAGAGCAGAGGCACAGTGAAACTGATGGTGAAGGAAAGCCTGGTTACCATGACCTAGAAGAAGTCAGAGCAGTGGGCTTTAGTTATTCATTAAAAAGAAAGGGTAGGTAAGGTGGTAAGCTTCACAATACGTTGGGTCAAGTGCTTTTGGAATTTCAACAGTTATCCACAGTTGCAGGGAAATATAAATAATCGAAGGGAAAAAACGGCCAACCCTATAAGCGATTAATGAAATACACATTAAAAGAATTTTAAGGTTCCATTATATACCTACTAAGACATTGAAAACATTTCTCTCCCCTGAGCCACACCCAGGCAGGACTCATGGCAGGAGGGCGGGGAGAGGGAAAGACGCTTGCAGGAATGTCATTACCAGTGACCAGGGAGGGTCTGGCTCCCTGAAAAGCACCCTGGCGAGATTAACAAGCCCTATAAACCGGTTGGTAGTCTTTAACTACAGAATCCTCTTTACAAAATACACCCCAAGGAAACACGTAGTCCAAAAGAGAAATAAAGAAACCTGTAAAATATGTACATGGCCTATTTTCATCATAAAAATAATGAAAAACTGGACACACTGCAAATGACCAACAACAGGACTAAGCAAACTATGGAATATCAACACCGTCAACTATACAGCCGTTAAAAAGGAGTATACGGATTTCACTGACACTTTACATACATACATTATTTCCATATGTACCAGGATTTTTTCCAAAAGCGGAACATGTTAAAATCCCACTTCTGACTAGGTAAAAAGGTCTGTCTGTACTCTGTGTAAGACACATAAATGTAGAGGCTACAAAGTTTGGTATTTATCAGCATTCAAAATAAATGTCCTACTAAAATCACCTGTGTCTGTGAAAGCTGAACGCTCTGGACCTGTGGAAGCAGAAAGTAAGCATTTGGTAGCTGTTTTACAGACCCTTCTGCAGAGATTCTGCGAGTGCCAATGCCAGACACCTGCAGGGGAAAAAAAAAAATTCTATTACTTTTGAAACACATTTGACGTAGTGCTGAAATACCTTTCCAAAGGAAATCTGTGTTCATCAACTTGGCCGTCAAGACTATTAATCCAATTATTATATTTATCTTCGTCCCCCAAAAACAAAAATGCAACAAAAGTTGCTGTACTTAAGCTGAATGTTCCTCAGTGCAGCAAATCCCTTCAGAAATAGACAACTTTTCTGATATGGGACCACAAGTTACATGAAATCCTGTAAGAATTAGCCACCAAAGTGATAGATCTTGGCACTTAAATGAAATATGTCACAGATACCGCTTAAGATAAAGATTCCTGACTATTTCTGTGACCAACAACAAAAAGACTCCTCTCCCTCCCTCCCCAGTGCTTTGCCAGAATAGGGAGCTCCCTGGGGACGGGCCCCCAAGCATGCAGTCCGTGTCCCCAGAGCAGAAACAGTCCTGAGCCCGGGAGAGGAGGAAGCAAAACCCCCAGGGGCCGCCCTCACAAGCTTTCTGTCCCTGGACTGCGGGAGGTGAGCGTCGTGAGTTTTGAAACCCCATTATATTTTATACTAGAAAACCGTCGGGTAGATTTCTCTGTTTTGTTCTGATACCCTTTCGAGATCCAAGGTGCATTCCAGCCGTGCACTTTGCACGAAAGATGGCCACCTGGCCCGTGTGGCAGAGGAAGGAGGAGGGCTGGTTAGCTGGACATCAACTAAGCAGCCTTAGACTTGAATGACATAAACTAGGTGGCAACATTTCCAAAAGGCTTTTCTTTAACACCCAAACTCCTTCATTACGTCAACAGCCAAATATGACCAACAGAAAAAGCTACTTACATGATAAGAAAGAACTCCATGTGAGGAGGTATTAATAAATAAAGAACTTTCAATGCTTCCTTCTTCAGTAGGTAAGAAAATAATTCTGAAGGACGTTTTCCCCATTGCTGGAATTACCTGAAAGAAAGCTACCTCATTAGCCACTTGGAATGGCCCCTCTTTGACAAATTGTCTTTCACAGACTTTCTTCTTGACAATTCCTGTTAACAGATATCTGCGTATTCTTGCACCCTTGATTTATGCATATCATGAATCCCCGAGAATGTCCAAACAGATCAATATCCAACAATCTAAGAGAAAATATCAAAGAACACACCGTGGACTTAGGGCAAGACAGCTTTCACCCCGAGTGGAGCCATGTGCCTCATACCTTTCCTTTATTCTCCTCTTCCTCCCCCATGTGTTCAAGGGCCTGTGTCTAACACACTTCCACCTCCACTTAAGTAAAGAGAACCACCGGTGTACCGACATGTTGCTACTGAGTAAAAGTCAGGGACAGCGTTTATCTGGATGGACTGTCATGATCAAAATACTGGGCTCCCCCTTACTCCACTTCCTGAGTCCCAGTATTAAAAAAATATGGGGATAGTAAGGAAAATAAACTCTAGCAGTAATCTGGATCTTCATTAAAAGTTAAAGACCTTTTAAAAGTTTAAAAACTAAAGTTAACTTGAATTACTAAAATTAAGACTATTAGGGACTTCCCTGATGGTCCGGTGGTAAAGAATCCGCCTTCCAATGCAGGGGACGCAGGTTCAATCCCTGGTCGGGGAACTAAGATCCCACATGCCGCGGGGCAACTAATCCCACGCACCACAACTACTGAGCCCACACATCGCAACCAGAGGGAAGCCCGCGCTCCGCAACAAAGAGCCCGCGCACCGCGACGAAGAGTCCACTTGCCACGATGAAGACCCGACACAGGCAAAAAAATAAATAAATTTTTGAAAAAATTAAATTAAATTAAAACTATTAGAAGATCAGGGTTTTGAGTTCTGTGTTATGGTACATATTAGCTTCACAAGGAACCACTCACCCCCCTTAGGCCTGTATTTAGAAAAGAGTCCTAACCATCCCAGCACGCTCGCCAGGTGAAGAGATCACCACTGTAAACTTGTACTAGTTACTAAATGCTTCAGCACTGGTAGTCACTACGAGACAAGTAATATTAAGGTTCTTTAAGTATGAAAAAGTCGTATTGAATACACACGCATTACTACCTAGTTTAAATTCGTTAAACTTTTTTTTTCCACATAGATAATCAAGAGTCACCAAAATTATGAATCTGAACAACTGAAAAAATAAATGCTAAAGCAAACACATAGAAGGAAAGCGTCTGGGTAGCAGAAAAAGGGGAGACAGGCAACAGAAAGTGAAAAAACTACAGGCAAAGAGAGCAAGAAAAGCTGGCAGCCCGCCACAGCACAGCTTCCAAGACGCGTCCACACTCACCCTGCAGTGAACGGGAGGCACATGGAAATGTCCCGCAGCTGTAAACACGGAATTCACCACGACCTCGCTGTCCCTGCTAGGGTTATACGCATAGAGAATCTTCGCTGCAGGGTGTCCCAGGAACCTAGGAGGGGAACAAGGAAAACACACAAGGGATTGTATGGTTATAAACAAAATCATCCATCCATCCATATATACACTCTAAACCCAGAAAGCTGTTGAACTTCATTACAAAGTTAAAAGCAACAATCCTATTGTTAATAAAGCATTCTATCCACAAGAGTCAAAAACATTTTTTAATCCTTTCTTTTACAAGACACTCACGCCAACCCACAGTAGCACCCCAGCTGATTTTTGTATTAGAAGAATTCAACCCATCGAGGCCATTGAATGCTTCCCAAAAAACACCTAGGGGGAACTAGGTATCTGTCTGACATGGGTCTCTAATGCAAAAGGAAATATGTTTAGATAAGAAACTGTACTCACAGAAAAAGCCAATCTTCTTAGGGTTCATTTTCTGAGTAATACACTTAAAGATACTTTTGGGGGGAATGGATTTCAACTGGCAAAGAGACTGCGTTAAGTCTTATAAAAGAAAACTTAATTGTTAAACACCATTCTTCCGAGAAAAATGAAAGCTCTGCAGCACTTTCTAGCTTTGGCTGTTATCCATTTAAAACATGAGTCTTTCAGAAAACTCTAATGAAAGCTTTGGCTCCTTCATCCACAAACATGCACATAAAAGTGTTACACATACTTTCAAAACTTTCCATGACCCTCAGTTAAGAATCTCTGCTCTTCAGCAAATACCCTAACTAATGGAAACCTTGATGTTGAATCTTTTCCACAGGGCTCTCCATCTACAAGGTGGGCTCTGACAAAGGAACTTCAAGAGGAAAGGGGCCAGTTTCTAGCCCAGCTGCCTGGAGCTACCTGCAATGTTCCCTCGAATCGTTTACTCTGATTGCTAATACCCAATACCAAATTCACTCCAGTTAAACCGTGTTGTGATAAATAGAGAGCCAGCAAAAATTTCACTTAAGTCATCTTTCCAGTTTTAACACCCTCAGTGGCAGAGGCCCAAATAAACGGTTCTCTTTAGTATGGCCTAGAAGTGAAACTATATTCTAAATACAGGAAAAAAAATCATCTACATCATGTTTGTGTTTTTCTGATTTTGTTCCAATTTCTCTTATATTAAAAACTAGGGGTTCAGGGTTTCCCAGGTGGCGCAGTGGTTGAGAGTCCGCCTGCCGATGAGGAGGACGCGGGTTCGTGCCCCGGTCCGGGAGGGTCCCGCGTGCCGCGGAGTGGCTGGACCCGTGGGCCGTGGCCACTGGGCCTGCCTGCGCGTCCGGAGCCTGTGCTCCGCAACGGGAGAGGCCGCAGCCGTGAGAGGCCCGCTGTACCGCAAAAAACAACAACAAAAAAAAAAACAAAAAAAAAACTAGGGGTTCACAGTTGAATATTAAAAAAAAACATGTGCTTTAGGAAAAATTAAGTGCATGCTGTTTCTCTTATATACAATAGGATTTCCAAAATACTGTATTAGTGCCATCAAATCCTTGGAATTTTTCTTTCAGCTTTTCCTTCTACTTTTAATCACAAGTCTTAGTTGGAGACTTAGTATGTCCAATATGTATTTTAAAAGTCCTTAACAGCCAGTTACAAATAAAATACAATAAGTGTGATTAAAACGTTGATCTTTTTTAGAGTGTTCTTAAATAAAACAACTAAAAATTTTTTATACTATCATAGCACCTCAGAAAGCCCTGTGTCAGGAGTACTAGGCTCACATCTGCCTTTTCCCTCAATTAAATTAAATAAATAAGAACGTCCATGATTTTCTGTTTTACGTGAATAATCTGAATCAATCAGCAGTTATTAATACTTATCCTCAAAGCTTTTGTTTCCTTCACATAATTGGAATGCAAGATTTTTAGTTTCAAAGGATACAAATGTCTCCCCAAGAAACACCTTAAAAAATAAGACCACAAAACTGCAATGTAACAGAGCCCAGTGGCTGTGTCCAGCAGAAACCTCATCAGACCTAACAGAGAATGCTGGCTGAAACCTAGTCACCACAGTACTATTTTTATCCTATTTTTTTTTAATTCTATTTTTAAAAGTGTTATGAGGATAAGAATTTCCTTCACTAGTGACAACTGGAAGATACTCTATTAATTTAATACTACAAAAGAATGATTAAAATTTCTTATGAATGATTAGCACGTTTAATCTCAGGACCAGCAGAATATTAACCCTTAACATAAACCCTAAGAAGTAGGCAGGGGGCAACTGAATAACATGATCCTGATTCTGCATCCTAGAGGGAAACCAGAACTCTGAGAAGGAATGAGGTTTGCTCAAGGTCAACGCCAAAATAAACAACAGCAAAACCTGACCTAGGGCAGTGAAGAAATGAGAACTCTCTGGTTAAAATGTGTATCTAATGCCTATGGATTAGACCATTTGTTAGATGCAAGGTAAAACTTGACTAATTTTTTTAAAGTGTTCTGATTTAGGCTATATTTTGTTATTATTGAGGTTTTTTTTAACTGCAGCAAAAATAATTTATTCCCATAACCATATCCTGGATCTCAATTATGAGAAAAATAGCATGGTACACGCTGGCTTAGAAATCAAAAGATTTACTCTGTCACTTCCAGTAAAATGACCTTGGGAAAACTGCATTACTTCTCAGCAACAAATATATGAGCATTTGCAGTACATGCTCCAATACAGAGATATTTGGAAATGATTCTCTCTTAGACAACACCTACCTCCAATATCCTTCCAGGATTGCAGTTAAGACTCAACTCACAAGAGACAAGATTGTACTTTAAGAACTATAAACTACTATATAAACAAAACTGAATTATCCAAAGGTGATTCAAGTCTAAAACTCAGTAACCTTTTCAAATCAAGAACTTTAAACATTTCTTTTCAACACGCTTCCAGCTATTAGAACCAGAAATTGATGTGCAGAGCTAATTAACATACACAGATAATACATACATACATCCAATCATGTGCACTGAAGGATATTTTTATATTACTGAAGAGTAAATATACTACGGACAGCCAGTCTCCCATGAACTGGAATTGTTATCCTAATCTAAGTGTATTTACTACTATCCATCTTGTTATATCTACCAATCTGTAACATACACTTTTTTTTTTTGTAACATACACTTTAAAGTAGGTTCTGCACTGAAATTTCTTTTTACAATACTTTTGACAAAAGCAAAGTGAACTCAGAATTTGAAATCAGTGAGGTTTGATTATAAAACCTCATTCTTTACCTAAGAATAAAAATACAAAAATTCAAAAACAAAAAAGTAGGCGCCTAGACTCTTGTAAAATCAGCAAGCTCCCTTCGCACTTTTATCACTTCTTCCTTTTACAGACTCTCCTTAAAAAGCTCAACAATTTTAAAGTGCTTTTAGATTTAAAATTCATTATTCTTCATGGCAGCTCTGATATTTTGATGATCAGAAGGAAACCAGATGAATAAAGGAGAGCACACCAGGAGACCACCACTAACTCACCCCAGATGCTCTCCTAGCACCATGGCTTTTTCACTCACAAAACTTTTCTTGTAACTGAAAAAAGTTCTTCATAAAACTGAAGTGATATTCCAGGCTGCTAAAACAAGCAGAGTTTTTAATCCTGAAACACTCTTTAACTTCCACCTCGAAATTCTACTAACGTGAAATTACATCTACTCAGTGCAGCAAAATTCTGCATCCAAGGAGTCTTAACACTTCATTACAACCAACATGAGTCCTGAAGTTCCCTCCTGAGCACAGCTTCACCATTCTCTTCCTCAATTTCTCTGAGTTCCCAGATCAGTCCTTCAACCGACACTCAGATCACATCCCCTTCATCTCATGGTTCTCAACAAGATGTACTACAAGGAATTACAGCTTCCACACTGTCTTCCCCACTTAACTTGTTTCCAAAGCCTCAATCATAGTAACTAATGTATGTACAATTTTGAATCCCAAAGCATAAGGAGCAGTAAAAACTGAGTGAATAAGTGAATCTAATTTTAAAAATTCAGAAACCATCAATATGTAGAGCTTTTCGTTATAAAATAACCTGCTTTGTTTCAGAAAAACAAGGACTTACTATCGACTTAAATTATACGGTACATTCATTAAAAACTAAAGAAAGGGCTAAAACAACTCTTACACTCTCCTTTTCACAAAAATGTTCCTTTTAACAAGTTCTAGGATCAATCTCTCTTGATATTATCTATATATTTAAAATATATTTAACATCATACATCTACATAAGCGATATCCTGAAAGCAAAGAGTGTAAATAATAAATTACTAAAAATTATAAAGAGAAGATACTTACTGAACTCCAAAATCTAGAACTGATGGCTGAAAATGTAAAGCTTTTCCACTAAATAGCTTGTCTGAGAAGCTAAAAAAGACAAGACGAGACAGATTAATTTTTGTTGTACTTTTAAAATTTGAATGCTGAGTTAAGAGGATATACTTGGGCCGATAGCTCTCATAAGATATAATTTTACTTCCTTATAAAGGAGTCGGAACTAGATTTAAATGTTAAAGCTGAATTATTTGAAGCCTAATATAATTCTACAGCTGCAAAAATTTAAGATACTCTTAGATTATGGTTAGTATAACTTCATACCAAATATATAGATTCTATAAGCATTCAGATAAAAAATGGAGATAGATTTAATTTTTAATAGGCTTCATTTCTGGGCGAATTCAGGAAACATATCTATTTTCACAAACCCCAAATCAAGAAAAGACACACAAGGGCGGGAGCTGAGGGTAAGGGGTTGCAGAGGGAGGGAGCTTCGGCCTCCACGTTCGTTAGACAAGTTGTAACAGGGAAAGGATCAGGAGCATAGCCAGGATTGCTCCCAAAAGCTGAAACCATCACCAGGTCTGTATTTTAAATATTAACAATCAAATAAAATCTCATACGGCAGGTCATATTTTCAGCAGTTGTTAATCATTACTATGATTTCATTTTCCTTCAGAACCAAAAGCCAGAAATTAAAATACTAAAGAACATATAAAGACATTAAAAAATAAGCTATAACAATATATATACATACTTAAAGACTTAAAATACAAAATATATGTAAATATATATATAAATATAAAATATATACACGTGTGTGTATCAAGAAAGTATTAACTGTCATACGACATTTCTTTTAAGAAATTCTTTTAAAAAAAAAAAAAAAACAGTAGGTCCTTGTTGGTTATCTATTTTAAATATAGTAGTGTATACTTGTCAACCCCAAACTCCCAATCTATCCCTCCTCCCCCATCCCTCTCCCCTGGTAACCATAAATTCATTCTCTAAGTCTGTGAGTCTGTTTTGGTTTTGTAAATCAGTTCATTTGTATCTTTTTTTTTTTT
>NW_020174555.1:427434-437596 GCF_003031525.2 Neophocaena asiaeorientalis asiaeorientalis
TTTTTTTTTAGATTCCCCATATAAACGATATATTTGTCTTTCCCTGTCTTACTTCACTTAGTGTCACAGGACATTTTAAAAGCCATGTACTCCAAAAATACTTAACTGGAGAAGCTCCTAAATGTAGCATGCGTAACTGTTTTCAATGACTCAAGTAAGTTTTCCAAAATACAATCTTTCCATGTTCTCCTCCCGCAAAGTAGCCCTCCAGCAAGCACAGTCCAGAGGCTGGTCCAGGAATAAACATTTGAGTTTGAAACTTGCCGGCCCACAGAAACGCTATAACCTTCAGCAAGCCCCTCTCCCATTTTTCTTGAAGGTGCAAACAATACAGAGAACCCCTTCCAAAATCCTCATCTCATAGGAAGAATCCTGGTTGCAATCTCTTCTTCCTCTCTCCACTTTTCTGCCTCTGTGTAAGCTTCCCTTCCTCCATCCCCTCTCCTAAGAATCCTTTCTCTGTTATCTCTTATCTGTATCTCCTTTATTCTACCTCAGCATCAACTGTATTAGTAATAAAGGTGACCTCACTGTCCATCTGCCAACCTCCTCCCTCGTGGCCAGCTCGGGCAGGTGAGAGGTATGCTATTTACTGGTCTCTCTCAAGCCCCAAAAGGCCAGTACTAACTCCATGACTTGCTTGCAAAGAAAGGCCACAAACACACACCCAGTTGCCTCCAGAAATGTTTTAAAGAGCCACAGGAGGCGACATAGAGAGTTGCCAACATCAGACGCACCGCAGTCACCCCCACTCCAGACAGAGATGGTCAGGGCTCAGCATTCCAGAAGGAAAAGAAAACAGGCAACTTCACATGCCAAGAATGATCTTAGGAAAGTCAGGCTACTGTATTAGTAAAAAGTAAAATAACTAATGAGAGTCTTCTTCCTGCCTTGGGTACTGAAAGTGGATTTATCATCAGATTTCACACACAACTTCTGAATGAAGACGAGGTTTTGGAGGATTTAAGTAATTCACCCAAGATCACACAGTCACTAAGAGGCACAGCCAAAATTCCAATGCAGATCTGTCTATCCAGGTCACAAACCTGAACCCTGCATGGAGTTCAAGTCCATCCAAGTTCACATGACCTACCCAAGGAACCAAGGCAGTGTCACCTGCCAGGACAGGGGCAGGGCTTCAGAGCTGAGACCCAAAGCCGTCACTTAACTTCTCAAAAGTCCCAGCCTTAGTATCTGTAACATGAAAATAACAACAGCATCCACCTTATAGCTATCATGAGGTTAAAATGAAATAATAATGCCTTTGCTACACGCCTGGCACATAGTTAAGTGCAATAAATATTAGATCGTGTTACTAAGAGGATGACTGTCATCTAACAGGAAAAGCAATGAGAACAGATGCAGAGGCCAACTGAGCGTGGAGTCAGAGCTGACCTCAGGATTTAGAAGTCCCAAATGGGGTAGTAGTAATTATCTCTGAATAGAACAAGTGAAATATAAACCTGGGCTGTCTCACACCATAACAGAGTTTTCTAAAACCCACGAGCAGGAAGTTTTTCATACCCAGTGAAAATCAGACATTTAAGCAGTACGGTAGAGACTTCAAAGAAACGATTTTTTGACCTCACAATGGAGAAATAAAACCATGTCAGTATTTTTTCCTAAAAGTCACAGAACAGATTTATCTTTCTCATTTGGTCAGTTTCAGCTCACGTGACTTTACAATCTGGAAACCAGATCAAGTTGTACAAGGAGATTTAACATCACTATATGAGTTAAAAAGTTAGTTCCCATAGATAAAACCATTTTAGACACAGGTACTGACCTGGAAGGATCTCACGCACATACCTATGACCTCGAGTATTAAAGACTGAAGGGGGAAAAAAGCAGCAAACTGCCAAAATTTAGTCAACTATAGACATCAACAATTATCCTCAAATTATCAGTGCTAGCTAGGAAATCATAGGAAATCATACTGTGTTTAAAGATGCCAAAGTTTTCATTTCTAAATTGACAACATCAAAGAAATAACTTAAGCCTCAAGAGCTTCAGAAATAAAAGGTACACTGTCTTCCCTTTCCTTTTTCTCTCAAAAATCAGCATTACCCTCTTCACATCTGTACCCTTAACAATACAGATGATTCTTTTATGTGGAAGTCCACCTGGCCTCTTGTACTCTTAGGAGTCCCCACATCTGCCATAAAATAAAGGCATGCATCTTGTGAAACTAAATTATAAATTCATGCCATGTATTTCTAACTTTCACCCTTTCCCCATCTGCAAGATGATTATAAGGAAAAGCCCTTTATTAAAAGAGAAAAAATAAGAGCGAGCCTGTTCTGCTTCTATAGCAGGAACGAGGCACAGAAATAAGACATAAAACTGACAGCAAACTGAGGCGAGGCACTCCTGTTATATGGACCCCGTCCCATGCCCACTTATTCTGAAGATGCCCTCCTCCTGCAGAGTCGCGCCTTCCCTCAGCTTCAGGACATGTGGACAAGGAATTCCACACATGCTTTTTTGAAAGAATATCTTTGCTTAAGATTACCTGACTTTTTTATCTTCTTTCTCTCTCTTTTTTTTAACTTTGGCCATCTTTTTTCTCTGTATATAAAACAAAGAAACACAGTTCGAAAAAGTGGCTAGTAAGAGGAAAGAAATTTCACTAGAAATGAGAAGACCTTGGGTCAGGTCCCAGCCAGGAGCTCCCACGTGACACAAGGCTTGGTCTCCTCTTCAGCAAATCGAGGGGGCTGGGCTGGATGATGCCAAGATCCTTAGAAAAGCACTCGGATGCCCAGTCCTCCTTCCTAGGAAAATTAAATCGATCTGCGAATATCAGACACACCCTTTAAAAAAATTCAATCCAGTAACTTAGATATAAAAATGAATTAACTATAACCAACTGTTCTTGCCATTCACAAATGTTATCCAACCAAAACACATCATTTCAGACGCAATGCTCCTCCTCTTGGGAACGAGCACAAGGGCCCAGGGGCTCGGGCCCCTGCCTCACAGCCCTCGGCTGAATTCGGTGTGGCCCAGCTGCACGGGGCGCAGGCGGCCGGCTCAGAAGAGTCTCCCCTGAAGATCGTGATCCAGGAGGCCGGGCCAGGCTTGTGTGCCAACAGGCAAAACTCAAAGATCAAGAGAGTTCAAAGCGCAGGGGAGGAGAAACTTACTGAAAGAGTCAGGAAAGGCTTCGAGGGCTGGGGCTCCACCGACAGCAACCCTCAATGGAAACTGAACCAAGGCACCTCCGGCCAAGCTAACAGCTTGAGGAGCACAGGTCACTTTGGAGAACACCCTCTGAGCATCTGGTGGCTCCAGCCAGATGCAGAGTGGGGAGCACAAAGCCGGGCGGGAGTGTGAGAAGGGAGGAAGGAGAGCGCAGACAGGAGCGCAGCCCTGAGACTGAGAAGGCACTGCCACTGACAAGGCCACTGCATTGTTAATCCCCTTGGACCCTGAGCAGGAAAGAGGGACTTCTAGGACTCAGCTGCTATTCCCAGGGATCTTGGAGGAATTCAGTACTTCTCCCTTATGCAATGCAACTGGAACCCACCGCTGTACAGATATAAGAAGCCCCAGCCTGCAGCAGCCCTTAGGAATCTTGCCCACAGTCAGACTGGCCACCGCAGGGCAAGGTCTGCACAGCCCCACCAATGGCACTGACACTGCCCTGAGTACCCCTCGGATCCATCGGTACCAGCTCTAGGGCCTTCAGTTGAAGAGCGAACGGCCCAGGCTGCATGATTTATGAAATGAGTTCTGTAACTACACGAGTTATAAAATTCTACATCATAATTTTGGTAGTACAAATTGTGTTCTGCTTTACTTTTAATTTAAAAATTACTTCTCCCCAGAAGTCTACTGAAAGGAAAAGAATATGAAATACACAGGCATGTCTACTTAAGTTAGAAATGTCATTCTTCCTGGTAAATTAACTATTCGCAAAGAACAGCTTAAAAATGGAGGCAGAGGGACTCCCCGGCGGTCCAGTGGTTAGGACTCCACGCTCTCCCCAATGAGGGCACAGGTTCAATCCCTGGTTGGGGAGCTAAGACCCCGCAAGCCGCAAGCCAAGAGGCACGGGGGGGAGGGGGAAATGGAGGCAGAAACCCGTATTCTTCCCCATTAAATTCCCAGAGAGGAAAAAAGTCATTTGGTAGTAGACGATTTTCCTAGTTTCTTCTACTATAGAAGCCCTGGGCTTCAAAGTCAAAGTCGAGGAAAGTCCTTGGAGCAGTACCAACAGTGGTCTGTTGGAGGAGGTCTCACTGACAAGAGATCTGGGATTTCAAGCCACCTGGCGCGGTGATGGCCAACCCCTCCAAGGCCAGGACAAAAGTCCTCCACAGCAGTCCGCCCCCTGAGTTGCTGATGTCCTTCTCCATCCAGAGGAGGTGTTCCTTCTCTCAAAGACGACCCCTACCTCGCCTTTCTGCGTGGGTCCTGGGCTGATTCCAGGGCCTCCCAGCCCCATCCTGCCCTCCCCAGGGTTTTCACCATCTCCTTACCCGCGCCGTCTTTCTCGTCCACTTACCCACGTGACACTCACGCCCCTTCACTTGAGAAGAGGCCCTGATGCTTCTCACCCGCTCCAAGCCCTCTCTGCCCTTCGCAGCCAGCTGCCGGTAAGAGCACCAACGACCGCAGGCACGTCTACTGAGCACTTACAGTGCAAGGATGCTGTGCCAAGCGCTTGATTACCCCGTGTAACCCCATACACCCTGTGGGTGCTGTTAGTACCCCGCTTCCACACACAGGGACACAGACGCGCTGAGCGCTTAAGTGACCTGCCGAAGCCCATGTAGCCCACTTAGCGGCCGGTGGTTGAAGGGGACCGTGAACCCAGCTCAGAGACCCGCCCCGCGCTGCCTCCGGCCCCCTTCTCTCCCGCATCGCCCCCTCCCTCACCGAGACTGCTCTTACTGAGGTCTCCAGGGATAACAAGCTGTGACCTCGGGGACCGCGCTGACTCACTCTCGGGGCTACTCTCTCCCGGAGTGCCCTCCCTTGGTTTCTAAGCCGTCCCGCCCAGTCTTCCTCCCACCCCTGGGGCTCCCCCTGCTCACCTCTCCCAGGTCACCCCTTCCTCCGCCCTTCCTCAATTCTCACTCTTTCTGGACCATCACACTCACCCCTTAGGCTCACCCATCACCAACAGGGTGATGCTTCCCGTACAGACGTCTGGATTTTTCTGGCTGTCCAGCATCTAGGCTTCCTTACCACATTCACAGATTTGCCACTGTCACCCCTGCTGAGCTGTGAAAGGGCCAATGACAGGTGACCTTGAACAACACTGGGGCTCAGGGGCTCCGCCCCCACACAGTCAAAAGTCTGCATTAACTTTACAGTCAGCCCTCAGGATCCGCCCCCTAGTTGCGGTTCTGCACCCACAGGTTCCATCAACTGCGGATCGTGTAGTCCGTATTGATAGAAAGAGAGCACGTCTAAGTTCACCTGGACAGCTCAAACCCGAGTTGTTCGAGGGTCAACCGCCCTAGTTTTAGTGGCCCAGCTTGCCGCCGGGCGCCAGCACACGACCTAGACTTGGCCAGGCTCACCGGCCCGGGGCAGGGCAGCGGCTAATGATGCCACAAGGGAGGAAAGAGGTAGGGCTGTTCTGGGGTAGTAGCCACCACAGATGGGGAGCAGCAGGGGCCGGGGTGTCCTCAGCAGTCTCCTTCCAGGACACGCTCTGGCTGTGGTTCTCGCTGCAAAGTCCCCTGCTTGCTTGTTTGTTTTCTGAGCCTGGTTCCTAAGTCTTCCTCGAGATTCTCTACGCTGCCCAACATCTTTTCAATGAATTCCTTTTCTGCTTAAATCAGCCAGGGTCGGTTTCTGTGGTCTGACTGATTCATTTCCCAAGCCTGTGTATCTGTGGCCTGGACTCCTCTGCTGAGCTTCTGACTCGTGCTTCCATCTGAAGCGGACGCCAGCCCGCAGACGGCCCCCCGGAACCCCCAAACACAATCCAAGATGGAGCTCAGCATCTTCCTTGGTCTCCCCAGTGGTTCACGGCGCTGTCTGCCCCTCCTGGTGAGCGACAGCCAACCCGCCCAGCCGGGAGCCCTGCTGACACCCTGACTTCTCTACCTTTCTTAACTCCACGCGCGGCCGACACTGAGGGCCGTCCTGGCATCTGACACGCTGATACCACACAAAGCCATCCCCTCCTTCTAGTCTCACTAGCAGGACCTTACATTCAAAAGACGTTACATCTGCACGTTAAAGAATTTTAAATATATTATTGCGTTTACACATTTAATCATACCACAGTCCACATGCTATAAAGAACGCCTTTAGTTAAGTGGTTAAATAACCATGCAAAAACCTATAAAAGAAAAGGCCAGTAATTAAGCGTATGTTTCCTACTCCCAGCCCAACTTTCTCTTTACTGTAAAACATGGCTTCTCATCTACGGTTTAAAGACTTAACATCTTTTCCTAGACTCTACTATATGTTAAAATAGTTTAAAATGATTTTTAAACCTGCAAAATACAAAATACATTTTGCACTACCTTTCAGCTCTAAGACAAGTTAGCGTGAAAAAGTAAATCAGTACTAGACGTCTCCAGCAGTAACAGTCTTGGCCAGATGCTACACGTGGTGAAGAGGAAGCCAAACAGAAATTCACACAAACGATAAGTGAATGGGGAGACCGGGAATGAAGGCCTTTTCCTCCTCAATCATAAGTGGACAATGCCAACTTGTGCAATACGGTAGCTATATTAAGAAAACCAACCAACGTGCCCATATAAATTTAGATATTAGTTCCCTGAACGTGAACAAGCTGGTTTGTTTTTTTTTAACTGAACAATTGTTGACTTACACTATTGTTAGCTTTAGGTGTACAGCAAAGTGATTCTCATATATACACATTCTATTTCAAATTCCTTTCCATTACAGGTTATTACAAGATACTGAATATAGTTCCCTATGCTATACAGTAAATCCTTGTTGTTTATTTTATATATAGTAATGTGTATCTGTTAATCCCATACTCCTAATTTATCCCCTGCCCTTTCTCCTTTGGTAACAGAAAGATACTCACTGACATAGAGAACAAGCTATTTTTTAAAGCTCAACTATGACCCTTTAAGCAACTTGGCATATAAACATCACTTTTTCTTCAACAAAATAATTTTATTTCCTAACACATGGCAAACGTATATATCCAATGTGTACTCATCTTGCACATTTATTCACAGATGACTTCCAAACTACAACCGCCTTGATATTTAAGCAGGAACTAAACATTACCTTAGTTGATATGAAAAATGCTTTTAGATGGATAACAGTATGAATATACTGGATTGGTCATAGCAGAATTTGATTAAGTAGATTAGTTCTATAAATTTAAAGCTTGGGAAAGCCACTACTTTTGCATCTGACGCTTTCAGACGAATGGGATACAGCAATATCAGCTTGTATTCCAGAGAAATTCCTTTAGTTTTTCTGGTGATGGAACCACCATCACCAGAAAAAAAGCGGCAATGTCAAATCCCACCAACGCTAATGCCTTCACTCTACCTGCATCAGACATTACCGCAGCCAAGGCAGTTTGACCTAAGAATCCAAAGAAGAGTAAGAGGCTGTCTGACTTCCACGGGCCTACAGTCTCACATATCACTCAAGGTGGAGCACAGTCCATAAGAGGGAAAGATGCTGTGAAGCAGGTTCAGAAAAGCTTTCTGGACGAGACGGCGTTGAGCAGGACCAGAAGGCTGGATGTGCCGTGTTCAGGTGAACATGGAGGAAGGGGTTCCCGACAAGGGAAACACAAGTGAAGGCGCACGGACTTCAGGAAGGTTGGTAACACAAAAACGGAAGAACCTAAGGGGATTTCTTATAGTTTCTTGAGAGGATGAAAGAGTCATCCTATATAACTTCAAGGTCCAGAACAACATTTTAATTCAAACACAATGCACTGATTGACGTTTTTAATCCCAACGTGAGCAAATATATCAAAACAATTTCAGGCAATTACGAAGAACATTAGCAATATTGTCCGAAAAAATCTAATGAAAAATGCCTAAGCGTTTTAACTGTCCCTTGAAGGTCCAGCCCTCCTGGCCATGGCATCAGTGCGCTGCAAAGAGCAAGGATTCGCGTGCTCTGAACATGCCCCTGTTCGACAAGCTCAAGTCCTCTCCCTTTAAAAGAGAAAAACAAAATCTACCCTCTGAAGGCAAATTTTTTTTGAAAACAGGAATGTAGAAGAAGCTCTTCTGATTGGCCTATCAGGCTTTCCACTTAACATACTAACACAGAGCCCACACTTGCCCACAGAGCATAACTCACTACTGCCAAGCTCACAGCTTACACGATAGAATCCCACCGTCAGCATGGCTTAAACCCTGATTTTTCTCATGTGAAGCCCAAGGCTTACTGACACTGGAGAAACCATCCCGAGTGTGCCCCGAAAAACAAGGACTCCTTAACACAAGACAGAGAGACTGGGGTTTTCTCCTAGGGATGGAGGGGCTGGTAACTCAAAAATGTGTTATGTCAAAGCCAATTTGCCCTTGAGAAATAATGGTCACGGTGTCACGGTTTCTCCCACAGGGTTCTGTGGCAGAGACTGGCCCTCAACATCCCTTCTCTCCTTCTTCCACTTCGTTTTTGGCTGGGCACATTTCCCAAGCTCCCTTGCAGTTAGGTATGGTCACGGGACCAGGCTCCAGCAAATGGGATGTAGGGTCCTGTGGCAGGTGCCAGGAACCCTCTGGCCCTCCCTCCACCCTTCCTCCCATCCGCTGCCATGAACACAATGCCACCACCTCGCACCCTGAGGACCAGGCTGGTGCCCTAGGCGAAGGAATGCGGGGATCCTGGGGGAGTGGGGATCCCTGAAGACTGCCTGGAGCCAGAGGCAGTGTAAAGCGTGTTTTAAACCTCTGGTACTTTGTAGCTCTGTGACCTCAAAAGTTAAGTCTAATTGAAACAGCTCTCACCCTTTTCAAACATCAGAACTGCCAGGGGCCACTGCTCAACAGAACTACCACTATCAAAGAGCCCCATCCGCCCAGCCTCTGCATCCTCCCAGCCTCTGCTTGCCCTGGGGAGGTGGGTCCAGCAGTGCCAGCCTTTCGTGTGGTCCAGAACCAGAGCTTCCCAATAAATCAGCAGACTAAATGGCTACAGCAATAAAAGTAACCCAAACCTGACAGCAAAACAAAACTCCTAAGCAAAGAAAAGACGGTTCCTGCTGTCCCACACTGGGAAAAGCCAATGACTACGGTGGTAGCCTACGGTGGCTCTGGTCACACACTGGTGCCAACTGAGAAACGCCTGTATAGGAACTGCCCTCAGGACCGGTAATACAGAAACTACCTTCTAGTTTAGAACCTATCGTTCTGCCTCGTAACTGCACATGTAGGGACAAGTCTCACACAGGGACTTGTCAGGACCTCTGTCAGACACTTCAGGGAACCCAGACCCATGTGACCACAGCAGAAATAAAAGAGGTGCTGGAAGGAACACACAGGTGATGTCCCCACCTGGCCTTCTAGGCATAAAGTCCGGGCAGGGGCCTCACCAATCAGAGCCCAACACCAAATACACTGCGGGGAGGGCAAGGAGTAAAAATTATTCTACTCTTGAAAGACTGCTTGGAACTTCCTCAGTCATTGATACACATGACTTTCTTCCCCAGGGTGACTGCAGGAACCCTACAATGGGGAAAGGCTATCTTCCTGCCCTATTCAAAGTCCTTCAACACCGTGACAAAGTGCAGAGCTCTTGCAAAACCAGAAGAGGAAAATCGGGGCCAGACTGTGTCCTGTTTCCTAGTCAGTCTTGGGAGAAAGGAGTCCAAAAAAGGTTACGGCAGTGAAAGAAAGAAATCTGTTGAATTCCCAGGGCCTAGAGTCACTGGGTCCCCAGCGGAGACCAACTCACAAAGGTGGAATCAATGAGCTAGATGAGTACAAGAGATCGTTTGTGTGACCAGCTGTTTCCAGTACTATAAAGTTAAGATATCACCCCTGGATCCACCGTGAAGATTAAATGAAATCTGTGTGTAGAGAGCTTCGCAAAGTGCCTGCGGAGTGGTGGAGGCGGGTGTCTGTTCTAAGGGCAGCAGAAAAGCAAAATGGTAAAGATTCATGTTCCGATTTCCATGGACTCTCCAGAAGCAAATCAGGATAAGACCAAAAATGTTTCAGAATTTCACAGACTGGGGAGGGGG
>NW_020174555.1:437606-475332 GCF_003031525.2 Neophocaena asiaeorientalis asiaeorientalis
CTGACAGCACCGGCTGCTCTCAGCTGGAACAGCAGCAAAGTAGCAGGAGCCTCCCTTTCAGTTCAGACCAGGGAACTTAATTGTTCTTAATTATACAGATGCCACTCATATGCAAATAGTGCATGAAGGGTTTTCCTTTTAAATTGTAATTTTTCTTTCAAACCCTTGAAGCACTGAAGTGTTACTGCTGAAGAAAGAATGGCCCCGAGGTCATGGGGCCCAGGAGAGAGGCCCCTGGGCACAACCTGCCCTCCCTTTGTACAGCCCTGAGCCTGTCCAAGGTCTTGCTCCCAGTTCTCTAACACCCTCCCCTCTCCTTGCAGCATTCTCCAGCCCAGACAAGCATGGTGTGAATCCCGTACGGGTTCCAGAGCCCAGCAGAGCAGGGAGGAACGAGGATCAGCCAGCGGCAATGTAGCTTCAGCCCTTCGATCCTTCTGTCAATGAACACCAATTGCAAAAGAAGTCCGGCGCTCCAGTAAAAACTGTGTTTCTAAGATAATAATAGCAACTTGGGAAAAAAAAAAAAAAGCTGCCAACAAGTAAATAAGCGGAAACAAAACTGTCCTGTGCAACATGATTACAACTAAAACCATACAGAGGAAAATGAAAAGGCAATAACCAAAATATTAACAGGCCATGTTAGGATGGGGGAATACTAGTAACATTTCCCTTTCCCCCCGGTTTTCCAAATTTGTTACAGGGTTCAATGTCTTTGATAATATTAACAGTTTTCAGTTATGTGCTTTTAGAAAACTCAGGAGCGATAGGAAGGTACATTCTTCTTAAATACAACCTGTAATTATTTCTTTTTATCATTCAAGTAACACATTTGCACATTTACAAGTTATCTGAAAGCTAACGAAAGTTTCAACTCTCAAACACTTCTTGTTACTTTGCTCCACTTCCCTGACTCTCCTCCACCTCTTTCAACAGAGAACCCCAGGCTCCAGCCCCAGGCCTTCTTCTTCCCCACCTACAACCACTCCCTGGCTGATGGGACCCAGTCTCCAGGCTCCATCACCTGAAATTTACACCTCAGGCCCAGCCCTCTCAGCAATCCCAGTACTCCAGCTGTCCACCCACAGGTCTACTGGGATGTCTAAAAGACATTTAAAAAACTCTTCATCCCTGCATCAACAGCCATCTTGGCTCAGCTGTTCCAGCCAATAATCTTGGAATCATCATTGACTGCTCTCTGCCTTACGCCCACATCCATCTATTGGAAATCCTGTGAGCTCTGCTTGCAAAACAGATCCAGAACCACACCGCCTTCCCCACCTCCACCCAGGCCTGGGCACCACCCTCTCTTGATCTTTTGACCACTGACTGCAATTAACTGGGCTCAAGTGGCCTTCCCACAGTCTAGGTCAACACCGGTCAGGACAGCCTTTTTGAACCGAATTCACCTCGTCTCACCGCTCTACTCAAAGCCCCCAAAGACTCCCCATCTCATGGGTCTCACAGGAACTAACTCCACAGCACACGCTCCCCATGACTCACCTCCAATTCCCTCCCACCTTGGGATACTCTGCTGTAGCCCAAGGTCTTCTGGCTGCTCTGTAAACACTCCAGGCACAAATTCCCACCTTACAGGCCTCCGCACTGGCCATTCTGTCTGGAACATTCTTTTCCCACGTAGCCTCATGGCAAGCTCCCTTACCTCCTCCAAATCTCTGTAAAATCTCACCCAAACACCCTGCTTATAATGACAGCCCCACCCCACGATCCTCATCCTCTTTTTCCTTGCCCTATTTTTCAACTTTCTCCACACTACATATCACCTTCAAACATCCATACAAGTCAGTTGTTTATTATACTCAGATTTGCTGTCTCTCTCCCACACTCTATTAGACTGCAAGTGCCACCAGGACAGGGATTTTGGTCTGTTTTGTGCAGAATGTGTCCCAAGCATTTAGACAACAGTTGCTCAACAGCATTTGTTGCATAGGAGAAAAACTCTTCAACTGGTGTCACGGATTTTTAAAATCACAATCCAGGCCTCAGACTATCTTTTTAATTATCCAGTATAAAGTTAGCCTCACCAAAATATATCAGAGACCACAGGAAATGTCATGAAAAAAGGTTTCCTAAATTTCAATATAAACCTTGACCACATCTAACTGTTTAAAAAAGGAGAAACAAACTATGTATAGAAAAATTTTAAAACCCAATGTCAGATGCCACGGAGCAACTAAGCCCGTGCGCCACAACTACTGAAGCCCACGTGCCACAACTACTGAAGTCTGCGTGCCTAGAGCCCATGCTCTGCAACAAGAGAAGCCATAATGAGAAGCCTGCACACCGCAAAGAAGAGTAGTCCCCGCTCATCACAACTAGAGAAAGCCCGCGCGCAGCAACGAACACCCAACGCGGCCAAAAATTAAAATAAATTAATTTTTTTAAAGTTACCTTTTAAAAAAACAAAACAAAACAAAAACCAATGTCAGGCAAGTTATATTTTTTATTCACCTTAAAAAGAAAAAAAGGTCTAGTCATGCCAAGGGTATACAAATTAGAGTGACTTACTAAATTACAAATGCCACAATTTTTAATAAAATGCCGAGACAACTAAGAAATTAAGAAACAGAGAGGATATTGAGTCTACTGAGAAAAATAAGGCCTTGAATCAGGCACTGAACCATGCAGAGATTAGGCTAAGACCTAGGACCGTAAGAAGAGACCCTGTCTGTTAACCCCTGGCTTGGGGAAGATCTTCGGGAAGCAGCATCCCAGGCCTGGGCCTATTCAAACCTTCTAACTAACATCGAAGCAGCAACATGCCTGAGATGCCCATTCTGGTTCCATTGCTTGAATGAGTGGATTCATAATCCCAGAAGGAAGAAATAAATCTAAGCCTATATAAGTAAACAGCAGGTACACGAAAATAGAGGCAAGCTGAGGTGACGCCCGGCACCTGATCCTAAATCTCACTTCTGCTACCTCAGCTGCACTCCGGGTTCAAGCCCCAGTGGATAGATGTGTCCCCCACACCCACATCCGGTCCCCCAGCTACCGTGGTGGCGAATGTGGCCGAAGTGGGGATAAAAGATCTGAGGAATGGAGAGAAAGTCCCTGACTCTGCTTATTCCCAAAGCCAACAGCCCTCCTTCTTCCAGGTTGTGAGAACTAAATAATAAATTCCTTTTAATTGGAATCTGTCACTTGAGGCTGAAAAGGTCCCAACTAACAGTTAGATGAACCCAGTAACTAAAACCTAATTCGTGAGATTGGGTCCAAAAGTCAGGAACACAGGTAACCTCTGGAACATTAAAATACATTTTATGACTATTTACGGAAAAAAAAAATGTTTTCTGAGAAATAGGGTGATTCTGCAAAAGCTCTAATAATCTGCATCCCCATCAAAAAACTGTCCCTTAAAAAGTACAAACTATATTTTCTTTATAAAAGAACCACAGCTTCTATTGAGGGACAGAAACATTCTAAAATTAGATTGTGGTGACAGCAATCCAACCCTGCAGATACACTAAAAAAACACTGACCTGCACACTTTAGATAGGTGAATTGTATGGTATGTGTATTATATTTCAATAAAGCTGTTTCAAAAAAAAAAAAAAAAGCAAGTACACATGCCAGCCTCCTAACTCAATCAACCTGTCAGGATTCAACGTAGGAAAGGAACCAGGTCATTTCTACAGATGCATCTTCTCAAACACGTAATGGAAGCCCCACAAGCTCATTTCCTTTCTGTGCACACAGATGCCTCTTATGCATAATGAAAAAGCCATATGCAGATACGTTTGATTAGCACGTCCACGTTTCCCATTATTATGCAGCACTTTGTAACAAGCTGCCATTAATGCCTGCCTATTATCCAAGTGCAAAATCATTCCGCCTAATTTCAAGCAGCCTGGCAGCTGCAGGGGAAGAACAGCCTTGCCCTCCAGTGGAGGCCCATTTGACATATAACCCCTGTTGCTACAAGGACCCCAATCATCTAGAGCTCATCAATTTCAATCAAGCAGGCACATCTGTTAGCATATACCTTCCAAATGCCAGCATGAGAAGACGAAGAGAAGGGCAGAAATCAGGACTAGTGTTCTGGGGTTTGGGTTTTTTTTGTTTTTGGTAGGTTTTGTTTGTTTGTTTGTTTTTTGGCAGGGGGAGGGGAGGCGGTGAAGAAATCAAATAAAAGCAGAACAGATGCTTACACCAAGAAATGTTCTCCCCTTGCCGTGTCCGGCCCCATGCACTTCTTCATGGACATGTGAGCCCTGATCCTTAAACCACCTGGCCACTACAGCTCAATGAACTCCACTGCTACTCAATAACTCTGAATTTGCCAGTTCTCCAAATAATCCTTTGACCTCTCTTCTGAGGAGGCATTTCCGTATTTCAAATAGCCTCCATTGTGGTTTTCCTTTAACTATAAACAGAGATAAGAAAATACACTAACAGTACTTCATACAATGAATCAGGGAATTATACTGTGACACTCCATGGCTAGTACAATAACTATGCTGCATATAAAGTATTCCGTTAAATTTTTAACTCTCATTACAAACAACTCAACTTTTATTCTGCATTCAGTAACACTTTTCAAAATCTATTTCTTTCCTCTCTTAATAACAAAAGAAGGAAATCCTGTATACTCCACACTAGAAATACTGCCACATTCTGGCAGCAGTTACAGAATTAATCCCTTGAAATCCAAGAAAAGGTAAATCCTCTGCAGCAGAATTTTAAAATACGTAGCTCCTAAATATTTCCTTCTTTTTAAAAAGAATCATCATAAGCACCAGCTTGCAGAGTCAAGAAATTATTTAGTCCGCTGGAATTCAATGTGGCCACCTCTCAGGATAACCAGAAGCAGCTTTTTAAAAATATGGATACCAGGAATCCACCAGTTCCTCCTGAATCAAAATCTCTGGGGATAGAGCCTGGCAATGTTTTGGAAATAACGTCCCCAAGCAATCCCACCGCCCTTGCACCCACTAGAACAGGAGTAGATGTGTTTGGGAACCACAGATCCATTCATCCATCTATCTGCAGCTCATTCTGAGATCCGTCCAGCGTTACTTCTGTTTCCAATGCAGCTCATTCCCATTATAAAACGTTTCAGTCTCCACAAGAGTCAGGTGGCAGGAAACACGCTAGCTGTTTTAAGCAGAAGGGGATTTTAATTTAGGGAATTAAGTGCTTATGAGATCACTGAGAGGCTCTAGGGAGCCGGCTCTAGGCTGGGCCTCCAGGAAGGAGCTCCAGAGCAACAGCGAACTGCCCCACCATGGGCTCTGGCCTCTGTCACACGGGGAAGGTGGAGCCCCTTGGGAGGCTGCCCTGGAACCACTGAGCCAGGAGTGTCCCAGGACCTGAAAACACTGCCTCTGCCACCACCAGATGTCCTACGGCAGATATCCACTGAGTGGGAGGGTGGGAAGAATCACTCACTCTAATGCTCCAGAGGTTGAACTTATGTGAGCTCCAAGTGCTTTGATGCTACTGCACTGAACGGTGGTCACCAGAACGCGATCCAGTGGGCCAGCCCACTCTGAGCAGAGGCCCTCACCTCTAACACACACCAGTGCAGCACTTGCCCCCAGGCAGCCTCTGACCCCTCAAGTCTCCCTCCCCTACCTGACCTCCTCACCTCCTCAGGCCTCTCTCCGCTCAGGTTCACCTTCCTGTGGGGACAATGCTCATTCAGATCCCACAGCTGTACCTAATGATATCTTTTGAATTTCTTCTTCATAATGCAGCCAATCTAGATCTTTTAGGGTCCTGATCTTTATCATCCAATAAGCTGACTCTTTGCCCCCAAATCCTGTCATGCACCAAATTAATGATTCTTGAACTGAACAGATAGGATTCATTTTTTAAATAGACTAATACCACCTTCACTGGAAAATTCTAATATCGCATTATCAAGATCTGACCAAATTCAACCAGCAACCAGCATTTTTTACATGGTATTTTCTGGGCTACATGTCCAACACAGCATGAGATGCTACAAGTGGCCCTGACCACAAACAAGGAGTTGCTATTCTCAGAGAAGTAGCAGAGACTTAAGAAAAAAGAACAGTAGAAACAGCGAGAACTTTACGTGTTGCAAATAGAACATCTGACACCAATATGAACCATGAACTGCTCAGACCTGACATAGTGATGGTGATTCTTAAAACATGGTCTCATGAAATGAACATATGGAAACATCTTGTGTAACAGCCCACAGAGTCCACTTTTGCAATCAGATCTTAGTTAATTCAATACACTGTGTGACTCCAAACATGGGCATATGTCAAATCTGAAAACTCTCCCACAGTTACCCGGATGGGGTGGGGAGGGAAGGCAGGTCTTTCGAGCAAATGAAATCATTCCTGACCCAGGGAGCAGGCCAGAGAACATGTGTGTTCTCTTATGAGTAAAATTAATTTGGTATCGCATTTTTACCCACATTAAGAGATCCCCCCGAGGATTCAGTCTTCTCTGCTCATTGGTTTTTCACCTCTTTCAACCCACTCCCTTCCAAAGCAGCAGCGTCTGTTTCTAAATAAGGAGTCCACACTGGTCTCTTACTTTACATGCTTACTTCTGGTAAGTGGAAACATATACACCGAGTGAGCTGTCTTCAAGGTATGGTTGAAGAGGTAGAAGACGCACACCCACAAATGTTTGCTGATTTAAGTGGAAATTTTACTTTCATTTCTTTTGTAAAAGGATTCCAGCCCATCTACTACACTTTAGAAGCACGCTGTATGCAATTTCCTTAAACAGAAAATTCAAAGTAATCCATCATTTCTTTTACTACTGCAAGTACAACCAACTCTGTGTGGGACGGAACATTTCCATTTTGTACAGTTGAATGTCAAAGTTCATGGACACTAAATTCAGTGTAATTTCTCATAAGCACCAAGATAAAATTAATCACAAAATATCCCGGAAATCACCAATGATCTCGGAACAGACAACCGTGGTGTCCCGAAGCCCTCTGGACGGTGGGGGTAAAAGCAATGGAAGGTTCTTCCTCACCTCCCAGGACCCTTCCTCCTTAATCCAGAGGATGCCAGCCTCCCAGATCACTAAACACAAAGTTTCCCCACAGAAAGGGAGCAAAACTGCAGTGCCTCATGTGACCCACAGCGTACACGTCAGATAAGAAACCATGCTGCACAGCCGCATAGCACAGGGAGATCAGCTCGGTGCTCTGTGACCACCTAGAGAGGTGGGATAGGGAGGGTGGGAGGGAGACGCACGAGGGAGGAGATATGGGGATATATGTATATGTAGAGCAGACTCACTTTGTTATAAAGCAGAAACTAACACACCACTGTAAAGCAATTATACTCCAATAATGATGTTTAAAAAAAAAGATACTGAAAAAAAAACCACATTAATTTTTTAAAAAAAGAAAGAAAGAAAGAAGCCACGCTGCTGCTTTTCCAGAGTCTAGCCTGTCTCAAGCCCACACTCTCCCAGGGAGGGAATGGCCCCCTCACCCTCCCCCAACCCACCCGCAGCAAGCCCTTTTCTCCCTGTGCTCTATTAGTCTCAGAAACTCTAAAACTGAGGCATATGTTGTAACCGCCTTGTTGATTGTACAGCAACTTTAATACAAACACTTTACGAGACAGGCCGAGGAAGGGAACCTCCAGGAGACAAGACCAGTATTTTCAAGGAAGTAAGAGTAGAAACAGGAGAAAATGGACACGAGGGAGATACTTCCTCACGTTCAAGTCAGTCTTTCCCTCCTCTACCTGCTTTTAAACTGACACTTGTTCTCACTGTTTTTAATTGTTTTATTGTTTTTAAACCTAGAAGTTTCCCCCTATATTTTTTCGCAGGTGGATGTTTGATCTGCATTACTGCAACCAGTCTGTACACTCTATTTAAAACCAATCCTCTTTTTTCAATATTTTAAAACATGCCACATGGTTTTCTCCAGTCACTGGAAAAGGATACACTAAACATAAAACTCGGGTTTTTCAACCCACAAAATCTACCGATGCCAAGTGCTAGGAGCTCAAGTATGGCTTTACTCTCTGTTCTGTTTTCATAGCCTAGGTTCTCCCTATCAATAAATTTCCATTTTTACAACTAAATAACCCACTCTTTGAAGAGGCAAGCTGTAACCTGTTTTATATTATCTAGTGCCAAAGTCTGAAAGTAAGCAGAGGCTACACTATTTCACCCCCAGTTCTAAAAGTCCAAACGTATCCACACTGCTGTCCACGTCACAGAGACAGAACTCGTGGTGAGGGCCTGTCTGGGCCGCAGCAGGCCAAGGAAACTCAGAACAGTCCACAGGACAGAGCAGCTGCTCACACGACTGGTACAGCCGACACTCGAAACACACAGGACCGGAAATCAAAGAATCCTCTCAAATTGCAAAAATATGGAACCAAAGAGATGAAGTTAAAGAGAAACAAATGCAAGACGGTTCACTAAGGCAGGAAAGGCTAACACATGGACAGTGGCCCATCAATGCCTGGACCGCGTGCCGGTCACACATGCAGCACTGTGGAGGGCGAGGCACCTTCCGGACAGCTGGTCTTAAAAGGGGCCATCCTCACACAGAGACAGTCCCCACCTCCCCGCCACAGCACAGCCCTAGAAACCGGAAGGAACGTAAAGCCGATCACATGTTCTCATAGGAACTACAACATTACAATTGTACAATCAACGGGTTACATCCCGGTCAAAGGCACCAAATAAACAGCAATGACAATTTGCACAAAATCTATGACACAGCTACAAACCCTCTAAATATTTAACATAAAGTGATCAAAATCAAGCCCAAACACTGAAATTTTGTGTTAGAAGTGACCTTACAGACCACAGGGTCTGAATCTCTCCTTCGCCAGGTCAGGAAATGGAAATCCAGAGGACCACTTGCCCACCGCCAGGGATCTAGTTAGAAGCCAAGTGAGAAACAAACCCAGGCCTCCTACCAGCCAATCATGTGCTTCTAGACAAGCGTACTTTCTTTACAAAAGTCCCTGGAACCAGGCAAAAAACACACACCGTTATATATATGCTGTCTCCAAAAAAAAGACATACGTAAAAAACATAACTCCCACATAACACATTTCACCTGCCAATATCAATCATTAAAAATTATATATCTGTGTGCTTGTTATTAGCTACCATTTTTCTTTTTGGTGTTTTTTAAAGTTACAAAGTACTGGGAGAAGGCCTGGACTGCCCATCCTGAGTAGCCCTGGCTTTTGGCCATCCTCTCCTTCCAGTTAGAGGCTTGGCCTCTCTGGCCACCGGGACCTGCACGTGAGCCAAGGCAGGTCCATCAGAGCCCTTCCCCGGATCACATGCACCAGAAGAGAATTCTTGGGGCGGGAAGCTTTGAGAAGAGCCACCTAGCATAGCCAGTGGCCAAAATCCCCACTAGACTTTGAGAGGCCGAAAAAGTCAAACAGAAGTGAAACACAGGAGAGAAAGACAGCCTCCCCACACCTAAAGTGAGGTGTGCTGGTCAAACAGTCTTAGTGAGGAGAGTGGGATAAGGACAATTTCTATCCTCGTGGTTCTTTTCTGAATTCCCTAATCTTGCTACAACAAACATGGCTTTTGTAATGAGAAATGTCATAAGAAAACTCTGTCATGAAGGGTAGGGCTGGACTAGGATGGACTCCCTTTCCTGACTGCCTAAGCCCCTTCTGATTGGCTGAAACCCTGGGTATCCCCCAGAACACATGGTAAAAAACAAATAAAACTTTCTGCATAAACTATGAGGCTGACTGCAGGGTGAGGGTGATAGCTTCTTTTCTGGGTGTGGCCCCCATTCAGACATAAATTTTATTGTATTTTTTTAATATGATTTCTCATCCCTAATTTATTTATTTATTTATTTTAATTTTTGCCTGCATTGGTCTTCGTTGCTGCGCATGGGCTTTCCCTAGTTGAGGCGAGTGGGGGCTACTCTTGGTTGCGGTGCACGGGTTTCTCATTGCAGTGGCTTCTCTTGTTGCAGAGCACGGGTTCTAGGCATGCAGGCTTCAGTAGTTGTGGCACATGGGCTCAGCAGTTGCGGCTCGCGGGCTCAGTAGTTGTGGCTCACAGGCTCTAGAGCGCAGGCTCAGTAGTTGTGGTGTATGCGCTTAGTTGCTCCGTGGCATGTGGGATCTTCCCGGACCAGGGATGGAACCCGTGTCTCTTGCGTTGGCAGGTGGATTCTTAACCACTGTGCCACCAGGGGAGTCCCAGACATAAATTTTAATTTTAACACTAGCTAACTGCAGACCTTTTCCCACAATCCTATTGATAATAATATGTTAACTAATGATCACATGAAAATTCAACTCTAAAACTTGAGGGTAATTACAAGCATGCAACCTCCTTTCTGACTGCTCTCCTCAGAGCATCCTTCAAAACAGCTAGCCAACAAACTGTGCAAAGGTCAGCCTTTGCATTTCTAAACCTCAGTTCCTCTTCCTCAAAGACTTCTTCTTTTTACCTCAAGTCTTACCTTTGGAATTGCATCAGATCTGGTTTCCTTCTACACAATGCAGTGATGTTTTCCTTCAAATTTTTAATTTTTTGCTTACTATTATGTCTCTCTCCCCTCTCCATCTCATTCTAGAGACAACTGTGCCCTTCTCCAGCCTTAGGCAAACTGCCTAAACTCATGTCATATAGAAGGAATCCCATTCGACAGACAGCAACGGAGACAAACTAGGAAATCCCTAAATTTCACAAATACTTCTACTTAAACAGCAACATAATTCTGGCAGTTTTAATTAATGTGGTTTGCCAATGCCTGACTTAATATTTGGGTATTATATTCAGAGGAAACTCTATTTCAGGTCTTTTTTTTTTTAATATTTATTTATTTATTTATTTGACTGCGCCGTGTCTCGGTTGCGGCATGCATGATCTTCACTGCGGCACACAAACTCTTAGTTGCAGCATGTGGAATCCAGTTCCCTGACCAGGGATCGAACCCGGGCCCCCTGCACTGGGAGAGCAGAGTCTTAGCCACTGGACCACCAGGGAAGTCCCATCAGGTCTTATTTTGACAGGAAATACCAAAGGCACGACAAATGTCCACGGCAAAAAAAATATAGGTGATTGTACAGTCACATGGTCTTCAATTTTTTTTTTAGACCAAAGAGAAAGCAGTACCATAGAAATATTACACAATAGTTAAGTGAATAGACAAAGCCACAAAAACCTACTCAATCCTTAAGTTCTATAAAGTCTAACCATCAACTATCAAAGTGGGCTAAGGGAAAACCCAGCAGCCCACAGAGGCCGTGGGGATTTCCTCTGACTTTTCTGAATCACCAAAGGCAACTGAAGGTAGGGCCTCAGGCAAACCCAGAGCAGAAAGTGGTCCGTGGGAGGTGGGAGTGGGAGGATGGGGAGGCCCTGGGTGGGGGGCAGTAAGGAACAGAGTGAGAGTAAAGGATGGAGGGACAGCAGCAGGCGTGGCATTAACAAGGAGACCTGGGAGCGACCACCTTCTGGGCAGGGTCTCCAGTCATTCGAAGAAACACACTGGGGACACAGAAATTTATCAACAGCAGAAGGATCTTGCTCTTAAGGACATGATCTCACTTCATCTAGTGCAGACAAGCCAGAGACTAGAGAGATGCAGGTGGAAGGCAGAATGTTCTAGCAGAGGGAGTGGCGGCTGGGAGAGGGCTCAGGCTTCCTGAAAGCGACACCCTGGGGACCCAGATGGGAACGCTCTTGGCACTGAATCCACCTCTGCTTCCTTCATCCCGTCCCTTCCTTGCCCTGGTGTCCAGCACACGGCCTCCCTCCCAGCCCGCCTCAACCCCACCCCGGAAGGAAAGAGACTACCTTTCTGAGGCCTCCTCATACTTGCACATAGTGAAAGCCAGCACACCTATTTGCTAGCAACTTATGAACTTAGAAAGTTGAAATTAAAGGGCACAACACAGGAACTCAAAACCCACAGGCTGAAGCTTCAAAGGTGAGAATGTCCCATTTCATACAAGGCGGTTAAGGGTTCCCACTCCTCTGCTCCACATTCTCCCCCAGCGCCTTCCCCGCAGCCGACACACAGTCGCACTTGATTCCTCACCGTCTTCACGACTTACGTTCCACGTTCCCTCACGTCCCTCACAACCGAAGAGGAGGCCAGAGGCCCCGGTACCTGTACGATTCAACTCTAAGCCACTCTGCCTTGAGACGTAGCCTCAGTAGAAGCACAGACACCAAAAATAGCAAGAGTCATGCTGGGTAGGAGAGTTACAGAATGTTTTTCTTCTTCTCTGTATTGCTGAAAGACTGTGAAATAAATGTGCATTTCTTCTGTAATAAGAGTGAGAAATAAAGAACAAAAGAAGACCAACAGCAAAACAAAGCGCACAGGCTACAACACAGACATGACGCTCAGTGAAATAAGCCAGTTCCAGAAGGACAAACACTGATGATTTCACCTACATGAGGTGCTTAGCGTGGTCACACTCATAGTGACAGACAGTAGAAGAGTGGCAGGCAAGGGCTGGGGGACGGGGAATGGGGAGCTAGCGTGTAAAAAGCACAGAGTCACAGTTCTGCAAGAAGAAAAGAGTCCTGTGGATGGATGGTGGCGGTGGCTGCGTAGCAGTGTGAAAGGACCCAATGCCACTTAATGATTAAAACGGTAAACTTTATATTATATATATTGTATCACAATTAAAATAAATAAAATTTGTTTAAAGAGTTTTTTGATGTTTGTACACTACTGCTTCCGTTTGTTTTTTGTTTTCTTTTCTTTTTAACATCTTTATTGGAGTATAATTGCTTTACAATGGTGTGTTAGTTTCTGCTTCATAACAAAGTGCATCAGTTATACATATATCCCCATATCTCTTCCCTCTTGCATCTCCCTCCCTCCCACCCTCCCTATCCCACCCCTCTAGGTGGCCACAAAGCACCGAGCTGATCTCCCTGTGCTATGTGGCCGCTTCCCACTAGCTATCTATTTTACGTTTGGTAGTGTATATATGTCCATGCCACTCTCTCACTTTGTCACTGCTTCTGTTTTATGTTTTGGTTTTTTGGCTGCGAGGCATGTGGGATCTTAGTTTCCTGACCAGGAACCGAACCCGCACCCCCTGCCTGGAAGGCGAAGTCTTAACCACTGGACCACCATGGAGGTCCCAATAAATAAATTTTTAAAAGGAACAATCTTCAAGAATTTATTGTATCTAAACTAGGGTCCAACTGTATTTAACACATACTTTTCTCGAGTAATGCACAATGGTCCCAGCAATTATAACAGAGACTATCTAATTCCTAACCAGAACAGTGAGGGTGGACATGTGTACTGAGAGAATCTTGCCTGGAAGGCCACGGCCCAGAATTTTCCCTGGAGAAGCAGCCAGCCCCTTCCCTCCCAAGGATACCAGCACCATTACCCACGACACAGCCGCCGCCACCATTAGCTGAATCCCCAACACATATTCACCTGATACATGTTCTCTCCATGCCCACAACCACCCTAGGACAGTAGGTATGGTCTCCAGTCTACACATAGAGAAACGAGGCCCAAGATGACATAGCCGAAAGCGGCTGAAGCCTGGGCATCACCCACCTAGGGCCAGGCTGCTTCCCAGCGTGGACCCACCATAAACCCACTGCCCCTGAGTCACAACATACACACACACACACACACACACACACACACACACACTTCCCAGGGTGGACTGCAAGTCTCTCCACCCACTCATTACATACACGCTGGACCCCTGCTCTACAACTTCACGGCACCATGGAAATACTGGATCCAAAGACTTCAACAGAAAAGGCGGAAGCTACAACCACCCCCTGGAAGGTTCCGCAGGGCTTCCCATTAACTAACTCCAAAGAGAAGGGAAAGGAGAGGTCTGTGTGGGGCTGGCCTTTCCTGAGCTCACAGCAAGGCTAATTGTCTATTTTTAAGATGGATGCAAACTGAGCGCTCTACCTTTGAGGTTCATTTTAAGATAAAAATAAATCTCCCTTCTAAATCTTAAGTAAAACTGGCACCAAGAAAGACGGATCATGGATGTGCTTGAAGCCTCCAGAGACCCCCACCACCACAGTCCGCTCAGAGGAGGAAGCGGGTCCGGCTGTCCGACACAGGCAGGGCCCCCTTCCTGGCCCCAACAGGAACCCCTGGGCCGGTGCTGTTGCCTTCAGCATTCACGTGCCCTTTAGGCACCGGGCTTTACCCTGGTGGTTCCGTTTTCACATGCATCAATGTAAACTCCCTGTGGTCAAGGGCTGTCAAAACTTCCCTATGCATCCACGGCATCTAATCCTGTTTCCTACGCATAACAGACACTTGGTAGAGCAGGTTCTTCAAAGAAGCCTTGTGTAAAAGGAGAGTGTGATCGGAGCCAACAGGCCACCTTCCTAAAGACTCAGTGAATTTCTGTCTCAAAGCCTGATCAGCCGCTCGGCTCCGATGGGGACCAACGAGGATGGCGTCAACGCATCCGATGGCTGGGGGGGTCATTTCCCTTTGTCCCTGCTGCTAAAACTGGCCAAATCATATAGGCACTAAATTCACGTATCTGCTTTAAAATTACATCTGCCTGTTGTTTCCCTCCTATGCAAACCAAAGAAAATTAAAGTTTCAAATTACTCATTCTCCATATTCTAAATGTGTTGGCCAATATACAGGTAAAGATGGCCAAACTCCTTCCATAGCAACTTAAAGTGTCTCCCTGCTTTCATCCCAGGTTTTCTCCTTCTATGGTGTTAATGTCACCTGAAGTTTAAGTAAAACTTCACAATCTCTGTGGCAAGAGTAAAAAGTGATTGGATTTGGGTACAAAGTCTTCAAGTTCAAAAATAAGTATGCTGGGCCACCACATAATTTTCTATCACAGCTTTTGTCGCTTCAGCAACTTTCACTGAAAGTGTGGCCGCAAGCAAGCAATTCAAAAAAGACGGTATTTACACATGACATCACAAGTGCTGTCAAAATCCCAGAGAATTTTCTCTATTAAATCTCTAAGCAAAGAACCAAAAGTATTGCATACTACTGCCCCATCTCTCCAGCTGACCAGCACACTCAGGATGCCCTCAGCTACGTCTCACCTCTGTAAGGGTGCTGGGTCACACCACCCATGTAACAAGGTCCTCACACAGAATTTCTTCCCCCACAGGATGGTAAGGAGAAAAGTATTGCACATACAGACTAAAAACTGATCACAGCATAGGTAAGAAAAGTGGTCAAAAGTTTAAAATACAGCAAATAAACCACGGGCTCAAGTCTCCCAATGTCCATATAGCCCCAACAGCTAGGATGCCCAGGTGCCTTCCCTGACATGGGACAAAGAGAAGAGAGGAGGTGCCATCGGCAAACAGCTAAATGATCGGCACGTGTGTCCCCCAGAGTCACAGATACCATCAAAAAGCTGAAAAATGGTCCTGATACATCCCAGCGATACTGCAAATAGAGTCTGGGCACCAAGTCAGCCTATTGGGTTTTATAGTAAACATATACTAACATATACCAAAACCTGTCATTACTTTTTGAAACTGTCACACATGATTTCAATCAACAGGAAATGTCTCACCTTACCCAATTCTCCCTTTGCACACATCATGCTAGAGTCTCACCAGTCTACATACTTCCTCTGCAACGTCACACACACGTACATAGACATTCTCTCCAGGGTGAGCTAATGTTGAGACAAAAACTAAGTTATTCACTGTGTTTTCAAGCTTTTCTATTCCATTAACAGTTTCCCTGCTAATTACACCTGCTTCTTATTTTCAGAGACCTTGACACTGGGCTCAGCCCCTTCTGATTCTATTTTCTCTTTGGATCTGCTCTGGGATGTCCTGCCTCGGCCCTGTCCTGCCTTGGCTTTTCTCTTATACCAAAAACACCGCCTTCCAAAATACTCAGCAGCATCTAGCAGTGCTCTCCAAAGGTGATCGGGAGATGAGGAGACACTTTTACATTAAGTTCTCAATCTGGTGATCACAGCACAGAGCACGTCCAGGGGACCTGGGGAGAAGCCAAACACCTGCTGACCAGCCTCAGTTCTAAACCCGGACAGGGCTGGGGTTAAATTACCGCCCTGCATGTGCACCCCGTTCTCCAGGCAGGTCTCAGCGCTCACTGAAAGTCAGTCAGAAGCTGTGACAAAGTGAGAGAGTGGCATGGACATATATACACTACCAAACGTAAAATAGATAGCTAGTGGGAAGCAGCCGCATAGCACAGGGAGATCAGCTCGGTGCTTTGTGAACCACCTAGAGGGGTGGGATAGGGAGGGTGGGAGGGAGGGAGACGCAAGAGGGAAGAGATATGGGAACATATGTATATGTATAACTGATTCACTTTGTTATAAAGCAGAAACTAACACACCATTGTAAAGCAATTATACTCCAATAAAGATGTAAAAAAAAAAAAAAGTTCTGCTCAACAGAAAGCTTAGTGGGTTCTTTTTGCCCCGTTAAGAAACACACACTCATATTAAGTTTAGGAAATACGGAAAATCAGCGATAAACAAATCACCCTGAAACCCCAACACTCAAGTTGGGCAAATTCTCAAGCCATAAAAATAGGGTTCCAAAAGACTCCTACTCCATGCAAAGGCTTTATAAAGTAATGTTTAAAGTGGTAAATCACAGAGTGAGTTAAAAAAGAGGCTATAAGGGCACTGAGTAATTTGACTGGGTTATCACAGGAAATCAGCAATGTACCAAAATAGATTTTCAACTTCTGGCTAGCAAAGTTTGGGAACACACGATGGCATAAACACACAAACTGCACAAAGAATTACTTTAACTGTTAAAAACCTTCGTAGAGGGTTTCTTTCAATGCTACCATATTTTTCACAAGCCTACTAGGAACCAAGCCTCAGATGAACAAAAGGTGCCTCACCTAAATGCCAGAAAAGCTAGTGAATAGATTCCATTCAGTTTAGCTTTGAACTGAGTACGTAACGTGTGCCAGGCAGGGACAGATCCACTTTTGTGGGGTTTGACACTTATTGCTTGCGGGGTGGGGAAGGGTATTCTTTAAGGGAAAAAAATACACAATATACTTTACTTTTGAAAATGTAATAAAAAGCATAACCGTGTGAGCACATTCCTAGGCTGCCTCCCACTGAGAATGAGTGTGTTTGTGCAGGAGGGAGGAGGGGCAGGAAACACTTCCTAGAGGAGGGATGTCAGACAGAAATCGACCTGGAGGAGGTACAGGAGGAAACCTCCAGGCTCAGGAAACAAGTCCAATGGTGAAAAAGGAAAAGTATAATAATACCAACTGGGGCCTCTTAGATTAAAATTACAAAGATTAAGAAAATACTGACTGGACTTCCCTGGTTCTCCAGTGGTTAAAGACTCCACGCTCCCAGTGCAGGGGGCACGGGTTCGTTCCCTGGTCGGGGAATATCCCACATGCCACGTGGTAAGGCTAAAAAAAACCCCAACAAAATAGTGGTACTCAGGGCTGGGAAGTTTGTGGGCAAACCAGCAATCCTAAAACACCGACGTGAGAAGATAAACCAGAACCACCTTTCAGGTGGGCAATTTGGGAAAAAGGCTTCAAAACATGCCCACTTTTGAACCAGCGATTCCCGTTCTAGCAATGCATCTTAAAGAAATGATTGTTCAAAGATGCAGATGCAGTGCGGTTGGGTTTTGTTTTCCTTTTAAATAAATTCCATATATAAAGTATTAGATTTGAAATTACAGAAAATTCATATAATGTACTACAAAGCAGTCGTTAGAAGTGATGGTCAGAATATATTAAGTTTAAAAATCAAGCGAAACTAACTCGAAAAGATATCTGCACCCCCATGTTCACAGCAGCATTATTGTAATAGCCAAGAAATGGAAACAACCTAAGTGTCCACCGATGGATGAATGGATAAAGAAGTTGTGATGTGTGTGTACACACACACACACACACACACACACACACACTGGAATATTACTCAGACATAAACAACGAGGAAACCCTGCCATTTGCAACAGCATGGATGGACCTTGAGGGCATCATTAGCATGTGAAATAAGTCAGGCAGAGAAAGACAATACTGTATTATCTCGCTTATATGTGGAATCTTAAATAAAATTAAAAAAAAACAACCTCACAGAAAAAAAGATCAGGTATGTGGTTACCAGAGGTGAGGGATGAGGGAAGGGGAAACTGGAGGAAGGTGGTGAAAAGATCCAAGCTTCCAGTTTTGAGATAACGAAGTACTAGGAATGTCATGTACAACATGATGACTACAGCCGTATGGTATCTAGGAAAGCTGTTAAGAAAGTAAATCCTGGGAGTTCTCATCAGAAGAGAAACAAGTTTTTTCATTTTTTTGCTTTTTCTCTTTACTGTAGCCATATGAAATGATGGATGTTAACTAAATGTGCTGCAGTAATCATTTCACAATACATGTAAGTCAAATCACTATGCTGCACACCTTACACTTACACAGTGATGTATATCAATGATATCTCAATAAAACTAGAGAAAGAGGGAAAAATCAAGTTACAAAATTATACGTGTCAAATAATCCCACTTTAAAATATATAGTAAAAATAATATACTTTATTAATAGAAAAAAAGTCCTGGCAGGATACATTAAAACCTTACAGTACACAACTCAACAACAGAGATACAATGAATCCAATTTAAAAATGGGCAGAGGATTTGAACTGGCATTTCTCCAAAAAATATAAACAAATGGCCAATAAGCACATGAAAAGATGCTCAACGTGACTAGTCATTAAAGAAACGCAAATCCAAACCACAATGAGATGCCACTTCATGCCCACTAGCACAGCTATAATCAACAAGTTACCTTATAAGTGCTGGTGAGGATGTAGAGAAATCAGAACCCTTGTTCACTGCTGGAAGGAATGTAAAATGGTACAGACACTTTGGAAAACAGCTTAGCAGTTCCTCAAAATGTTACACATAGAGTTACCATAGGAACCAGCAAATCCACTCTTAGATAAATACTTAACAAAATCAAAAACATATGTCCACACAAAAACCTGTTCAGCAAAGTTCACAGCAGCATTATTCATAACAGCCAAAAGCTGGAAATATCCCAAATGTACATCAATTGATGAATGAATAGACAAAAGGTGGTACAGCCACACAACAGCATATTATTTGGTAATACAAAGGAAAGAAGTACTGACATATGCTACAATGTGGTAAAGCTAAATAAAAGAAGCCAGTCACAAAAGGCTGACCACGTATGACATGATTCCATTTATACGAAATACTCACAATAGACAAGTCTATAGAGACAGAAAGTAGATTTAGTGGCTGTCAGGGACTGGAGTGGAGGGATGGGAAGTGACGGCAAATGGGTATGAGGTTTCTTTTTGGGGTGATGAAAATGTTCTAAAATTAGACAGTGGTGATGACTGCACAACTGCTAATATTCTGAAAACCACTGAACTGAACGCCTTAACGGGGTGCATTTATGTGGGACTGTGTGAATTACATCTCCATAAGGCTGCTATTTTTTAATGTTTTTTTAATTTATTTTTCATTGAAGTACAGCTGAATTACAATGTTGTGTTAATTCCTGCTGTACAGCAAAGTGACTCAGTTATACATACATATACGTTCTTTTTCATATTCTTTTCCATTATGGTTTATCACAGGATATTGAATATAGTTCCCTGTGCTATCCGGTAGGACCCTGTCGTTTATCCATTCTATACCTACCAGTCTGCATCTGCTAATCCCAAACTCCCAATCCAACCCTCTCCCACCCGCTTCCCCCTTATAGTTGATTTACAATGTCGTGCTAGATTCTGGTGTACAGCAAAATGATTCATATACAAACACACACACACACACACACACAATGTTTAAAGCTGCTTTTTAAAATACAGTAGTTATTTCCATATTTTACGGTGGCTTTAATTTTCTTTATATTTTACAGTATTTTCTAAGAAAACATTAACAGGCATTACACTTACCACTCGGGCAAGCTTGAGTGAGTGCTAACTTTAACTCTGGTTTCCTATTATTAAATGGGGATAGTAGCAATACCCATTTTAACAGCATCTAGGTCATGAGATGGAATAAATGAGATTCCAATTGTAAAAGGCTTTAAAGAGTATCTAACATAAAGCAAACACTTAAAAATTAGCTATTATGATTATAACCTTTAAAATTAAAAAACGATTTCCATTTTGAAAATGGAAACATGTCCTCCTACTGATGTCACTACACATTCTTGACTCGTTTCTCATCGTTTAAGAAGCAGTTCCCTCGTTAGCTGACACAAATGCCAAGTACAAAGTAACTGAGGTGCGAGAGTAACAGAGCACTTACTTAACGACAGCCTCTGGCCCTATCAGTGAGCCTCTGCTATTGAGCAGACCCCACACTACAAGCTTTGTGTGTACACTATATGTATTACACTTTCTCAGCACACTCTGGGAAAGGTACCATTAGTCCCTTTTTACGGAGGAGGAAATCAAAGCTTGCAGGGATTTATCTGATCAAGGTTGTCCAGGGCAAGGGGCTGAACCAGGATTCAAACCCAGGTTTATGCTTTCAAAGCCTATGCTTTGCCATATCCAAGGGAGAACTGGTACCTGAAAAAAAGCTGTTCAAAGGAATCCGCCTAATGTCCACAATAGTGAGAGAAGGAAAAAGAAAAGAAGAGAGAGAGAGAGGGGGAGGGAGGGAGAGAGACTTATCTGGGACTTTACGCCTTAAAAATATAAAACTAAGTTATGAAAATAAGTGTTTTATAGTTAATAAATTTTGTTATAATCCCAACCATGCCCTAAATCTCAGTAGAAACAAAAAATGAGTCAAAAGCTGAGAATTTTTAGCATAATTCTTGACAAATACTAGCATGATATGACAGAAGTAATTTTTGCTAAAATATTTAAGGGCTATATTAATTTTCACAAGAGCATGCCTTAATGTTTTGACATTTAAACCACCCTCTTTTGAAGCATCAACTACATCATCTGAGTCCATTTTCTCTTCTTCCATTGCCAACACAAAAGACACTGGCTACCAACCAGATGGGAAATGGGTGGAACAGAAGCTAGTATTAAGCAGGAAGGCATGTTTGAATGGAGACCATGTTTACAAGTGTTTCATTTATTGCTAAATATTTTTATATTATGACAGTGTCTGCAATACTATGAAACCTCAGTAGTGAAAGTCAGAGAATAAGCAAGAAAACAAGAATACCTATACTGTTTTCCCAATACTTAATCTGTTCACGAAATGTAACCAAACTGAACACATTCTGCCCTTTTTCAATTTTCAATTTACTCATTTGATAAGTATATTTTGGTTATTATATCTTTTCAAAATTATCAAAAATGACAGAGGAGAGGTCCTATCCTACCTACTTGAGACTGAGAACAGAAATAAGCTTTTAACGGTCAAACCTCACAATCTTCTCTAGTGAATACACAGGTAAAGGCATCAGCAAAGGCATATACCAATTCCCCCCTCAGGCTACCATGACACAAAGTATCTGTAAATGCAAACAGCTTGAAGTAGGAGACCACAGAGCATCCTGACTTTCTCCATGCCTCCATCTACTTCTTCAGGCATTCCCAACCTCTCTAGACACCTTGATAACTAAACCCAGCAGAAAAAATGAACATTACCTAAAGATAAAGGCATACCTGAGTGTGACCAACTGGTGAGTTAAAACCCCACCAACATCTACTGATAAATGCAAAGGGCCTGCATATCTCAACCGGAAAACATTCTTTGAGCAGGAAGAAGGCAGAAGACAAGGAGATGTCAGGAATGTTATGGACAAAGGCTCAGAGAAGAATGGGCCTGGAAAAGGGAAGTGATCTGAGGAAAAAAAGAGCGTGCATTTTTGGACACCATATTAAAATTTGGCAACTATCCTTTTTTGTTAAAATATTGCTAAGAGGGCTTCCCTGGTGGCGCGGTGGTTGAGGGTCCGCCTGCCGATGCAGGGGACATGGGGTCGTGCCCCGGTCTGGGAAGATCCCACATGCCACGGAGCGGCTGGGCCCGTGAGCCATGGCCGCTGAGCCTGCACGTCTGGAGCCTGTGCTCCACAACGGGAGAGGCCACAACAGTGAGAGGCCCGCGTACCGCAAAAAAAAAAAAAATATTGCTAAGAGGCTTAAAAATATTGAATTACGTCATCTTTCCAGGTATTTTAACTAAGGAAAAATAAAGAAAGAAATGACACCTGTCTTCCTCCTCATGCTTGCACCCATAACAGGCCTTCCTTCACATTTTTGTTTGCATAATCCCAAAAAGGATTTGGAAAAACTATGTACTCCACACATTTTGAACTTAACATTCAAAATCTCACAAATGGTTGCAAAGAAGATGATTTCTGGCATACTGTAAATACTGAGTTTTAAATAAAACTATTACATCACTTTTCAATGTATCTCTTCTGGTCTAAATTCCATCACCATCTCCCACATACTAACATACATTTAAAAAAATAAATGAATTGACTCTTTAAGAGTTGGAAGGACTTCCCTGGTGGCGCAGGGGATAAGACTCCGCACTCCCAATGCAGGGGGTCCGGGTTCGATCCCTGGTCAGGGAACTAGATCCCACACGCATGCTGCAACTAAGAGTTAGCATGCCACAACTAAGAAGCCCACATGCAGCAACTAAGACCGGGTGCAACCAAATATATATTTTTTAAAAAAAGAGTTGGAAATTGTACATCATTCCCCTCTCTCCTCGATCTCATCTGTCCTTTCCACTCTCCCCAGAGTATTCCATTCTAATATACTTTTATGCTTGAAAGTCCATCACACCTCATATATCTGTAAACAAATTGAGATTTATGTATTTAACCATACAAATCAGTGTTAAAAGTTTCTTCTAAATTGAGGTAAATACAATTAGCATTGTAAGGACAAAATTGACCAAAGAAATATTACAGATTATTCTAAGTAAAATTTTACTGGAAATGTACATCTTAATTATATGGATGGTACTCTCTCTCCCATTAGTTTATTCTTTGTAGGAGATTATTACTTATTACTGGAATAAGACAAGATGCCACATACAATGTAGGATTGCGTTTAGTTCTTATAGATGCAGGCACTGAGCAAATGAGCTCACATAAACGGGTAGATGGAAATGGAAAAAGATTTTTCTAGCAAAGAAAAATAATATGCATCCATGGCTGTGATATTTAATAATCTCTCAGCTGGCCACTCAATTAAGTCTTCTTTCAATTTTATTGGAAGAATGGGAAATTTATTTGCAGAGGATCGTTTACCCAGTGCTTAGAGTCATTCCCTCCCGCAGCAGCCATACCAGTTTTTTGTTTGTTTGTTTTTTGTTTTTAATTTATTCATTTATTTATTTGTTTGTTTATTTATTTTTGGCTGTGTTGCGTCTTCATTTCTGTGCAAGGGCTTTCTCTAGTTGCAGCGAGCGGGGGCCACTCTTCATCGCAGTGCGCGGGCCTCTCACTGTCGCAGCCTCTCCTGTTGCGGAGCACAAGCTCCAGACGCGCAGGCTCAGTAGTTGTGGCTCACAGGCCTAGTTTCTCTGTGTCATGTGGGATCTTCCCAGACCAGGGCTGGAACCCGTGTCCCCTGCATTGGCATGCACATTCTCAACCACTGCGCCACCAGGGAAGCCCACACACCAGTTTTTTGACCATCCCTTTGCTCAGCACCCTGAGGATGAGGTGAGAGGTGGGTGAGAGGTGTGCCTTTCCTTTAAAGAGTGGTAATTCTGAAAGGAGAAGTGTGAAAGGGGAACCAGTAGGCTACCTGGGCCACAGGCAGATCCATTTTAAGGCTGATTCTACACAAGATCGAAGAATCTGAAACTGATTCCCTTTAAATGATCGGTGCCAGCTTATCCCTCAAAAAGGCTTCAAAGTACCCCCAGGTGTGCATCCTCTTGGCTCTGAAGGCCGTTGCTCTAAGACTCCTGCATGGATAGACCTCAAATTCAAAAGCCGGGAATGACAAGACGGGGATGACAAGGAAGCACAGGACAGAGATTAAGAAAAAATTATCCAAAATCTGATTCTAATTTGGGCTGTTTCATACACATATTCTTCGACAAAGGAGAGTCAGGTGTCAAAATTATAATGTAAGGATGAGTGTTTTTGTACCCTCTCACATCATCAGACATGCCCTCACTTTAAAATGAAAATTTAGCCTTCTAACAAAATAAACACTGCTGTCCCTTTCCTGACAGATCATATTCCAGTTAGCAAGATCAAAACAAGGGCACCATAAAAGCAGCCACCAGTCTATTACAAAAGAAATCCTGATGCAGCAATTTCAACTTTGGCTGCCCATATCCTGATTCAATTACTTTACGGTGGAGCCAGTAGCATCAGTTTTGTTTGTTTTTTTTTAACTCCCCAGGTGATTCTAAAGTGTGGCCAGGATTGAGAACCACTGAACTAATTAATAACCAAATATTAAAATTTGTTGTTAATTGTGATGGGGTGATGTACATTCCTGATTTGTAGATTAACCCAAGGTTAAACTATTTTAATTTTCATGATGTATTATTAATCATTTAAAAAGCATTATAGTGATAGAGTTCTATACAGATAAAAATGTACCAACTCTTTAAGTCACTTAAAAGAGGACATTTAAAGCAAACATTAAATCAAATCCCTCAACTGAAGGAAACCTATGAGATACATCTTCAATCATTGTGTGCTGGGAATTTATTTAGTGGATGACATTACCTACAATACAGAGGTGAGAAGAAAATATTAAATGAGAAAGCATTTACAGAACCTAGGACATCGCTTGGTACATAGAGGAAACTCAGTAACTGTGCTTTATGAGTTCTGAACTTAGGATGCAAATGGAACATCTATATAATTTTCTACAGTTCGAGTCTTCATTGCCTTCTTTCATTTGATTTATTGTGACTTCTCAGATTAAAAAAAAAATAACACGCTCAAACACAGGTATAATACACATACCAAAATTTGATACTTGGACCCTCCAATTTTTCTAATCCTCCTGGCACAAACTTCAGAGCTATCTTTGTTAAACTCATGAAAATACTATGAACATATAGTCAACACAACACACAGCAGGGTAAAAACTGAAAATATGTCTGCCTCACTGTCATTCACATACACCCAAACATCCCTGTCACACCCAAATCCATTCCCCAGAGGTAGTGCTGAATGCTGCCTGACTCTGCCCATCAATTCCTTATTCTAACCATCATTAAATGTGATTCATTGTTTCTTTCATACTCTGCTTAAATCCACTCAGGTTCTACTAAGTCCATCCTAGGTCAGGCCTTTACCAGTGCCCCCCTGACTATGCTCAGTGTCTTTTAGCTGATCTCCCTGCCCCCAAGCTGGTTTCCCCACAATCCATTCTATGCATGTGTCACGTTCTTAGTTGTCAATCACAGAACCCTTTCTACATGTTTTACAGGCATTTACCGCGGCAGGGGACTAGGCTGTCTCCTAGGCCTAGGGTCTAGGCTGAATCACATTACAGGACTGGTCTTGTAAGGGAGCAGCTACCAGCACCAGAACCAACCAGCTCCGCCGTGATCAGAAAGCTGCCTCTGAAGCCACACCAGCGTCAAAATGGGTATTTCCAGCCTTGCCTCTTTTTTTCACATTTCAGTGGCAAATCCAAGTCTTGCTAGGGGCTCACACTCAAACGGGCAGCACTTAAGTCAAACGTCCGCGCCCTAACAGCAAGAGAGCCTGGTTATACAGTGTGAGGGCTTCTTATGTTTGGGGGTGTTGCTGTGTATTCTCTGTGGAAAGTCAGGATCCACAATACAGAGAGCTACCCAAATATGGAGAGGATGTTCAAAAGATTCTGGGAAACCACAAAAGAACAGAGGTCTATGACAATGAGAAGAAATTCATCTTTCTAAATTATCACTTTGACCACAGTCTTCTACAAAAGAAAAAGTATACGTGGGCATGGAGATGTGCTGTGGGTAGACAGACAGCCTCCAGCTCCTTCGGGGTCTGCCTCGGCCACCCACCCAAACACAGGCCCTTCAAAGGGCAGCCCACACCCAGGGACTGATGGAGACGGGGTGCAAGAGTCCAAGACTGGACAGCTCTGATGGGCGCGAACACTCCGAAGCTCCCTGTAGTGCAGCCAGGCTCTGCAGACCCACAGCTGACTCTCCTCCCTCCGCCCCATCCTGCTTCTGCCCCTCCCTTCCACGGGCATTCATCTTTCATAAACATCTTGTACACCAAACTCCATCTCAGCAGCGGCTTCGAAGGGACCCACACGGAGACAGAAAACCCCCTTCAAGAGCTTCCAATTACGGTTACGGGGATGGTTTTTACTCTCCCACCCTTGTTTCTTCCTCCATTTCAGTCTTAGACCTGAAAACAAAATACGAAATGCTCACCTTCAGTCATCTTCCTGAAGCTTCCCCAGTCACTTCTTGGTTAAATAAAGTATATTCTCTCACAAACTCCTCCATAAGGGCTCAAAGGTGCAGAACTCCCTGAGGTTGTGTATGCTTAAAACTGTTTTTCTAGCTTTGATACTTGAAGGACAGCTTGTCTGGATATAAATCCATGGTTGGCACTTAAAGATCTTTTGCAAATGCTGCTCCACTGTGGCCTTGATTTATATGTCATTTTGAGTAACGTGATAATGAGCAAATCCTTGTTGCCCTTGTACATTACTCAATCTTTTTGCGAGGAGACCTTGAGAATTTTTTTTCTTTTCTTTGAAGTCGAGTGCTTTTTCTAGAATATATCTCCACGTTGATCTTTTTGGGTTAATTACCCCCAAGTACTTGACAGGCTCTTCCAATTTATAGATTCAAGTCTTCTTTTATTTTTGGAAAGTTTTCCTGGATTTTAAATATTAGTACCACCACACAACTTTGTTTTTCTTCTTCACAGTCTAATTATACATAAGTTGTTTCTTTGCTATCATCTTCTACTTCACTTTCTCTCTGATCCTTCTTGCTTCATGGAAAAGTTTTCATTTCTCACACAAGAATTCAAGCTATCAAGACCCGGTATAACACATCCATGAGATTTACGTTGTCACATCAAGAAAAACCCCTCTGCTCTGGCCAGCAGTGCCCTGGCAGAACCCTGGGTCTCAATTCCAATGTGATGCCCCTCATTCCTCTCAGGTCCTCTCCTGCTTATTTCAAGAGTCTCTCTCTTACCATTCTGACTCCAAGGTACCTCCATTTTTCTGAATCCTTATTATTTTACTGCCCACCTCATTTTAGTGGCATGAGACATATTAGCCGGGCAATAAAATTATAGTACTCTCTCATACCATTGATGTGTCGTGGGCTTTACAACTCGTTTTCCAAACAGAATGAGAGCCTGAATCCTGACAACTTAACATTTTCTTTTCCTCTTCAGTACATAATGTGCTTTCAACTTCTAATTCAAGTAATACACAAACATGTACACTCACATTATAATTAAAGAAATGAGTTTACAGTTTTGGGGTTCATTACAGACAGGTATTACACTGCAACTACTTATGGACAAAAATACATATAAGTTGTCTTCATCCTCCCTCCAAGGTCCCCTGACACTTGCTCTACAGCCTATAGTATGCGCCTAGCCAGCCCTAACCTCCCCTCCCACTGGCCCCCTAGAACTGCAGGCACTCTCACGGCTCAGCAAGGCTGCTCACTCTGGAAAACAAACTGAGATTCAACTGAGCCCATCCATCCATCCTTGACAAAGGCGTACGGTCGGGGTAAAGTGAGGAAGAGGCACGGAGTCAAGGGTTCTGCTTTTCATATACCCTAAATGTCAGTAGTTTGTAGAAAAAGCCTTTTGGTAGAAGAAAATCTGGTAACCTCGTTAAAAGAATCAAAACATTTTGCTAGTTCTATGGAATAATTGAAAAAAACACATCACTTATAAGAAAATCTATATTACAACTCAGACTAACCAAGCCACAAAATAATTATCATTCTAACAAGCCAATTTTTCTCTTGCTTAAGATAAAACACAAAGAACCAACACATTTAGCTTTCACTATTCATTTAAAAGCAAAGACTTGGGCTTCCCTGGGGGCGCAGTGGTTGAGAGTCCACCTGCCGATGCAGGGGACACGGGTTCGTGCCCCGGTCCGGGAAGATCCCACATGCCGCGGAGCGGCTGGGCCCGTGAGCCATGGCCGCTGTGCCTGCGCGTCCAGAGCCTGTGCTCCGCAACGGGAGAGGCCCGCGCACCGCAAAAAAAATAATAAAAATGAAAATAAAATAAAATAAAAGCAAAGACTTCAATATATTTGAAAACAATATTTATTGAAAAGCGGTGAGTTTTCTTCTTTTTCTTTCCTTATTAAAGATTTGCTTCTAGTCTCAGCTGTGATTCTTCCATAACTTAACCTTACACTCATGACCCTCAATCTTTTTCAAAGCACTTCCATAACCAGCATAGTATTAAATTCTTGCAATGAGGCTGGCAAGGCAGACATTAGCCTTATTTTGTCTGTAGTGAAATAAACTCGGTAGTCGAATGACTTGCCCCAAATCGCATCACTAGCAAGCTGTAGGAGCCAGGTTCCCTGAATCCTTGTCCTAGCTCTGGCCATGAAACTGAATTAAGGCATGAATTTAATATACACCTAACATTTTTTTCTTGACTATTTAATATTTTGGTTTATATCCTAGTACTTGCTTTAAATAGAATTTAGTATAAATAATGACTGAATTTGAAAACGACAGTCACCGAGACAGAATCTACTCATCTTGCTATATTTTAAATAGCTGTCCATTTGTGCCACTTAGCCTACTCCATTCTATCCTACCTAATATGGTTAACCCTGTGCTGGTTTATGTTTAAAAGCTATGTTATGCTCCAAGGGCAAGAAGGAATAATAACCAAATCCCTGAAATGTGAAAATTCCTTTGCATTCTAAAAAGGGATAAGGGAAAAAATGAATTGAACAAGAAAGTTACAGCAATGGAGAACACCACACGAACATTTGTTAAGTGTTAAGGTTCTTGAGAAATTTCCTAAGTGAGAAAGTACTCTCTGAGTTAAGTGTGAGAAACTGAAATTATGTCTTTGCTTTAATATACAGTTTATACAGTTTAAGATTAACCTTTAGGCATCTCTGAGTTTTGCCAACTAAAAATAAATCTCAAGTATTTGGGTCAAGAGAAATAAACATAGTCAGGAAGACTTAAAAAAAAAGATCATCCTGCAAGATGAGACTTTGCAGTAACTGGCTTTCTAGAAATTTCATCTCTAGGAACAGGGTCATGGACCCCGTAGTTATCCTCCGGACAGACGGGAATAATGTGAAAAATCTAAGATGCAGATTTCCCAGGAGTGACAGTAGAGAGTTAGAGCACTCCCAGGGCAGAGATCAAATAACAAGAAGTTATAAACACTGAATGATGCAAGTATCCTCTAACAGTCAAAGGAATCTGCGCAAATTGTCTCCATACCAAAAGGGTACTGTGTGACTAATACCAGCCTCACAAGACAGTCTCAGTAATTTCCAATTTTCTCCGTATCGGCAGATCTTTTCAAAAGTAAGGTTAAACTGAACTTTTTCAGTGGAGCCCATTTAAATGAATTTCAGCCATATTAAAAGCTTCTGTGGTTTAACGCCTAGTTTAACACATAATTCTTAAGTGGACCAACGTATAAGTTAATATATCAATGGACCTTTGTGTTAAGTCCCAAAGAGCTGAAACAAATCTTATACTCCAGAAGTGTGGGATCTGGTGTACTGATAATTAAAGCCTACTGCGACAAAGAGGATGCTAGCTACTAACCACAATAGCTGTTTTTTCCTTCCTCCTTAAAAGAAATGCTTAAGCAGGCACGTGGCTGCAGAACAAACTCCTTTCCCCAGCCTACCTTTTGACTGAGATGCAATCATGTGACTAAGTTCTGGAAATAAGATGTATATTGAAGTTTGGGGACTACCTCCAGGAAATGACCTTAAGGTGGGGGGGGGGCGGGTAGCCAAATGCTACTGCCGCTCCTTCTTCCTCTCTGGAGAGGATACGAACGTGACCCTGCAGGGTAAGCAGTCATTTTAGACCAAGAGACAGAGGAGCCACAACCTTGGTGAGCACGGAACCATCACAACAGCCCTGGCCTGCCCACTGCGCTCTCAGATAGGCAATCTAAAGGTAAACGTCTATCTCATTTTACCCACTTCTATCTTGTTTATGCCACTGAGTTGTCTGTCTCGTGAAGCCGATCCTAGTCTTGATAAACTGCTTCCCCGGCACAGTAGATGCAGTGATAGTAACAATAGCAGTGACACCTGCACACACACCGGGACAGCTCTTACCACGTGCCAGGAAATACAGTGGATGCTTTGCACACATTATCTAATACTGGCCACAACCTTGTGAGGTGGGCATGCTAAGTCCCACGTCCTCATTAGGCATCCCGCACGGTCAAACAGAAGACCCCTGTGATGCCTTCATTAGCGACCTGACCTGTTCTCCACCAATCCCCACCCACCTCCCAAGAAGAACCTTCAAGAACCATCGCCTTCTCCTTGTCGTTCTGAAAGTCCACAGCAGGCTTGGTGGACCCCCTTTCATCGTCATGTTTTAAGCCTTTCTCTGTCTCCTTATCAGTTACCATCTTCATCCATTTTCAGTCTTCCAGGATTTTTTGGAAATTTCTTATCAACTGGTAGCTCCTCTCCCAAACACTTGTTTACTATGGGCTCTTTCTACCTTTTAAATTTCTATCCTGTCATATTAAATGAGGTCCTGGGAGAGAGAGGAGACGAAGCCACTTGGGGCCCAATTTTCACAACTAGGAAAAAAAAGTGCGTGTGTGTGTGTGTGTGTGTGTGTGTGTGTGTGTGTGTGTTTGTATTCTTCTTTGGGCTCAACAGGCTAACACAGGTCCAAATCAACAAGATGAAACCTTAACAAGACCAAATGTAAACACTTGCACTTAAAGTTTTGTTTTTCTTAAAGAAACTACCTAAGTATGTATTAAGAAAGAGAACTGGTAAAAAGAAGAAAAAGGATAAGAGAAAAAGAAAGGCTTAAGGGTTTTTTGTTTTGTTTTGTTTTGCATTTGCTCCAGTTTTCATTCAACCATCATGTTCTAAGTGGGAAGAGACAGTGCAGCCGCGCTAGTGAAATCTTAGGCTTCATTAGATCAGAAGAGGCCAGACAAAAAAAGAAATGAATTCACTCCATATGGCACCACTGGGATCTCAACTGAACCCCTTTAGCCAGTACTGGCCAAAGTTAAACTAAAAAAAAGTTCTGACCAAGTTAACATTAGAGCTGAAAAGCATGAGGAATAAGTTAGCCTGGAGATGTTTAAAAAATAATTAGGTAAAATCAACCAAGAGAGGAGATTTGACAACCGTCTCCAAATCTGTGAGGAACTATCTGTCCTCCGGCAGAGAGAATGGCCGTGCTCTGCACTGCTCCGCAAGGCGGACTGCAAACAGCTGGTGGAGGCCAAGATGGCAGACGGGAAACCCCATCGCAGGACAGCTCAGCAACGAGACGCTCAACGACGGGAAGTCAGCGTCAGAGGCGGTGAGCTCCCCGTCACCTGACACGTTCAAGCCGAGGCTGAGTAACCAGTCAAGTGTAGAGGACGCCATAAAGGCACTGATTTCTTCATCGGCAGAGGGTTAGACGACTCCCACCGGGCCTGAGACTCCGGAGGACACGCTGTGGCCTGGCCATAGCAAGCTGCTGGGCGGGTGGGTGCTGGGCAGCTTCCACACACCCCCAGGGGCCTATGGGGACTCCAGCGCCTGAGATCTCAGCATCCCTGACCATGGGAAAGGGACAGCCCAGGACCAGCGGTCACAAGCCTAAGGCGCAGTGAGTGCAGGCCTGACCCAGCCCTCTATACTAATAGAAGAAAGAAAAAAATGTCTAGGACAAGCCAGGTAAGGGTTTAGGAAAATCAGAGGCAGCCCAAGTTCTCTACGTAAGACTGCATTCCAAGAGAAAGACAACAAAAACAGTGAGGCTTCCACACTACAAGGCAGAACTGGCCCTGCTGTGCACGACTGGGAGGTTTCTCTTAACTCCAGAGGGTTTTGGGTTTTTCTTCAAGAAGGGCTGGCAAAAGCTCCAAGCTGACACAACTGTAAAGTTTGGAAAAGACTCTCCTGCATATGTTGTATAAACTTCTAAATGGCAACTTCTCAATTTCCAGCTTCTAACCACTAGTTTCCAAAGGGACTGAAAGGGAAAAAGATGAAGTCAAGCGGGAGGCCCAGCCTTGTCCAAAAGGGCCGAGTGAGAAGAGCCTGGGGTCCCAGAGGATCATGGGATCTCAGGTCTTCCTTGTTTGCACTCTGCATAAATACTAAGGCAGGAAACGATTTGCATCCTGTGAAGACAGAGTTTAAAAGACATATATTCACCCTCCACCTCCCTACCCACCTCCAAAAAGACACACTACACCCACTCTCTCTCTCTCACATAGTGCAATTATCCATGTATGCTGTACTAAAGAAGGTGCAGCCTCCATTCCAGAATCCTGCAAAAAACATTTTTATGAACCAATTCACTAAAACACGTTTCAGGATTTCAAATTAAGTAGTGAGCCGGAAATGAGTGGGAGAGCCAGGAGAGCTGGCCTCGGCCCCCTTGCCTGTGCAGCTGCAACCCTGCTTCTCTGCCCAGAGTGGACTTTGAGGAACAGTTCCTAGCCGGTCTCCTCAACCTCTTGGGGGGCAAAAGCACATAAAGGGCTGGAGGTAAAGGGCTCCCTGCACAGGCCTCCTGGGGACCCCCATCTCTGTCCAGGACCCACTAAGCAGTGTGTGTGGATACAGCGAGATGCTCTCTCTCGAACCTCTGCCCTCTTCTCCCACCCGCCTTCTCAAACTTACACAGACTCGGAGAATGGCAGGCAGATGGAAAAGGAGCCGTGCCTTAAATGTGGAAACATAAAAAGGCAGGGAAGGCAACACAGCCTTTTTCTTAATTTAGCCAGAAACGTCAAAATGCTTGAACACTGGCCTCTGCTACCAAAAGCTTTAAGGATGCTAACAGAAGCTGAATCTACGAGATGTGGCTCTGGACGTTCATTCTACAATTCTTTCAAGATTTCTTCATGGGGCTTCCCTGGTGGCGCAGTGGTTGAGAGTCCGCCTGCTGATGCACGGAGTGGCTGGGCCCATGAGCCATGGCCACTGAGCCTGTGCGTCCGGAGCCTGTGCTCTGCAACGGGAGAGGCCACAACAGTGAGAGGCCCGCATACCGCAAAAAAAAAAAAAGATTTCTTCATGTTTGAAATGTTTCACGAGAAAAAGAAAAAAATATTTAAGTATTTCTGCATTTTGAGAGGCATCTTTGCGAACACAGATGAAATGGTAAAAAGTGGAAAAGAGCACAGTCTTTGATAAAGGAGAGCCAGGCGCTAGTGTTTGTCATCACCTTCTAATTTCAAGGCTGTGAGTTCAGCGCCCAAATTAACTTTCTTTTCTACAGCAGAACCAGCAGACGTGACTCAACTGTGGTGTGGAAAATGCTTTATCTGAGATGCAGGCTTCAAAAATAGGTCTTTGAAATTACGAATAACATAAAATATAAGACCTAATTTAAACAAATTAACTCTCCAGGTAGATGACCCTATGCAGCAAAAAGTTTCAAACTGGGTGACGGAGTCACGGGTTTGTGACCAGTTTGACTTGGGGGCTGGAGGAGAGGCGCCTAAAACACAGGCGTAACAGGATGTTTTCAGCTTCAGGCAGCACGAGGCCTGACTCGGAACAAGCTAAACAGCAGTATTTCTCGCACATGACTCATAGGACCTGACGTCCCGGAGCAGGTGGTCCTGGGCAGGCTGATTCCGCGACTCAGTGACGTCATCGAATTCCCGCCTTGCCATTCCTTCAGCATCACAGCCCCACCGCTGTTCTGGAGACGTGAGGAAAACCTTCCCAAAGTCCTCAAACAACAATCCCTTCAAAACTGTCCTCGTAACGTCCAATCCTAGATCGGTCAAGGGCAAAGGCGAGGGAACCACCATGAAGCTGTCATGGTCACTCTACACACATGTCTATGCAGAGGGCGCCGACTCAGGCTAACTGCCAGCAGCCCCTGGGGCTGAGGGAGGGGGTGGCCTTCCCCACAGTGGGGGCTTCTTGAAAGGCAAATATCCCTGTGCCTCAGTGGGCCTCTCTATCCCCAGTGTAACAGAGCAGCCTGTGTTTATCATTTGTATTCCAAGCTCCTACAGCAAATTCTGCTTAAATACAGGATTCAGTGATTTTAAATGGTTTTTTTTTTGGAAACTGTAGTTTAGACCCAGCTTCTAGGCAAGTACTATTTGATACCTTTCTAGAGAATTCCTAACCATTAAATCCACAGCCCGATCTATGTTGACACCCTCAGTCCAAACAGGATTCTCTTCAACCAACCACTTTCTGTCTTCGGTTACCCCACCCCAGAGCGTGGCTGGCCTGGCATCACAGCCTTGCTGGCCCTCGAGGAATTGTCTTCAGACTTCTCCTCTGGCCAGGGCTGGCCTCCACGCCCTAAGCCAAGGCACAGCCACATCCTTTGAACAGGCTGAAGCAGTTCACACTTGTTTCGTAAACAGCTGCTACCCCTCCCCCAGGACCCCCTCACACCTCCCCAGGATGGAGCAAGTAAAGGGCAGACACCTGGCAAAGCAGGGCCCCCAACGCCACTGCCACCGTCAGGGCATCACCTCACGCGCGGTAGGGCGTCAACTCTCTCCCAGCCCCTCTAACCCACAGCTTCCTGGTAAATAAATAGCTCTGCACGATTTTCCCTTTCCCAAGGCCTCATAATCCTCCTTTGCAAGAAGACAAGTTTCCACTCTCCAGGTGAGACGGCCTCAAGCAAGGTCTACCTCGGGATGCGAACTGCCTCAGAGAAGGGGCTCTCCCTGGCTGCCGTGCTCAGATGCCACCAGGGACCCTGGTTAGCTATTCTCAGTCTGTTTCCCCTCCTTACTGTGAGTTTCCCTAAGCCAAGATGTCTTATTTTTTAATGTATCTTATGGCATAAGAGGCAAAAATAAAAATAACACTTCACTACCAAATAAAAACACTGAACTACTTCAAGTGTATTCTTCCAGACTACACAAGTGATTCTGTGCAGCACCACACAGGTAGTTCCATGTTTGGGATAGCATCCCTGGGAGGTGCCATAAGGACAAAACAAAGTAATATAGGGGGAAGCCTATCACAGAACCTGGCAGAGACCCACTGAATCGACATCACTCTTTAAGACAAATGGTTCCAGGGTTTCCCTGGTGCCGCAGTGGTTGAGAGTCCGCCTGCCGATGCAGGGGACGCGGGTTCGTGCCCCGGTTCGGGAAGATCCCACATGCCACGGAGCGGCTGGGCCCGTGAGCCATGGCCGCTGAGCCTGCGCATCCGGAGCCTGTGCTCCGCAACGGGAGAGGCCACAGCAGTGAGAGGCTCACGTACCGGAAAAAAAAAAAAAAAGAATGAAAAGATAAATGGTTCCATTATTGAAGTACAATTGACATATAACATTATATTAGTTTCAAGTGTACAACATACTGATTGGATATTTGTATACTGCAAAATGAGCACCACCATAAGTCTAGTTAACATCTGTCCGTAATTTTTTTCTATTAAAAATTCAGTATCATGAACCTCTTTCTCTCACAAACATTTCACTACGACATTATCTATACGAATGTACTGCTGGACACGTAGGCTGTTTCTAATTCTTTCCCAAAATAAATTAGGTTGTTTCTCATTTCTTCCCACCATAGAAAGATGAACATCATTTTAAGTATGTCTTGGTAAACTTAGCCTACTGTTTCCTTAAGACACAGAGTATAATTTCTTTAAAGCATACACACACTTTGATATGTGCTGCATATTCCACTCTGAAGAGCTTCCTTTACACGTAACCTTTTTAATCCTCACGCAATCCTGTGACTGTGAAGTATTTAGTATCACTCTCCCGATTCTACAGATGAGAAAACTGAGTCTCAAGATCACATAGCTGGTAAAGCCAGAGATCGGGTTCAAACTCTGAGCCTGCGGCCTTAGCCGCACTACTACTGGCTTCTCAAACGCAACAATTCCTAAAAAAAGGATTCTCCCTGGAGAAGGGGCAGGTGCAGGCCAGAGCACGGTCCCTTGATGTTATAAGGCAGGTGCAACTAAAACGAGGACAACCTTCTCGATCTTGCAGCAGGTAATATTGGAGTGCTTACGTGTGTGGCACTGTTCTAAACACCTTACGTGTATTTACTTAATTCTTACAACAAACTGCAGTAGGTACTATTCATAATACCCACATTTGAGGGAAGGAGAAACTGAGGCACAGAGTTTTGGCAACTTGTTAATAAGTAGGAAGTGAGATCCAAACCCAGAAGGTCTGGCTCCAAGCACATCTTCCAGCCCCTAGGCTACTAACTACCTTGAGGATGGGAAAAACGCCCTGCCTCCCTCTGTTCATCCTTCCCATCTCCACCTGAGTCTCACATCTTACTTCACAGCTCTCACCGGGACAGCCTCCAAAAGCTATGTAAGTTTAGAAAACTCACATACTATAATAGCGTAAATAATTCTTAGATACTAAAAATTCTTATTTGGGAAACCAAAAGAAACCTTAAAAAGAAAGTACTCTACAAAAAAGCAGTACTCTACAAAAGTACAGATGTTACTCCACTTCCCATGGGGTTACATCCAGACAAACCCATCCTAAGTTGAAAATATCGTAAGTCGAAAACGCAATACACCTAACCCACCGACTGTCAGCTTAGCCCAGCCTACCTTAAATGGGATGAGAACACTTAGAGTAGCCGACAGTTGAGCAAAATCATCTAACACAAAGTCTATTTTATAATAAAATACTGAGTATCTCATGTAATTGATGGAATACTGTGCAGAAAGTGGGGAGCAGAATGGGTGTCTGGGCACAGAATGGCTGTCTGTATCGGCTGTTTCCCCTCGTGATGGCGGGGTTGGTGGGAGCTCCGGCTGCCCTGCCCAGCATCACAAGAGTGAATCGTACCTCTTATCACTAGCCCGAGAAAAGATGCAAATTCAAAACTCCAAGTACAATTCCTACTGAATGCATATCACTTTTTTTTTTTTTTTTTAATTTTTGGCTGCATTGGGTCTTCATCGTTGTATGCAGGCTTTCTCTAGTTGCGGCGAGCAGGGGCTACTCTTCGTTGCAGTGCGCAGGCTTCTCATTGCGGTGGCTTCTCTTGTTGCAGAGCACAGGCTCTAGGCACATGGGCTTCAGTAGCTGTGGCACGTGGGCTCAGGAGTTGTGGCTCGCAGGCTCTACAGTGCAGGCTCAGTAGTTGTGGCGCACGGGCTTAGCTGCTCCATGGCATGTGGGATCTTCAGGGCTTGAACCCATGTCCCCTGCATTGGCAGGCGGGTTTTCAACCACTGCGCCACCAGGGAAGTCCTGAATGCATATCACTTTGGCAACATTGTAAAGCTGAAAAATCGTAAACTGAACTACTGTAAGTCAGAGACCACCTGTACTACTAAAAAGTAATACAGAGATTAACTATATTAAATGTGTATGGAGGACTTTTACTATGTTTTAAAAAGAAATAAATGCACAGACCATACAAACTGGAATAAAGTAACTAACGCAACAAAATATTTAAAGTTGTCCCTAAACAGATTTACACGAATAAAAGTGATTTTTACCAACCTCCTGAAGGATTTTACTTACAGAGGGACAGAAAACTGACATGGATCACTGAGAAAACAATACAAAAGACTGGAGATCTAACTTCATACTATTAAAACCTATAACCACATCTACCTGGTCAAAATTCCAAAGTTGAGGGGAGGGCATAGACAAAAAAAAAAAAAAAAAAAAAAAAAAAAAAAAAAAAAACACAAACCCGTGCCCC
>NW_020174555.1:475536-498315 GCF_003031525.2 Neophocaena asiaeorientalis asiaeorientalis
AATGTGGAGGGGGGGGAAAAAAAAAAAAAAAAAAAAAAAAAAAAAAAAAAAAAAAAATGCATGCAATCCAGGTCCTCTAGCTGTTCTTTTTCTTGCTCCAGTTTCCTATTCTACTTACTTCTCCCGTTCTCTCCTTTTATTAGTCAATATTACAGGTGTGCAGGTCTCCTGAAGCATCTCTCTCCTTCTCCAGTTCCCCCTTTAGCCCCAATTCAAAAGCAGAAATAAAAAGAAAAGAAAATGTAGATACTGTTGTGCATTTAAGTGAGAGATGGTCCTTAAACTCAACAAGAGACCTGGTTACTTGATATCTGTGCGTCCATGAACCCTACTCCATATGCCACAAATACACTTCTGAACTCACAAAAACAATGCCCAGCACGCACCTCTGAACTGGGTTTTGTTTTCGTCGTGCCTGTTCCCTTTAACTGTCAGCTCACTTTTTCAACCTGGAATTTCGGTTTCCAACGGGGAGCAACACGCTTTTAATGGACCCTTACTGTACCCACGGTAACTTTAAGGAGTTTAGGCAATTAGGAATAACCTCCCTTAATTATGGTCTAAATGTGGTGAATTAATGAAACCCGTTCCCAACTACCTAAACACATTTCAAATTAAAACGAAGCCTGAATTTACAACCCAGGTTAAATGGATTAAAAGATTAAAGGCTAGAGTGCAAGGGCTTTCTCCACCTCGCTCTCACATTTCAACCTCAAATTACCCCAGCCCTCTAATGACTGGAGGAGTCACTGTGAAAGCGCCTAATTACCCAAGAATTACGCCAACCATAACCAATTTCAAGATCACAGATCACATGTTCCCAAAACATGAATCTGCTAATTAAAGTTACATGAAAGTCAAATCAACAGGCAATTTGGATGGGACATCCATCCACCTGAAAGCAGACTGATGGATGAAGTATTAAAACCCACAGTAGGGCTTCCCTGGTGGCGCAGTGGTTAAGAATCCACGTGCCAATGCAGGGGACACGGTTCAAGCCCTGGTCCGGGAAGATCCCACACGCTGCAGAGCAACTAAGCCCGTAGGTCACGACTACTGAGCCTGTGCTCTAGTGCCCGCAAGCCACAACAACTGAGTCCGCGCGCCTAGAGCCCACGCTCCGCAACGAGAGAAGCCACCACAATGAGAAGTCCACGCACTGCAACGAAGAGTAGCCGCCGCTCGCCGCAACTAGAGAAAGCCCGCGCGCAGCAACGAAGACCCGACGCAGCCAAAAATAAATAAATGAATTTATTTAAAAAAAAAAAACCCACAGTAACAGCAGCTATGCCTCACTGTTGGCACTATCAGACACCCAGATCATTGCAGTCCAAACCTACGGAGGCAGAAAGAGACTCATCTGGATTCAAGCATTTCCAGGGAAGAACAAAAGGATTCTCCCTCCAAACCGACGAATGGCTCACAGGGATGTGCTTCAGCATGTGTGTCAACCCACAAGGATTCACTTGCTGGGTTTAAACTGGGAATGAAGCAAGTTTAAGATACTGATACTTCCACATGCAGCCCCAACACGGCACACACGGCCTGGCAGCATTTTCAGTAGTTGTATTTTTCTGAATTCTAATCAAAGGACTGTGGTTTGATTTCAAGGCTTTGCCTGTTTGCTAAACTTCAGTGTATACCGAAATATTCTTCAACCTTCCCACTTATTTCCCACAAGTTAAAAAAAAAAATCATAAAAAATACTTGTCCCCGGCGCCCACACTTTTGTGTAAATAAAGAATTCCCATGGATATGCTCTTACAGATACACAAAGAAATAATTTAGAAATAAAACCCATTCGACCAAAAGGCCAGGTTCAATGAGTCGGTAAGAAAACCCATGGGCCCTAACGCTGTCCCTGGCGCCCTGGCAACCCAAAGCTGTGTGACCAGTAAGTGCAGCTCTCAGAATGAAAACGCCCAGCCAGTCCAACACCCAAAGTTACTTCCTGGGAGCCCCAGAGTTCGGGGAGAGCAGGGGAAGCAGGTGAGGGGACCCTCAAAGGGCTCACAGATGAGTCTCTGTATGTAATAGGTTGAATCGTGTCCACCTAAGATGACGTGCTGAAGTCCTACCTCAGACCTCAGAATGTGACCTGACTTAGAAACAGGGTTGCTGCAGACATAATTAGTTAAGATCAGGCCATACTGGGGTAGGGCGGGCCCCTGACACAATACGACTGGCGTCCTTTTAAGAAGACAGCCGTGTGAAGACACGGAGACACACAGGGAGAGCGGCATGTGTGGCAAAGGCAGAGGTGTTGGCGTGTGGCTGCAAGCCAAGGGACACGAAAGACACCGGAGAAGCAACAGAAGCTAAGAGGAGGCAACGAGGGATTCCCTGCGGGTTTCAAAGGGAGAGCAGCCAACACCTTGGCCTCGAGAACTGAGAGAAAACATTTTTGTTGTTTTACGCCACCCCGTTTGTGGTACTGTGTTATGGCAGCCCTGGGAAACTAACACAGCACACTTGAACTTGGGCTTCTTCCTCCTGCCCTCCTCCGTCCTGCCCCTGCCGCTGGCAGACACTCCCACTGCACCACGAAAGAGCCCCAGGGAATCCCCGTCTGTGGCCCGCTTGGGGAGCACAAGGCAGGCTCAGCCAGCCCAGGCCCTGGTCCCAATTGTCTCCCTTCTCTCCAGCTCCCACCCACCCCTGGGCACCAGCCCCGCTCCTGCGGCCAGGCCAACACCCCTGACCCAGTGGGGAGGGGGGAAGGTCAGGCAGGATGTGCAAGTGCCCTTCAGTGTGCTGCTCCCGCCCACCCCAGCTCCTCACAGAACCTTTAGAACATTTCTTTCAGGTTTTTTTTTTTTTTTTTTTTTTTTGTGGTACGCGGGCCTCTCGCTGTTGTGGCCTCTCCCGTTGCGGAGCACAGGCTCCAGACACGCATGCTCAGCGGCCATGGCTCATGGGCCCAGCCGCTCCGCGGCATGTGGGATCTTCCTGGACCGGGGCACGAACCCACGTCCCCTGCGTCGGCAGGCGGACTCCCAACCACTGCGCCACCAGGGAAGCCCCATTTCCTTCAGTTTTTACTGAAGTAGTATCCTTTGTCTTGCCCCAACAAGCCCCCTACAGACTCACACTCACACACACACACACACAGCCACGTGCCCAGAGGGAGCTGGGCCAGGAGGCAGACCCGAGTACACACACACCCTGTACTGCCAGTGGCCCACTCCCAACCCATAACTGAGACTTTCTGTTCCTGGGCCAAGGTTTCTTGCCAGACTCACTTCCCTTATAATGAATGAATTATCCCAGAGAAAGTTCCTCAGTTCTCCCTGGAAGCCGACCTCGATGGCCTGCTGGGGGACAGTGGACCCCGACGGGGGGAACCCACCCCCACCCCGGACAGAGCTCATTTAGGAAAATCGGATCGGCTGGCGGAAGGCTGGTCCCATGAGAGGAATGCAGGAGTCCTCGGTTGGCTCAAATCCCGGGCCAGCAACCAGGAGCCGCACTGAGCACAGCCTGTCTCCCAACTGCCACCCGCTGCTTCACCTCCAAGCCCATTTCTGCATCTCATTATTCCACCTTCAGCCAAAGGTGGATTTTGAAATGTGCTCCCTTAGATGCCTCATCCTGGACCAATGGCATCCAAGTCTGGACTTGAGCCACATCAGAATCCCCAGGAGGGCCTGTGAAAGCAGCTCGCAGGCTCCTCCCCTGGAGCTCCTGATTAAGCTGGGCCTGGGGTGGGGTCTGGAAGCTGGCCTAACAGGTTCCCCGGTGGTGCTGACTCTGCTGGTTCCAGGACTGTGCTTTGAGAAACGCCGCCCTAGCCCCTCCACTCCACACTGGGCACAAGTGACAGCTGGTGGCACTACTGCAGCCGGCCTGCCCCTCATTCCCCCTCTCCCCTACAGTGTGCGGAGAGCACCACTCCCCAGGGCTGGGGTAAACGCTGCCAATCCAGTGGCCCCACCAAGCCCTCGGCCAGGGAGGGGTTCAGGGTGAGCGTGGACCCATGTTGACGTGTGAGGCGTAAGCGGAAGTCGCTGAGGGGCGCTCCTGAGAAAGAGGCACAGGAGGAAGGTTGTCCTAGGCTGTCCATGGATGTTCAAGCGGGCGGCCAGAGGCCGTGAGGCCCGGGGGGAGCTGGGCAGGACCGGCAGCCAGCAGCACAGACAGGTGGGAAAGACCCGGCTGCCCGGTGCTGACACCCACCTGCTCAGCAAACCAAGCCAGCACCACCCTGCTCCCGGCTTCTTGTTAGGTGACATAATACATTCTTTATTGTTTCAGCTGGTTGGGTCAGGGTTTTCTGTTACCTGAAGCTGAAAATATCTAATCACAAAGCAAAGCAAGCTAACAGGATAGCACGTCCGTCCAGGACAGAGGGCAACCTCTCAGCACACATGACAGTGGCGTATGTTCCACAAATAATCCTAAAATTCCAGATTTGAACTTTGCAGACCATTCCAAAAGCTATGCAGCTGACAGTCAGTGGGTGTGCAACACCCAGAAATAGTGTAAACTGAAGAAGGCGTCTAGCACCCCGTAAAGGGTTACTGAAGACCCAGCTCGGGTCTGTCTTACGAGAGCCATGCTCATTTTTTTCAGGGGTTTCCCAGGAACCCCCCACTACTAAAGCTCACCAGAGAATTCAATTGTTTTCACCTATCACTCTTCAACTTAGTCTCCTTCTGCAGAAAGCAGGTACCAGTATATCTAGTTGTGAAAATGGTCTTCTAACCTATTCCACTTTAGAGACAAGGTAGACAAGCATATCTAGGAAGGGGACACCTCAACTTATGTGCCTGTCCTGCCACCACACAGCTCTGTGATCTGAAACTGTTTTGCCTTTATGAACTCATTCCTCATCTATAAAATGAGAATACCAGCACATATCCACCTGTTTTTTTAAGGACAATGCATGTGAAAGTACTCTGTAAACCATAAAGTACAAGGGCAATGACTTAAATCCAGTTTTGAATGGATTAATTGGATTAACATGGCCTGATTTTGAGAGATAAAGATTAATCACGTTCCCAGAAGAATTACTTCACAAAAAATTCACAGTACATACACACACCTGCCGTGACTATCAACTGGAACACTGTTGCATGTTATTCAAACTGGACTTCACCTATTATCAATAATTTAGTGGCAGCTAAAGGAACCAACATCCACAGGGCACCATAACCCTGAACGTCACCGTTGTACAAGGTATGACATCAACGTGGATTACTTACTGTGCACAGTTTCACAGAGGTCAACTCGAGAGGTTGTGCCTCCGCTTTTACAGAAGATACTGGGAACTACCTTCGACAGCGGCCGTGGGCTCCTCCGGACATCCCACAGGTGGCAAATCCTCTTTTCTACTGGAGAAGTTTAGTTTTAGCCCAACAGCCTCATGTCCTTCAGAGCCATGTTTACTTGGACAAACTGGGTAGAAACCACAGGACTTGGAGTGAGGGAAAAAGCAGGTATGGCCCTAAACCCATGCTTCTCAGACTGGGATAAGTATCTATAGAGCAGAACACCAGGAGGTAAACACGGCCGTCTTCCTGAAACATGAATTTTATTAAAGGATTTCTGGAGGGAAAAAAAAAAAAAAGGAATAACCAGTGAGTAATTTTTAAATGACTAAAACTTCTCAATAAATTTTTAATTTTTTTTTTAATTCAAAGAATTTTCATGCTCACAGCAGACCTTTCAAAAATCCATTCCCACTACTTTGGGGGAAAGCATTGGGAAGGGCTACCCGTAGCAAATGAAACTTTTTCTTGCATCATTTACAAAGTAGATGCAATGGCAAACCCTAAAGTAATGGTTCCAAAAACATCTTTATTGAGCACATCTGAGAAATACTGTCCAGGCTACCACAGTAATCATTTGTAAAGTGCCAATGTTCTTTTGTTACATTTATTGGGGCGGGGGGTGCGGGGGGATCACTGTTACTCTGGAGTCCTATTTTCTCTGTGGAAGACTCGAACAACAAACTCATAATTTGATGACAATTCATCTTAAATGAGAGTAACAAGCTCCCAGGAGACCCTATTATCTCATTATTGGTGTTCCTAGACAGAGAACACTGCCTTGGGAAATCATATTTCTTCTTTGAACCCTGAAATCCCAGGCTCTGCCCCCTTCTTAAGCAATAAGAAGCCTGGTGTCACGACACGTCTCGAAAACCTTTACAGAGCTAATCAACACTGCTGCCAATACTTTGGGCTCCACCTAGGGTACCTTTATCTCTCATCGACCCAAAGCACACTAAAGAAGGGCCAAACAGCCACAATGTCAGCTTGTCTCTTAAGACCTAAGTTGGGTTTCCAGCGACAAAACACCCAAGTCTCTCTCTTGCTCACAGCACTACCTTCTCTCTTGTCTAAAATAAGCTTCTCCGAGTGTTTTATACACTTTTTGACCATGTGGTAATTTCCGTGGGCAAGTCTTCCCGAGCTGTTGAATCTGCCTCACTCTTTCTTCAGAGCACCCACCTGACTGCATGGACTCCACAGTTACTTCCCTGTTCAATACTGTGACAAGTGTGTAAGTGATCAGCCAGGCCACTGAGTGCCCTGTGGAAGGATGCCAGCTGAGGGTCAGACTTTCGGTGCTGAGTTTAGCCACTTCTCCTCAAGGCATCCCTAAGTCTATCATAATCCACGCTGAGGTTCTGGCACTGGGTGGCCACATTTACAGAACACACCCAAGCTCTCCAGACTTCAACTCCCCATTTTTGTTTCTGGAATATCAACATTAATGAAGTGGTTTGCCTGTTTTTGTTCTAAATTAACCTTCAAAATACACCTGGAATTATGAAAGTTGTTCAAATATATATTTTCCATATAAAGATACAAATTAGCACAAGCCTAATCACTCCAGAGTATGTAAAAAAAATATATCCAGGAAAAGTAAAAATTTCAGTGAAAATCAGAATTAAGATTCTGATCCTATTATACTATTTTTCTAATTGATTTCAACTGAGGGTTAACTAATTATATAAGTGTCAAAAGCTTTGCTAGAAATTTCACAACCCAAAAAAATCTGAAAGGGGTTTTGTGGGTTAACAAATTTAATATATACCAAGAACCCTGTTTAAAAGCTTGTATTCTAAGGCCAACACCTAAATTATGAGCCCTATGACAGTCAAAGGAAATTCATTTCACACTGTCAGGACCACAAAGACCATGACTGAACGCAATCACTGCACCCCTCTCGGGGCCACATGACCCTGTAGAAGGTTCCACAGGGCACACACAGATAGAGCTAATAACCCATTCTCGTTAAAAACACGCCAACTGCAGTGACCCAATTTAAAAACTACAACCCCTAATCCTAGTACCAGTACTGTGGTTTCAATGGCAAATATGGTTTGTGTGCTTGGATATGAAGAGCAAGTGAAGCATGACAAGCAATCAATTTAAAAGACTTAAAAACAGGAGGGGGCATCGCTTCATTCAGCACCTCCTCTCCTAGGTGTTAGGTAGTGGATTAGGTGCCGGGGGGTCAGCTGACTGAGACTCAGGTGGGTGGGCATCCGGAGAAAGGCAATTTTAAACAGAGGAGTGAACGTCCGGGCCGGCAGAACTGCCATGGTGCGTGTGGAGCAGGACGGAAGGAGTTAGTCAGGTGAGAGGTGTGCCAGGGAAGAGAAGAGCATCTCGGCAACGAGAGAGGGAGAGAGGCCGTGCGTGAGGGGAAGCGAGGCTGGAGAGGTGGCCTCTGTGCCATGCTCAGAAGGTAAGGCTGCTTGTAAGAGGAATGACAAGCAAGGATGCACATGCTTTAGATACATCACTTGGGTAGGAACCTGGAGAACAGACTGGGGTAGCTGTAAAACCAAGGCAGGAGACCATGTGAAGAAGATGCAGCCAGACCTGGTGACCCGCTGGGGACGAGGTCTATGAGAGGAGGCGAGGGGCGTCCTGATTTCTGACTTATGCAAATGAATGCACGGGGTGGGGGCGGGGGGGCACCGGCCAGCAGTGGGGGCCGGGCTATGGCAGGGGAGCAGCCGAAGGAGGGGGGTCGGGGAGGGCCGTGGGGGAGGCCGGGAACCTGAGGGGACTGAGCCCAGGAGCTCAGTTCAGGACACACTGACTGGGCGGCACCGGAAAGCAGAGGAGAGCTCGCTGGGCAACTGCACAGGTGCAACCCCTGGGCAGAAGGTACCACCGAGTTCAAGTTCCTTCTCTCTCTTTAAAAACCCAAGACAGCAGGCGCCATCACCCAGGGAAATGACAGATGGGAAGAGAGGAGCGTCCAGGATGCAGCCCTGGGGAGGCAAGTTCAGGTTAAAAATGCCCGATTCGGGCTTCCCTGGTGGCGCAGTCGTTGAGAGTCTGCCTGCCGATGCAGGGGACACGGGTTCGTGCCCCGGTCCGGGAAGATCCCACATGCCGCGGAGCGGCTGGGACCGTGAGCCATGGCCGCTGAGCCTACGCGTCTGGAACCTGTGCTCTGCAACGGGAGAGGCCACAGCAGTGAGAGGCCCGCGTACCACAAAAAATAAATAAATAAAAATGCCCGATCCTACCAACACGTAAGGAACTTCAACGTTGTGCTAAAAACACAGCTTTCGATTTCTGAAGAGAAACAAATAAAAGTGGAAAGTCGTTCCCTTCCCCATGGGGGCTCTGAGATAACTCACTGCCAGAAGGAAGCTCCCTGAAGATTAAGTCGCTTCTGTCTGCAATTACAACTTTCAGTATGTTGCTGAAAGGTTAACGAGATTTTCTTCATGTTCTGACGAAAACGGTTTCAGGAGAACACATGTTGCTGCCGCTACCAATCAGATAAAAGTACATTAAAAAAAAAACCAAAGAAACCTTCCACAGACACCCCCTGGCCGGTCAGTATTTACAATTTTTACCTCACCATTTTAAAAGCAGAGTTAATATACTATTCATACTTTGCCAACGCTTAAACTTTTCACATTCTAACAAATATACCCCAAAAAGGCCTTTTGGAGATGCGTCCAGAGAGTCAGACCAGCTTCCCAGAGAGTGTCACCTCTAGGAAGAGCTGCAATCAGCTCGCTCTCCTTTGCTCCCCTCACTGAATCCCCAACAGCAATCTTTCTTTCTCAGCAGAGGAACAGATTACTGCTGATATGTGAGAACACCCAAGAGAAAAATGAGGATGGAGAGGAGAGAGGGGAGAACATTTTTCAAAAACTGCTTTTCTGGCATTCAACCAAGTACAATTACATAGCATTCACAGAAGATGGAGTCAAGATAGTATAAACAAAATCTTCAATGAGGCCAATTACCCTAAAAGCTTTCCAAACTCTGTTTGAGATCACAGGCAAGCTGCTCTAGAACCCTGCGCCCCAGAATCTACAGTGGTCCAGCCAGGACCCTGCCTTGGCCAGTCTGGGGGGAAACACAGAGTCCCCTTCACTGCCCAGACTCTCTCCAGTGACAGAGGTCAGTGCCACTGACACTTTTCCGAGGACTACACTTTTCCTAGGACGTACTGAGACTCTGTTTTATGATCAAATCTATTTCCCAAGTTAGTAGCTGTTCCTCTACATGGGTTCTCTCAGAGACAGAGCATTCGTTTTGTGGAATTCATATGTGCTGACTTCAAGTTCACCTTAATATCATTAAGGTTAGCGTAGCAGGGTAGTAATTAAAATGAAAATCACAAAAATGTTTGAAAAATGTGTAAGGAGATACTAATGACTTCATAAATAAGGTTAAGAATAAATGGCATTTAGGGCAAACCTCGTCTTGGCCTATAACCCAAAGTATAAAATAAATATCCATGACGTAAATAAATAACTGAATAAACCAATAAATGAGAGAGAACAGACCTCTTCCATACAGAGGAATTCTAAATAATTTATGGAGGTGGAGCTTATTCCACTTAATGACTTCCCTCCAAAGAGTATAGTATGGAAAAAGGTAAGAAAAGAAGAACTTTAGTGGAGAGAGCTAACAAACAGTACCTCAGCCAGGTGGTCATGGTCAGCATCGAAGTGTTAAGTCACGCTGACAGTCGACACCCTTGATATATGAGGAGAATGGCAACTTATAACTGCGGCCTTCCTCCCCCAAACCCATAACCTCGATCTAACCATGAGAAAAAACCTCAGACAACCCCAAATTGAAGGATGAACTCCTCAGAACTGCCATGGTTTCGAAAACAAGGGAAGTCTGACAAACTGTCACAACCAAGAGGGTCCTGAGACATGACAACTACATGTGGTCTCCTGGATAAGAGAACATTAGGGAAAAACCAGGGAAATCCGAATAAAGTGTGGAGTTTAGTTCACCATAATGTACACATGTTGGTTTCTTAGTTGTGACCCACGAACCACAGTAACATAAGGCATTAACACTGGGGTAAACTGTGTGAAGGGTAAATGGGAATTCTCTGTACCATCTTTACAGCTTTTCCGTAAATCTAAATCTATGCTAAAGCAAAAGGCCTAATTTAAAAGTAGCAAGAGATTCTATGAGCTTTGAAGGTATTAAAATCTTCATTTTTTAAAAATCCCAACTGCACAGTAGAAGGTAAATGAACAGTAAGTACTTAGGTGACTGACTGACCCATCACAGGACATCAGACTCAGAGAGAATTCATTCATTAGACTCAGAGAGAACACCAGAAGCTACATTTTCAGAAAATGGACACAAAGGTTTTCTGGTTGCAGCATCCAATCTTCATCATCATCTTTACACAAAAGGCAAAAAACCTCAACAACGACAACAATAAAAAACCCAAGAGGCTTGGAAGTCCAGCTAAGAGGAAAGGGACTAGGGATAAAATAACAGCAAAACACTGGAATATTTGATATTGAGAAGATTAAAACATATAAACCAGGGTAGACCAAACTGTGAGTTTTGAAATCAATTCAGTAGTGGCAACCAGCATTTTTTTAACAAAAGAAAATGAAATAGAAAAGTTCCGTGGTTGTGACGGCTACACAACAATGTGAATGTACTTAATACCACAGAACTGCACACTTAAAAGTGGCTACAATGGTAACTGTTATGTATATTTTGCCACAATTTTTAAAAAATGAAAATAGAAAATACAGTACACCACAGGCAGCAAAGGTAAGCGCTATTTTATAAATAAACACACGTGTACATATTCATACATCCACATATACTGCCTGTGGGTAATAAGTAATCATGATATAAAATGTGTCTTTCATCTGAGTCACTGTCTAAAAGTTTGAAAGCCACTGATTCAATTCCCCCTCACCTCTACATCCTCACTCTGGTCGTCTGTGTCAAAAGAGCACGAAGGAGACTTCCCTCGTGGTGCAGTGGATAAGACTCCATACTCCCGACGCAGGGGGCCCGGGTTCGATTCCTGGTCAGGGAACTAGATCCCACATGTACACTGCAACTAAGGAGCCCACGAGCCACAACTAAGACCCGGTGCAACCAAATAAATAATATTAAAGAAAAAAAAAGAGCGTGAAGGATAAAATCTACTTCACACCTTTAATTGTGACAGGAAATGGGTGAATAGAAACTAGTTCTAATTAATAAGAAAGAAGAGAAGTACACCTCTGAAAGAGGAAAACCAATGCAAAGGCACACAGGACAATGCCCCTGGAGATGCAGCCCTGCCTTCCTAGCTCCACACTCACCTCAACTGCCTACCCGCATCTTCCCGGGACAGGATGTGTCCCATCAAGCCTGAGATTCCTAGAACAACCAAGGAGAGCTCCTGACTGCCCTCTCGCTAGATCTTTCCCATCACCGTCATCGTCACCCCAGATGCTCCAGCCAAATCCGAGCAGCCCTCCATGGTTCCTCTTTCTCTCACTCTCCACAACGGAGTCAACCCAAATTCATCTCAGAACTTTCCACGTCCCTCTGTCCGCACCACCTTCAGCAGGCACCAGTGTCAGCATTTCTCAGCTCTTTTTGCTCCCAGACACTCAGAGAGGATTGTGACAAACTTTGAAATCTGCCCCGTACATTTAAGTAATCCCAACATTCAAAATGCTGTACTACTGAATCACTTTGCTGTACAGCAGAAATTAACACACCGTAAGTCAACTATACTTCCCTTAAAAAAAAAACATACGGGCTTCCCTGGTGGTGCAGCGGTTGAGAGTCCGCCTGCCGATGCAGGGGACACGGGTTCGTGCCCCGGTCTGGGAAGATCCCACATGTCGCGGAGCAGCTGGGCCCGTGAGCCATGGCTGCTGAGCCTGCGCGTCTGGAGCCTGTGCTCCGCAGCGGGAGAGGCCACAACAGTGAGAGGCCCACGTACCGCAAAAAAAAAAAAAAAAAAAAAAAAATACATGTAAGTCAAGGAGAAAAAAAAATTTTTTATATTATACTATGAATTTGAATGTTTGCAAAGAATGCAATTTCTGGCCTATTATAAATATTGGCATTTTTAATAAAACTCACTTTTTAAAATATATTCAAAGGAATCTGAATACTATATAATGATATCCACCGTTATTCATTTTAAAAAATATACGGATAGGCATTCCTGTATTGCTGGATATTCCCTCAAAGAATTTTAACCTAATAGAGCTTTATGTTCAAAGCCTTTTTCAACAAAACTATGGGTATAAATTGAGATCTAGGGGTTTTTTAAATATCCTGTGACCACAGGGTCTAAGTGTCAAATTTTTTTCTTCTGAATTATCATAATTTTTATTAGCACACAACTGATCTAACAAATTTTACAAATTTTGATAGTTAATTAAACATAAGGGTTCAAATTTTATCGAAAATGCATCCTTTAATGAGATTTATGGAACTTTTTCCCCTCAATTGGTTTATACGACTATTACTGCTAGAATGAGACAGGGTTAATTAGCATCAACTTAATCTTATTTTCCTTGTCCCTTTTTTTTTTTGTAATGTAAACACTGAGAAAGCTTGTTCACATAAATAGATGTGAATGGAAGGAGATTTGTTACAGCACTGACCCTATACGCTCTACACTCCCTCAGGATTTTATCCACAAATCACTTTTTGATGGTCTAACGACTAACAATTAGATTGGATTCTCCTTCAATATTATAGAGAGGAAAGATCTGAAAACCACCAAAGTTACTAAGGAATTCATCATCCAGAATTAAATCACTTTCTCCTAACCGATACCAATGCTTCAAATTGTCCCTTTGCCCAAGATGAAAAACAAAGCAGGATCGGGGCCCGGAGAGAGGTCTGCCTTTGTCTGGCAAAGTGGAGAAGTGAGACTGCGAAAGAAGAGGTGGAAAAGGAGAACTTGTGACCTCAGACAGATCAGTTTTAGGAGAATATGTGGATGCTGGGGATCTAGAAGCTGATTCTCTGAAAGTTATCCCCACGCCCAGGTACCACTTAGAGTCTTCAGGTACCTCCAAGGGACCAGATACCTCAGTCTGACAACAACTAACCAAGAGTGCCCCGTGACCAAAGCATTCCCTTTAAAAATGTAATTTACATCTTTTGATTTGCTGGCCCCTGCTTAAAATCTTTTAACAACTCATCCTACACTTAAAGAAATTAAAACCGAACCTCCTCACTATGGCTTCTAAGGTCCTAGCTCATCTCACTATCCTACGAAACCACGCTGGCCTTCTCCACGTCCCTGGATTGCCAGCAGGGCTTCCCACCACAGGCCCCTTGCACCTGCCATTCCCTCTGCTTGCCGCCTGGCTGCTCCCATACAGCCTCCAGACTTCAGCTCAAACGTCACCTCCAACCACCTAAGCATGCTATCCATCTCCTTATTCTCTACCACAGCAACTGAATTCTTGATAGTTCCTATTGCAAGCATAACTATTTTGTTTTGTTTACAGTAACGTCTGACTTCCCTACTACACGCAAACAGGTCTCGTTCAGTGTTTTACGTCCAGCACCCAGCACACTGCCTGATGCTCAACAGATGTCCGTAAACAGGATGGTGTATGCACGCCATGGGAAAGTGAAGTTGGGGGGGCATGTTTTAACAGCTTTCTGTGCAACCTTATTTTAAAACAAAGCCATATTCATTATTAGAGAGTATAGATACCCCAAATGCCAAAGAGAAAGGTATATCACAGATAATGGTAAATACACAAACACAGACATATCCCAAGACGTCAGACAGCATCCAAAGTGGGCAGAGAAACTTAGCGTGGATTTGCTCCCATTTTTTTCCTTACCTCTGTTCTCGAGACTGTTCCTCCATATCGTCTTCAGAATCACCCTATTGAGAGAGAACAGGCTTTAACAGTTGTTTCAAAGAAACACAAAATTTCCCAAAACACAAAAACAGTTCTTCAAATCCCACAGGGGTGGTGAGCTTGTCTATAACAGTGCCTGGTAAACAGCAGGCACTCAATAAATACTTTTTGAAAAAAACAATGACACTAGAATGGCACCACTGAAAGCCAGAAACTCCCAAGTGATCCCTTAGATGTTCACTGTAAGTAAACATCCTACCTGTTTAAAATCACCACCAAAACACAGTCTCAGAATTGGTTTGACATCACTCCTCTCTCCAAGAGCCTTTTTTTTGGTGTTTACGGTTAATCGCACAAGATAAAATTTAACGATAATTAAAATCCCCAAACATCAAGAATGCCCTAAATGAGCACCTGATAGATTTTGACTTAGAAGTGGCATAAATATCTCACTCAACTGCACTTCCAAAATCTTCTCTGAGACCTACCATGCCACACTGTGACTAGAAGCCAAATACCAGGCGGGTAAAAAGAGAAGGTGTTTGCAACAGAAGCAAAAGGGCCGATCCAATTAAACGCCGCCTCGGCGCTTGTCCGGCACCCGTGCTCTTGGCACGGCTCTATCCTCTCCCGAAGCTGCACCGCTGGCTGCGGAAACACCCACCCTTCCTGTGCCTCCAGCGCCCCCATCCCGAGGCTCTCCTGGTCGCCCTGACCCCCATCCTCCTGGGCCCAGACCCCGCTTCACTAACACCCTCTGACTGTTAACCCATTCTTGGAGCCACAGGGCCCCAATCCCTATCTGCAGCCCCAGCTTCTCACACCATCACACATGGAGATAAACACCAACCTTCCCACAGGAGCCAAGGTTCGGGCAGGTTAGGTCAGACCCCACAGTACGTGCAGGACCACTTAACCCACAGCTGCGGCCCCACCGCCAGACACCTCCAGGCTCTACACACTGTCTCCCCAGAAACAATGAAACCAGACTTCTCAACGCCAGGGGTCCCTGCCAAGGGAAGGGCCCCCTTGTGTCGAAGAGGCCGTCACACTCCCTGCCCCTGGGCAAACCTGAGGGTCGTCCTGCACTGCTCTCCTGCTGTCACCTCCAAGCATGAAGATCTACCCACTCATCAGAAATACAGCTCAGACCTGTCCTTCTCCATCCCTCCTGCCGGCAAATCGGCCCAAGCCATCAGCACCCCAGGCCTGCACTACCACTGTTGACGGGCTTTTCACTCTGTTTAAGACTGCCGCCTTCCCAGGAGGTGGAGAAAAGGGAACCCTCATCCACTGCTGGCAGGAATGTGAACTGGTGCAGCCACGGTGGAAAACAGTACAGAGGTTTCTCAAAAAACTAAAAATAGAGCTACCATATGACCTAGCAATTCCACTCCTGGGTATATATCTGAAAAAAAAACAAGAACACTAAATCGAAAAGATACATGCACCCCAATGGTCACAGCAGCACTATTCCCAGTAGCCAAGATACGGACGCAGCCCAAGTGCCCATCAACAGATGAGCTGCTAACGAAGATGTGATACACACACACACACACACACACACACACACACACACACACACTGGACTACTACTCAGCCATAAAAAGAATGAAATTTTGCCGTTTGCAGCAACATGGATAGACCTGGAGGGTATTATTCTTAATGAAATAAATCAGACATGGAAAAACAAACACTATATTATATCACTTACATGTGGAATCTAAAAAAATACACCAAACTAGTGAATGAAACAAAAAAGAAACAGACTTACCGATATAGAGAACAAACTAGTAGTCACCAGGGGGAGAGGCGAGATAGGGGTAGGGGACTAAGAGACACAAACTACTGTGTATAAAATAAATAAGCTACAAAGATATACTGCACAGTACAGGGAATATAGCCAATATTTTATAATAACTATAAATGGAGGTAACCTTTAAAAATTGTGAATCACTATGTTGTACGCCCAAAATTTATCTAATGTTGTACATCAATTACATCCCAATTAAAAAAAATTTTTTTTTTAAAGATTGCTGCCTTCAACCCAGCCTGTGTGCCACTGTGAGACCAATCTTTTTCAACATCAGTCGTTACTTACAGACCCAGCAGTCAAGGTCACCGTGTTAATCTCTGCTCAAGAAGCAACCTCCAAGCTCCTGCACCTGGAATTGAGCAACCATCACTTGACCTTGAGACACCCATCCCAATCTCTACAGCCACACTTCAGCAGGGCTCTGGCTCCCATTCAAAGCATAAAACACACCTCCCCTGTGAGGCTCTGGGCTAATGCAGGTCTCTAAGCGGCCACTCCCTCCCCAAAGCCTTAACAGACCCTCCAATACACACTGCTCCTCTCTCCCTCCTCTCCGTTCCTACATTTCAGCACTTGGATCCAGCTTTATCTCCCCAACAACACCGAGCTCTCAAAGGGTGGGGACCAAACCCCGTAATTTCTCCCCACTCCCTCTTGGCAGTCCCTCCGGACCTTGCTAGCTATTCTAATTCTCTCACAGCTTTCAGGGGCTGGCTCAAATACCAAATACAGGCCTCCTCAAAGAGACCTACCTTGACCTCTTGAAGTAAAACTCCCATCACCCACATCTTCCTCCAATCTGCCACCATATAGCATTGATGCCCTTCTAACAAACTGCGTAACTTATCACTTAGTCTATTTCTTACTTATTATCTATATGCCTCCACTAAACTGCCAGCTCCACAAGGGCAGAGATTTTCTTTTTTGGTTCCCATGACATCCCCAGTGCTTAAAACAGTGCTCAGCCCACAGTACATGCTCCATAAACGTCTGCTGGGCTAAGCACAGTCTAGGTGTTTCGTAAACACTAGTGGGTATCGCCCCACACCTGTGACATGGCTATCATCAAAAAGACAAAAGATAACAAAGGTCGGTAAGGATGTGGAGAAAAGGCAGCCCTCATGCACTGCTGGTGGGATTGTAATCTGGGGCAGCCACTACAGCGAACAGTACAGAGGTTCCTCAAAAAATTAAAAATAGAACTACCATATGACCCAGCAATTCCACCTCTGGGTTATTTATCCAAAGAGACCTGAAACACTAACTTGAAAAGATATATATACACCTATGTTCACTGCAGCATTATTTATAATAGCCAACACACAGAAGCAACCTAAGTGTCCACTGATAGATGAATGGATAAAGAAGATGTGATATGTATGTACACTGGAATATTGCTCAGCTATAAAAAAGAATGAAATCTTGCCATCTGTGACAACATGAATAGACTCGGAGGGCATTATGCTAAGTGAAATAATTCACACAGAGAAAGACAAATACCATATGACCTCACTTACTGGTGGAATCTTAAACAAAACAAAACAGAACAGAACACCAAGTCCACAGATACAGAGAACATATTGGTAGTTCCCAGAGGCAGAGGTGGGGAGTGGGCACAATGGATGAAGGGTGTCAGAATGTACCAACTTCCATTTATAAAATACATAAGGCATGGGGGATGTAATATGCAGCACAGTGACTACAGTTAATAATACTGTACTGCATTATTTGAAATTTCCTACGAGAGTAGATCTCTTTTTTTTTTGAGAGTAAATCTTAAAAGTTCTCATCACTAGAAAAAATTTTTGTAACTCTGGATGGTAATGGATCTTAACTAGACTTATTGTGGTGATTATTTTGCAAAGCTCCAAATACAGAATTATTATGCTGTACACCTGAAATTAATATAATACTTTATGTGAATAATAGCTCAATAAAAATTTTTCCAATAAAAAAATGTTAAATACCAGTATATATAACTTTTTACGTGGGCCTCTCACTGCTATGGCCTCTCCCGTTGCGGAGCACAGGCTCCGGACGCGCAGGCTCAGCTGCCATGGCTCACGGGCCCAGCCGCTCCGCGGCATGTGGGATCTTCCTGGACCGGGGCACGAACCCGTGTCCCCTACATCGGCAGGCGGACTCTCAACCACTGCGCCGCCAGGGAAGCCCAGATAAAACTATTTTTAAAACTTCATTTGGACTTCTCTGGCGGCGCAGTGGTTAAGAATCCGCCTGCCAATGCAGGGGACACGGGTTCGAGCCCTGGTCCGGGAAGATCCCTCATGCTGCAGAGCAACTAAACTCATGTTCCACAACTACTGAAGCCCGCGCGCCTAGAGTCTGTGCTCTGCAACAAGAGAAGCCACCGCAATGAGAAGCCCGTGCACTGCAGTGAACAGTAGCCCCCTCTCGCCACAACTAGAGAAAGCCCGCGCGCAGCAACAAAGACCCAGTGCAGCCAAAAATAAATAAATTAATTAATTAAAAACAAAAATTTCATTAAGCAAACCTTCCTAATTCAAAACATAACATGAAATTACTTCTCTCAGACACAGGCACCTTATCACCACCATACTACTTTCCTGGTCAGACTGTGCTAAAACTCATACAGTAGCAAAGTGGCCAAAAGCTTGGGCTCTGGAGCTAAACTCCTCCTGGATTCAAATCCCACCACTGCTGTGCGTGTTCTTATCGCCTTGGGCAAGTTACTTACCCTCTGTGTGCCTCAATTTCCTCATCTGAAATCAGCTCACAATACTTCATAGCTTTCAGGATCTTAATATGAATTAAGACTCGTAAAGGGCTAAACAATGCCAGTAGTATTCAACCCATGTTGGTTATTATTTTTCTATGTTAATAGTGGAATTTGATTCAACCAAAAAGAAATTTCTATGACAAAAAGATTTCCAAATGCTAGTCAATGCTTCCCAGCCTGGGGCGAGAGACTATTACCTCACAGCGTACCTGAGATACTCATTGTGCCACTTCCTGGTTCACTTTCTACCAATTTCTGATATCTACACGCTCAGGCTTAAGTGGGCAAAATAAACAAGACGCGGGATTTTTCAAGGCAGAAACATTCTTATTCATCACTGTACCGCAGGGGCCTATCTGGGTCAGGCCCGGGCCAGCTGTTTGCTCGATGGACTAACAAGGCCAGGATCACACAGCCTCACCATCCCATCCCAGACCAACATGCTTCTGCATCAGGAAACAGCTCCTACTCGGCACCGATGTCCACGTCCCAAACCCAACCACGGCCCTTAGGAGTGAGGCTTCTCACCCCAGTAAAGTCTGAATGGACTAAATGAACAAACTGTAGATTGCCCTTCTTGCTCCTAGAACTGATACAGAAATGTGATTATTAAACAGTAATAGGAACTCGACGCCTAAGGCATTCCACCTGCCATCTTCAGGAGTGGCTAACTTCATGAATAGGGGAACTGTTCAAGACACTGAGCACGGCCTCTCCTCCACCAGGAAGAACCCCTGAAGGCCTACTGCACGCACAACATCGTGGCCACAACAGGGCACCCAAGCATAGATGCCCAAACCCTCTTAAGGGGAGCCCAGTTAGGGCAACAAGGCACACACAAGACAAAGGAAAAAATCCAGACACTCGAGAAACTCAAAGGGGAGGAGAAATGGAGACAGTGCCACGGCCAAGCTAGGGGTCAGGAAGGACTGATCTCGGACAAACGGCAGGGCAATCGCATTTGTATTTTCATTCAACAGATCCATGTTGGGCCTGCACGGTCAAGGGGCAGGCGAGTGTCCCAGAGGACTGAGCGGAGCTGCAGACAAGGTCACACTGCAAAAGGCCCCGAGGGCCACAGGGGGTCATGGAAGTTTCTGACCTTGAAGGCGGAGTAAGAAGGAGCACAAAGCAGTACCTTGCACACAGGCATCACTTCTTGACAATAAAACATATGACGAAAACATTTGTTTGGCTTCTATAACATCACCACTCTGGAGTCAGTGCAGTGAAGCATGAATGAAGTAGAGTCAGAGAAGAAAAATCCTGTAAATCTAAGAATAAAATTACATGTTTTTTTCTTCCTTCTCATTATCACCATGGATCAAGTTTTAATGTTCTTAGACCAAAACATTTTACAACATAAAAGAGTGTATAACAAAAAGATATGAAAAATGTAACTTATCTATGCAACTGCTGGGCACACGATAATACTGAGTTATCTGCACTAGTTCAGCCCCTTCAAAGCAGAAAAGCTGTTCCATGCTCTCCAGTGACCAAATCTAGGGGTCAGATGAGATACTGCCAAAAAAACAGGTAACCTATATTAAGCGCTTACTAAATTCAAGGCACTCAGTCCTCACAAAATTCTCTGAGATTGGCACCACTATTAACCCCATTTTGCAGATGAAGAAACCAAGGACAGAGAGGTGGAAAGCGATGGAGCCCTGAGTCAAATCCTGGAAGCCCAGCCAGAGGGATTTATAAGGCTGGCAGTTTATAACAATTCAATTATTATATCTGGTTTTACTAATGATGCATTATTCAAGTTCTTGGTTACTTAAGAGACCCATTAAAAAAAGAAAAAGAGGGCTTCCCTGGTGGCGCAGTGGTTGAGAGTCCGCCTGCCAATGCAGGGGACACGGGTTCGTGCCCCGGTCCGGGAAGATCCCGCGTGCCGCGGAGCGGCTGGGCCTGTGAGCCATGGCCGCTGAGCCTGCGCGTCCAGAGCCTGTGCTCCGCAACGGGAGAGGCCACAACAGTGAGAGGCCCGCGTACCACAAAAAAAAAAAACAGAAAAAGAAAGAAAAAGAGGGGCTTCCCTGGTGGTGCAGTGGTTGAGAGCCCCCCTGCCGATGCAGGGGACACGGTTCATGCCCCGGTCCGGGAAGATCCCGCGTGCCGCGGAGCGGCTGGTCCCTTGAGCCATGGCCGCTGAGCCTGCGCGTCCAGAGCCTGTGCTCCGCAACGGGAGAGGCCACAACAGTGAGAGGCCCGCGTACCGCAAAAAAAAAAAAAAGAAAAAGGCCCAATCTATAGAAAACATGTCCAAAATAGATAACTGTATAAATGTTAGTATTCAATTTTTTAATGCCACATCTTCGGACGCTCCTGTTTCACTGATCATTGACAAATCTTCACTTCTGAAGCCATCTTTTAAGTCTTCCTGAAAGGAACCCAACTTACAAAGTAGGCAGAAAACCCGCAAATTTACATAACACCTATAAATATTCTCTTTTCAACAGACTCCCTGACACACATGAGGGAACTTTTTCTGAAAAAATTCAAAATACTTTGAAAAGAATTCCGTAAAAATAACTCTCTTCAGAACTCTCTGCAGTTTACACACACACACACACACACACACACGTGCAGTTTAGATAGATATGCAGCTTAGATAAATATAGACAGACAGACCCATATCTATCCTCACCCCCACCGAGGTACATGTAGGGTAAAACAGTCTCTAAAAAATCCACATATAGATGGAGTATTTAGAAAATGATTTTGAATATCAGTTTCACTTTCATTATAGCTTCGATTAAATGAGCTTAGTTATAAATGCTTCTATAGTGAGTATTCCAGAGAACAGCTTCTAAAATTCTAACATTTTTTACCAAAACAAACTGTATTATACATATAAACAAAACCAGAAATTAAGATTTACATCAGCTCACTTTTGAGCCTATAAGTAAAATCATTCATCATACCAGGGGCTTTGACATTTCCATCTCTGAGCACAGAGACTGAGCCTTCGACTAATGCTGTAACAAATGAAAGTCTATCATTTCCTTTCCTTTCAGTCTGGGTTGGCTTCCTACACTAACCAGGAAGAGGTAGAGGGTACGATTGAGTAAAAATGCAAAAATGTATAGATGTACACCAGTGCTTCTCAACCGGGGCAGTTCTGCTCCCCAGGGACATCTGGCAAGGTCTGGAGACATTTTTAGCTGTCACAACTTGCGGGGAGGGAGGAGTGACTGCCACTGGCATCTAGCGGGTAAGAGGCAGAGATGCTCCCAGGACAGCCCCCCACAATAAAGAATTCTCCAGCCCAAAATGTCACTAACATCTCTGCTGAAAACTCTGATATACACAAATATGACTATACTGCATTTGTGAAAAGTCAATATGCCAAATGTTCAGCATGGTTCTCTCAGCAGGAGTTGAGTGATTTCTATTTCGTTTTCATCTTTCTGCATTGTTGTAACACTACACATCTGCCCTTTACAATCAGGGGAAAAAAATCTATTTAGGAATAAACTATTAAGAGAAGGACAGACTACCTGCTCCCCATCCTGATGGGGCTTTTTCTCCAAGGACTGGTCTCTTTCAGCCTGCTGGCCTTCAGGGAAGGTCCAGTGCATTTTTCCTCTGAAAAAATCACCTCTCCACCTTGAAGCTGTTATTCATTAGCCCTGGTTAAAATGAATATTCCAAATATCTCAAAACCAGCCCTCTAAATGCTCCACATACGAGGAAGAACACTGAAATGTAAAACTGCACAGCCTCGCCAGTGAAGTTACAGCTACACATCCTGTTTTCTAAACAGCCACAAGAGACAACATAGAATTACGTGCTGCCACCAATGTGAGAAGTAATGAACATCTTAAAAGTTACTGGCACACGATCTGAGTAGTCCCTTGCAATTCAAACCACCCCCCACCCACCCAAAACATGCATTTGGGGTCACTACTGTCGCTGATGAGAAACAGTCAACAACATTATATTTAAATGTGTACATCTGCAGTCAATGAGAAATTCTCCTAAAGGTTAAATCTTAAACACAAAGGCTTTGCAGTACTCTATTGAAGCGGTAAATCTGATGATGCCAGATTCCCAACAAATCATTAGTAATGATTTTTCCACATGCAATCATTACAA
>NW_020174555.1:498431-499524 GCF_003031525.2 Neophocaena asiaeorientalis asiaeorientalis
GATACGAAACCTGAAATTCAAGTTCTTAACAAGAGGGTGTATTCTAACACAAATTAAAGGCACTTGGACAAAACCCAAGATTACAATCCTTTAAAGTAACATCTTCATCCCAAAGCTACTTAACGCTAACGGCAAGGACCACTCTCTAACATTTCTGAAATCAATATTCCATCCTCCCGTGGTCCTCAGGCACACAGGACGGCTCACGCAGAGATCAGGCACGGGTCCCTCGCCCACCCCGGACCACTGGCGGCCGAGGGGCCCGCCCTTCCCCTCTGCACCGCCGCCGCCGGCAGCGGCCCTGCTGAGGTGGCCTCGGCTCCCACCTCCTGAACTTGGGGACGGCGTGACTCACGCCCTGTCACATGGCACGGGAGGAGGCCGGGCAGGCCACCGTGGCCAGGTGTTCAGGCTCGGCCCGACCGTTTATTTGCCTTGCAAAGTGGCCCGAGCGCTGGTGCCGCCGTGGGGGCCGGCGGCCTCCGGGCCTCTCCTCCCTTGCACCCGCGCAGCCGCCCTGTCACCTGCCCGTCCTCACCTGAGTGGGCAGCAGGAGTTCCCCTTCCTCCGCCTGCCACAGCTCCACCACGTTCGGCAAGGGCTCGATCGCTGCACCAACACCAAAAAACACACCGCGTTTTTAATGCACGGAAAAAAAACGCTTCCTGTTTCCCGATTGTCCCCCCGTGCACCCACCTCACCAAAACAAGCCTCCCTTCCCTTCTAGAAGCGGAGGCCACCCGAGGAGCGAGCCGAAGATCGGAACACAATGGACGGGGTGCGAGCCGGTGGCCCCTCGGACGTGCGGGCTCGGGGGCTCTAGCGCTGGGGGAACGGAGAGGAGAGGCCACCCCGCGGGACCCTGCGCTCCGCATCCCGCAGCAGCTGGGACGGGCGTGTGCGGGACACGGCCCGGGCGGCCAGGGAACAAAGCTGCAGGAAGCCGGGCCGCGGCGGGGCCCCAGCGCGCGCCACACAAAGCGGGGGCTGCGCCCAGGGCGCCCGGGGCCCGCGCACAAAGGCTCCGAGGCGCGCGCGGCTAGCGGTCCGCGCCGCGGTCCCCGAGCCCCGCGACTTCCCAGCTTTCTGTTGG
>NW_020174555.1:499703-516661 GCF_003031525.2 Neophocaena asiaeorientalis asiaeorientalis
CGCGGCGGGGCGCGGGGAACGTGGACAATGCGAAGGCCGCAGCCGCCGCCCCGCCCGGCTCGGAGCACATGGCTGCGGGCCCGCCCCGCGGCGTCCTGCGGCTACCCCCCAAGAGGCTGCGGGGCCCGGGCACGTTCCGCGGGCGTGACAGGGGCGCCGAGAGCTGGCGGGAGGGGCTCTCGGGCCACTATCGCCAAGAACTTTGGGGTGGTTTCCGCTTTGTTTGGGCACGCTGGCCACGATCGGGTTATTACCCACAGGGGCAGGGGCGGCGGTGGGAGGTGGAAATGAGGAGTCGCCCAGCAAGAGGCCCCAGACAGGGTATTAGTGGAAATAATGCAGTGGTTGTCAGGAAAGGCGAGTGCTGCCACATGGCTACTGCCAGTTCTGCAGCGAGGATATCCGGTGGCTGCAAAGTCTGTAATTTAGAATTAAAAAGAGCTCTCCCAAGACGCGAGAGGCTGACCTCAGCGCCGCGTGGCGGTGGTGGGCCCGGCACCCTCTGTGGAGACGGTCCAGTTTGTGACAGGTGGGGAAGCCTCTTCCTAGGGGGTTTAGAGCTTTAAAGACCCTGCACACACTCCTTTCGGATTCCTATTGCGAAATTTAGTCAGCCTCTTCTGAAACCTGGTTGGGGTCAAGGATGTGGTGAGTTGCTATCTCTGACATTCACGGGGTAATATAAGTGATACTTGGAAATACATTTTTTGATGCCTATAACTAAAAAGTACGTCTAAGATCTGAGATCTCTTTTAAGTTAATATCATGCCTTTGCCAGTGGTATCAGGAGCAAGGTTTTTTAAGGGATCTATTTGCGCGACCTGGAAGTACTGGCAATCTTAAGATATTTTTAATTTGCTGCTTCCAGAGTAGCTTGTATGAAATTCAGAGAATATGAGCCATGTAAAATGAAGAGGGGAAGTGACCATGGCACACCTGTCTGCTTACATTGATCCTCTATTTAATTGCTTCTGGTGCCTTAGAGTCTAGACAATGGCAAAGCAGTGGTCGAATAGCAGGGCAGATGCAGAGAAGGACTAAATCAATTATGGATCCTCTCTTTCCCAAGGACATAATACAGTACTGTGAACCCAATCTCACACTGTCTGGGCATAACTCTAAACAAGGTTAAATAGCCTAATTGCTTGGCCAGAACTAAACATTTAAGAAGATTAGTACAAATATAAAACCTCGATGTGAAAAAAAAGAAGGGCACTTTGCATTATCCACTCTCCAGTATTCTCTCTGTCCCTTGCCTTTTTTTCTGTGTTGCCTGCCAGCATCTACCTTTCCTTAGCAAGGATCTCCAGTCCCATCCCAACGCGTCCCTTCTTTTTTCTCTTAGTTTCACTTCTCTAGGTTTGCATTTGCCCCTTGGGCTCTGAAGGTCTTTCTTCTACTGTGTTAAGGGGGCCTTCTATGACAAGAATACTTGCCCAGCCCACTTCGGCAGTAACTGCACTTTCAAAGTTTGTTTCTACATGAAAGTTCTCTCATTGGCCTATTTATTTACAATACGTATTTTTAAGTCCACTTATGACCATACTACTTAGAAAGGAAAGCAAGCAAACATCAACAGCCTAACAGGTTTTATTCAACAGGTTTCATAAACAGACACAACCCAAAACTTTACTAATTTTTAAATTATTTTACTTTTTAGTAAAAGTCTTTCTCACACCAACCAGTATCTCAGAATCAATGGAAATGGCTTAAAAGATAGAAGAAAACTGCTATGGACCATATATAAACACAGCTCTATTTTATCTTCTACTGAAGCTTTTTAAAGGCCAGCTTAATTTTTCAAGTTGCAGTCTTGTGAACTTTACAAAGTTGGTAATGCTATTTGACTGTTGTTCAAAAAGCCAGAAATATGTATCTGCAGTGCCATGAGGTTGGAGAGGGATACAGGATTACACAGCTGTCTTCTTAGATAAATCTGACCCACTTAGCCTTCTCTGGAGGTATTTTTCATGCTGACTCATGAACAACAGGAAAGTTATGGCCCATTAAGTAGCATCCATGTTTTGAAGTAAATTTGTTCTCCAAAGAAGAGTCTGTGTCATTTGTGCTATATTTCCATTATTCCCCTGTGGATAATAGGTATTCTATTAGAGCTGGAAAAACCTTGGCTATTACATAATAGCCTAACTGCCTCATTTTACAGAAGCAACTGAAGCCCTGAAAGGATGAGAAGTATCCAAGTTATAGTGGCAGAGTTATGGAGAAGTATGTATGAAATAATGTTAACTGGAAGAAAATTAATGTAAACATGAATTAACTCAATACGCAAATTATATACAGAAGATTAAAGGGTGGAAGAGACACAGGAGATATTTTACTAGAGGATATCAATTTTAAATTAGATGCGTGTAATTTTTTTTAAACCACTCCTAAAATCAACTAAATCTATACTTATTTTAAACATGTAAGATATTGACCATGCTTTTGACGTACTTTACCCTTGTTCTTTTTTTCTTAATGAGTACAGATGAAAACCAAGCAAGTTTATAACTGTGAGTTATAGCTCGACACATCCCACGTAAAGTTGACGGGGAAGGGTCAAGCCCAAATCACTTATATCTAATCCAGAGAAGATTCAACACACCAGGTCACAAGGTGGTTGTAAAGATTAAATGAGATACTGTAGGGTAAGCATCCAGGATAGGGGCTCAATAAATGCTAGTAATGGTATTACCCTGTGTTCACGTTGTGGGGACGTGCCAGACTATCATGAGTGCGGTAAATTTGACACTGATGTTCAGTTACTTGAATTACCTATTCATTGCCATTCACTGTCATCTCTTATCACTCAGACATGCTGGAAATGGGAATGATTAATGAAAATGTACAGGTAACAGCTGTTTTCTAGCTCACCTATTCATACATTTCAGGCCTCACCCCAGTAGAGACAACAAAACTAAGTCTTTTATCAAATCATCACCACCATCATTGCTGGGATGCAAGCCTCATCCTTGCCTGGGAGGAAATGCCCAGAAGGGATGGTTTTTGAGCTTGGCAGAAACCTAGGGATTATGGTCAGGTACTCTTGCGATGCAAACCTCCCCCTTGACTCAAGAGGACCCTTCTTACTCTTTCTTCCATTTCATCTCATCTCAGGAAGCATCAGTTAAGTATTCACACCTTTCTTAAACTACTCTGTTGTGGTTTTTTGTTTGGTTGGGTTTTTGTTTTTGTTTTTGGCCGAGCCATGTGGCATGGGAGATCTTAGTTCCCTGACCAGGGATGGACCTCTTCCCCCCTGCAATGGAAGCACGAAGTCTTAACCACCGGACTGCCTGGGAAGTCCTATCCTGTTGTGTTAATCCATTGTGCTTTTCTGCTGTGGGAACATCAAGCAATTTGAGGAAGCAACAGTATTCATAGTTAAAAATCGTCATCTTTCTTCATGTTTTTTTAAACTCATAAAACTGTACAATAAAAAGGGTAAATTTTACTGAATAAAAGTTAATTAAATTGATTACATTTATTAGATAGCTTTTTAAAAAATTAAAGACAATTTTTCAAGAGAGGCTAGAATGTGATTTACACAGGATGCCTCGAGTGTGGTCCTGCTACATGTTTAATTATGATTAAATGAATGATACATGAGTGAAAAAAAAAATAGTCACCTTCCCAGCCTCCTTTGCAACTTGGCATGGCTATTTGGCCGACTTCTGGTCATTGTGATGTAAGCAGACTTCTACTGGCATGGCTTCAAGGAAAGCTACTGTTTTCCTGATGAAGACGAATAGACTCAGCTAGTACAAGAGTTTTGCTCCGTGTTCCTCTTCCTGATGGAATATAGATGTGATGCCCAGAGGTTTGGCAGCCTTCAGACAAGCCTGAGGACACAAACTACCCGCTGAGGATGGTGCACTAGAAAGGCAGAAGTCTTGATCCTAGAGGAATTGCAGAATTGCTAGATTGTCTACCTTTTAACATCTTATTTTGTAAGCAAAAGTAACCTCTTCTTATTGTGGTCAAGTTTTCTGTTACTTCCTGTCAAAAACAATCGCAAGTGAGAGAAAGAAAAAACTTCACCAATACAAAAATGAAAGTGAGCCATAATCATTAACAATAACCAGTCTCAAAGATATTAACAGAATGCTCATATAACAAGAGGAAATAGCAAGTAATACTTGGTTTGTTTTACAAGTGCAAATTAAAAGACCTATCATGTATCATTTTATATCAACTAAATTAGCTAAATGAATAAAAGCAACAAAAGTAAATACTGATTAGAGGGCTGCAGAGAAAGTGTTTAGCACTTAGTAATCTAGTTTATTCTCCAGAAGACAGTCTACTCTCCCCAGGGCCATCACTGTAAGTCTGTGTCAATGGAGCTCCCATCAAGTGCAGCAGACAACTCTTTCTACCATCTTCAACTGCCCTTACCTCCTCAATCTGCTTTGCAGCTGCTTCCTCCTATGCCCAACCTTTCAAAGTAAGAGGACCCCAGGGCTTGGTCCTGGATATTCTCTCTCTCTCTCTCTCTCTCTCTCTCTCTCTCTCTCTCTCTCTCTCTCGATGAATTCATCCAACCCTGTATATTTAAATATTATCTATAAGCCGACGAGTCTCAAGTTTAGAATTTTGGCCTGAACCTAAAGTTCCACACTCATATATCCATCCAACTGCCTGCTTGCCATCCCCACTTGAATGGCTAATAAGCATCTCAGACATAACATGTCCAAACTCTTTATTGTACCCATCCAAACCTGTTAAATCCCCACTCTCCCTAACCTCCAGTCCATGGCAGCACCATCTACCCAGTTGCTCGAGCCAAAAGCCAAGGAGTCATATTTAATTCCTCTTTCCTTTACAGGCTTTAAATCTCTCAGCAAGTCCTGAGGCACTCAGCTCCAGAGTATTTCCCTTACCTCACCTTTCTTTCTCCACCACCACCCTGCTAGCGCCCCATCGCTCATGTAGACTCCTCCAATTGCCCTCTACTGGTCTCTCTGCTTCCATCCTCATCACTTATATATGTGTCGGCTGTGCAATGGCCAAAATGACTTTTTTAACATAGAATTCATATTATGTATTAATATGAAACCCTCTGGTGGTTTCCCATACAATTAGAATACAATCCAAACTCCTATCCTCGTCCTGCAGGGAGCTGCGCGATGTGGCCCTGCTCACCTTTCTGACCTCATCTTCCACAGCTTTCCCCTTGATAACTGCTCTTCAGCCCGGGGGCCTTTGTGTCCACCGAGCTCACGAGGCTTGACCACCCTCCGCCCCGCCCCACCTCAGGACGTTTGCACTTGCTGTTTTCTCTTCCTGGAAAGCTTTCTGTCCTGATGAGCACACATTTGGCTCCCTCTCATCATGTACACTGGGCTGCCATGTATGCTCATGCCTGGAGCACCCGAGAAGCGGGGCCTGAAATCCAGCCCTGATGCACCCAGCTGGCCCTGGCTCCAGGCTGCCTACAGTGAGAGGAGCTGCCTTCTGATTCCACAAGGGCACTGACAGGCCAGACCACATGCCCGTGATGCTGCATCCTCCCAGAGGGGGCAGCTTTTTCTAATCAAAATATTCTTTCTTTTTTTAAAATTGAAGCATAGTTGACTTACAATGTTGTGTTAATTTCTGCTGTACAGCAAAGTGACTCAGTTATACATATATACACATTTTTTTCATATTCTTTTCCATTATGGTTTATCACAGGATATTGAATATAGTTCCCTGTGCTGTACAGTAGGACCTTGAAGTTTATCCATTCTAAACATAATAGTTTGCATCTTCTAATCCCAAACTCCCGCTCCATCCCTCCCCCACCTCCCCTTGGCAACCACAAGTCTGTTCTCTATGTCTTGTGAGTCTATTTCTGTTCTGTCGTTAAGCTCATTTGTGTCATATTTTAGATTTCACATATAAGTGATATCATATGATATTTGTCTTTCTCTGTCTGACTTACTTCACTTAGCATGTTAATCTCTAGGTTCATCCATGTTGCTGCAAATGGCATTACTTCATTCTTTTTTACTGTTGTGTAGTATTCCATTGTATACATGTACCACATCTTCTTTATCCATTCATCTGTTGATGGACATTTAGGTTGTTTCCATGTCTTGGCTATTGTGAATAGTGCTGCTATGAACATAGGGGTGCATGTATTTTTTTGAATTACAGTTTTGTCTGGATATATACCCAGGAATGGGATTGCTGGATCATATGGTAACTCTATTTTTAGTTTTCTGAGGAACCTCCATACTGTTTTCCACAGTGGCTGCACCAACAGTGTAGGAGGGTTCCCTTTTCTCCACACCCTCTCCAGAACAAAGTATTATTTCCTATGTCTAAAGAGAAGGGAGAACTGTCACTGGGCACTCACTTTACATTCGTGTCTTATGTAAACCTGGCAAAAACGCAATGGGATTAGCCTTATTGTCCTTATTTTACATGTTAGAAACTGAAACTGACAGGGTAGATTGTTAATCTGGAGTTAAAATTGGACTCTAATTCTACTGCACCATACTGTCTCCAAAGATAAAAAAGGAAGAACTCACTTGGAAACTTCCATTTTTTTCCCCAAGTTTCAATTCTATTTATTTTAGGATGCTTGTAGGAAGGTTAGAAAAGTCTATGAAGGCCCAGCTACAGTGATTAAGAATAAGTTACAATTGCACATATAGCTACAAATCATACCCCATCTGTACACTGTCCAGGTGATAAATTAAGGTCAATATGAAATTCAGTAAAATCTGTCATTTTTCTTTTGAGTCTCCACACTTTCAGACATACAGATCTTGTCCCTTTACTGATTTGTGTACATAGTAGCTTACAGTCTATTTAAGAAAGTTATTTGTGTAAACTTCTAAAATAGTGACTGAATTAACTGATTTGTTTATACTTGCTATTAAAATGTTCTACTTGGGAGTTCAAAATGTAGACCAAAGAGGAGAATTTATTTTTCTCTTCCTTCATTTCTTTCTTTCTTTCTTATTTGTTATTGGAAAAGATGTAGAAGAGATTCAGAAGGTTGGCAAGAATTGCAATTCTGTAAATCGAGTCAATTTTCTTTTTAGATGATCTTGGAAAAACTGCTTTTTTTAAGGTCCCACTTAAGCTATAAAACAAGGCCCAGCCTTAGTCTGGGAAGCAAAAATAGTAAGCACTTTTTCAGCTCCATTTAACAGTCTAAAGTGATTCCATTGTAATTTAGCTTCCTCTTCTAGAAATAATGATAACCTTCATATATTGCTTATGTCATGTCAAGCCCTATCCTAAGAGCTCTGCTTATAATAAGTCATTTAATCCTTCCAGCAACCATATGGGGTGTAGGTACTGTTATTAGCCCTAATTTACAGATGGAGAAATTGAGGCACAGATCATAAAGCAATAAGGTGCAGAGCTGAAATTCAAACTCAGGCTGTCTGTCTCTGGAATCCACATTCTTCACCACCAGAGCAATACCGCCTTTACTCTCATGTGAATGGACAGTGATGTCATGGTGATCATTAGAAATGTATAGAAAGCACACGGAAATTGGAAACACTGAATAAAGGCCATTATGGCACCAAGAAAACTAAGAAATTCTCTTTAAGAGGTTGTCAATACTGTACAACCAACCAACTTCTGGTCACTGAAGGTGTCATGGTTCCAGAAAAAATGGCATGCTTAGTATTGGAAATGGGTCTGTCTAGATGAGGTAACCCTGAATTAAGTCATATGAACTTCTACATATTGCTGTAGAAGCTCCCCAAACTAATATCATCTATCAAGTTCCATAACTAGATAGGATTCTAATAGTAGCATTTCAACAACACTTATCTGACTTACCCATCTAAACAATCTAACTGAAATTTTGGAAAATGTGTTTCACAACCTTGAACAAGGCACTTCACCTCCCTGGGCCTTTTCTCTTGACTATAAAATGAAGCCATAAAATGATGTGACCTCTAAGGTCCTTTCCATGTCCTGCGTTGAATGATTTTCTGCCCAGATCTGATGGCTTGAGAGCAGGAAGCCTGCATTTTTTTTATTCATCATTTCTTACTATTCCAAAATCCACTGAGTAAAGCAACTTCACAGCTTCCTGAAACTGCGTGCTTTCAGATTACAATCATGTTAAGTTTGGCACTTAAAGTTCAAATAAAAAGCTGCCAGGTCAGCAGCAGGGAGCCAGATGTTATGGTTCTGACGTGATAAGGGGGATTGTTCTTGCCGTTTCTTCGGACCCGTACTGCCAGGCTCCAGCCACTGGCTAAGGATACAGTCAGCAGAATCTAGGGTCCTGTCTGGGGGGCTGGGCAAGTTACCCAACCGCTCTGTGCCTTAGTTTCTCACCTGTAAAATGGAGATAATAATCATCTACCTCATAAGTTGTGGCAGAAAAATGAGGTCATATATATAAGCCTGTAGAAGAGTGCTCGGCACATTGTTTTGTTGTTGCCGTTTCCTGTATTAAGAAAAGCAAAATGAGAACTTGAAGGAGGTCAGCCCGAAGAGTTTGTAGGATCACAGCAGGAGAGAAGCTCAGGTTGATGGCCCAGACGATGCTTCTACCGAGTCAACGTTAATGCCAGGCCCACACGAACAGAATGCCCTCATGTTGTGAAAAGGCTCCACTTCAGTTCTTTTATTTAGACATGTGTTTCAATTCCCAGGCGGGCAAGGCAATATAGGGCTTCCTTATTTTCCCTCCAACTGCAAAATAAAACTGCCCAGCCATTGGGAAAGGAACATCTCGATTAAGATCTGATCAGCATGATCAAACAATACACGCTCACAGGGCACAACGATTCCACATCCTGCTAAACTCAGACCTCCCACACACCTCCCTCGGGAAAGAAGCGGCACACAAGCGATCAGGGGTCTCCACTGCGCACAAAGTCAGTTCGCCGCACCTCGCCACCCTCGCGGTACCCTGACCGCCTGGCAGCGCAGGGGAGCAGCCCTAGAAACCAAGCAGCAGGCAAACAAAAGGCAGGGCAAGCAACCTGAGCAAGCCGGCCGGTGCATCCCTAACTGGGGCACAGCTCTGAGGCCAAGGGCAGAATCACACACAGCTGGGGGTGAGCCTCGCGCTGCGGCTGCAGGAGCTGCAGCCAGAGGACTGGAGAGAAAGCCTTCCAACATCAGCCGGCGGCTCTTCGGAGACACCTGGCTTCCCAGAAAGTAGTGAGAGGCGCACGACGGAGAAAGCACACCATCTAGGGCTCGGGAGACAGGTTCAGTCTCAGGGGGCTGTGCCCTTGGTCCCTCCCGCGGCCCTGTTTCCTCTGTGAGCGCTTTAAACCGGGAGCTGCGGGTAAATGACTCGGGGAGTGGAAGGTTGGCGAATTGGTTAAGAGACTTTGGCAATCACCTGTGTGTGAGGAAAGCAGGGTCTAGACTAGAGCGGTACTGGCAGTTTTGCTAAACGGCAATCGAGTTTTTCCCGCCAGCGTGTAGGCAAATTCTTCCGAGCCAGCCCAATAGATTTGAAGAAATGAACCCCTTCCGCTCCCCTTGGAAATTATTTTTGCTCTGTGTTAAACATCATTCCAGTCCTGAAATTTTTTTTATTGCTAGATCAGCCTCAATTAAAAGTGCAACTTAAGGGGCTTCCTTCCCTGTGGCGCAGTGGTTGAGAGTCTGCCTGCCGATGCAGGGGACGTGGGTTCGTGCCCCGGTCCGGGAAGATCCCACACGCCGCGGAGCGGCTGGGCCCGTGAGCCATGGCCGCTGAGCTTGTGCGTCCGGAGCCTGTGCTCCACAACGGGAGAGGCCACAACACCGAGAGGCCCGTGTACAGCAAAAAAAAAAAAAAAAAGTGCAAATTAAGATAACGCTGCAGTATTATTTCATAATGATTAAATTAATGACAACAAAAACGCAAATTATTATGAAACCCAGTGTTGGGAAAGATTCAAAGAAGCCCACTCTTCACAGTGCCAAGGACAGGACAAGTTGGTACTTTTTCTTGAAGGCAACCGAGTACAGAATAAAAGCCATAAAAATGATTGTACCTTTTGACACAGTAATATTCTTGGAAATTTATTTTGAGAAAATCATTTTAAATGAAAAATATTTTACAAGACATTTATGGCAATGTTATTTGTGATAGCTCCAAACTGGAAACACCCGAAATAAATCCACTAACAGGGAAATGGCAACGATAACTATGATAGATTTGGTGAAAAACTACTCAGTACAGTGAGGAATATATAAAAGGTTTTTAAAATACTGTACAGAGAAAAAAGTACACACACGTGAGGCTGGAGCAAAAGGGACTTATAGGCAATAAAGCCGGGAAAGGCTGGAGGACAGTGTTTCTTTTGGGCAGAACGTGCGGACTATGAAGTGGGAAGGGAGATGCAGCTCCACTTGGAAAGGTGTAAGTGGCAGGATCAACAAGCACAAGGCGTGTGGATTGAAACACAAACCAAGACCTGAAACTGTAGGAGAGGAGGTGGGTGAGAGGTGAAGATGGTAACCTCAGTGGGCAAGGGGATCAGTGGTCAGTCCTCTCTCTGTCCCTCCAGTGAGCAGATAATCCAAGGCACCTCTGAAGGAGGAAGCCGGTATGCAGGTCAGTGTCTTAGAGGGAGAAGGGATCTGAACAGGAAATGGCTAAGACTGTCCTAGTTGTCAAAGGAAGTTGACGTAATGAAGACAGGACTCTGGGAAAATGTTGTTCAATTATTAAGACCTAACACTTCAAATCACCTCTGAAAAAAAAAGCCGGGGTGGTATCTTAAAACAAACAGGTAAGAGGTCAAGAGGATTACATGGAATAATACGTGTAAAAGCACTGTGCCAACTGAGAAATGCTTGGTAAGTACTTGCTCTGGAGACTAGGGCTTCATTCTAAGGAAGAAGCCTGCAAAGTTAGCCAGTATGTTCTTAACTCTAATCGTAAATCAATAGATGACTTGATAAATTCTTACAGTTTTAGTTTTGACCAAGTAGTGGTAAAATCATATGCTTGTATCTTCACCATTCAACCATGTTGACTCTTTTCAAGAGATTCCGGTGATCTCTAAGCTAGCCATAATTAAATTGATTGAGTGAATTAGAGAAATAATCTAAAACGCCAGATCAACTGTGATTGGCTCCATGATGTTCGTATTCTGCGTGTTTTATGTGGACAAATTTTTTTAATTCTTTATTGAATTTGTTACAATATTGCTTCTGCTTTATGTTTTGGCTTTTTGGCCACAAGGCACTTGGGATCTTAGCTCCCCAACCAGGGATCGAACCCGCACCCCCTACATTGGAAGGCGAAGTCCTAACCACCGAACCGCCAAGGAAGTCCCTATATTCTGAATATTTTAAATCCAACACCACTCATTCATTCATTCATTCATTCATCCAGGTCAATCTGGAGAGAAGTGCTGTGTCTGTGTAAGCAGGGTAAACTATAAGGCAATAGGAAGTTACAGAACACTATAGACTTTAGGGAAAGAGAAATACGAAAGCAGGGATACGTTATACAAATTGTCCTTTCTGCTGATCAAAATGAGTAAATAACTTACATCTTTGCAAAGGACAACATTTGATCTTTCTTGCTAAGCTCATCATGCGGCCTCACAATGCCTGCTGAATTACGCTCGCTGCATGCTTGCACTTACACGCACTTACATGTTTCCTTAATGTTCAGCTCACCAGGGCCAAGACTCAGCTTCTACTTCTGCCTGAGAGATATCAAGTTTCACTCCTGTTGTTTGAATCTTCTATACCTCCCCCCAACCCACCCACCTTCTGTGCCTTATTAAAATGAACACTTTCTTTTGATTTTCTTCTTGGGACCACTGGGTCTAGGGTTTTTTCCCTACTGTTGTTAAATATCACCTGTGTCTTTAAGCCCCGTGTCTGAAGGGATAGAGCAGCACTTCTAGCTGAAAAAGGCAGTCATCTTGATTCGATACCGGTTTATCCTTGTGATGAAAGTACCGTTTCATTTTTGACGGCCTTAATTTAGCATTTATCCTGGGGGTTGGGTTTTGTGTTGCCTTTACGCGTGCGCGCGCGCACACACACACACACACACACACACACACACACAGACACACAGAGCCTAGTTCTTTTTAGGCACCTCTCCAGCTGTGAGTTTAGCAAGCCTTCCTGCTAATGGGGAGACAGACAGAATTACTGCTCCAAACATTCCCCTGCCACTGATCCAGAACATGTGTTATCATATCACACACTCTAAATTGATTCCGAATCCCTGCCAACAGGGCACAGTCTGCATTCCAAATACCTAAGGCCCTGAGACAGTGAGTTGTAAAACAGAAATAGGCCATGCTTCCTTCTTTAATTTGATGTAAGCATGAGTAAGTTTGCTAAACATATTTGATTTTTAGAATTTTTTTTTCTGAAAACATAGAGCAGCCCACAAAATCTCTATACCTTAGTGACAATAGACTTTATCCTGAAAGTCCCCAGCCCCCCAATTCTTAATGTCACTTCCAATCTCTTGGTGAAGGGTGGTTAACAGGAAATAGGGCAAGACTGAGGGGAGCTCGCATTTAAGATAATAAAGTGACTCTCATTCAACTGGTGAGAGACGTAAACAGTCTGACTATGATGGTCTCCTGGGAGTAGAGGTCTAGGATTTCAAATGGTATATAAACAGTTGCAGAATCTCTGCAATTACTCTGGAAATGAACTCCTAGTCCAGATGGCAGCGTAAGGAATAATCACCTATTTTCAGTCCTGTGCTATCCCGTATGTATGACCTGAGCTACTGTCAATTTATTTCTTGTTCAGAATAATTGTGTAGATTATTGAAAAAATATCGCTAAAACTTCTCTTTATTTTTGTGAGTCTTGAGGACTGAAGAGTGGGAGTTGGGAAAAGAAAGAGTAAGTGTCACTAGGAACCTGGCATTGGGAACATCCTGGGGATAAGTAGGGCAGCTGGTTATCTCAGTAGTTCTGAGTCCCAACTTGGTTACCATGGTCATACCATTCCACACCATAGTTTCACCTGGCAAGGTCTCCATTGTGTCATCAGTCCTGAACACTACCCCATCCCACTCTGCTTTGATCCAACTCTTCCTCACTAGATCCTAAGAGATAGCCACACAAGCAGACATAGGTACAGGGAGTTAATACTTTGTGACAAATGGGATAATGCCAGAGGGTGAATTGCCAGGAAAGTACTCAAACTTTATAGAAGTGGGTTCTGCATATTTATGACTTAAATTTCATTGTATATGGAAGAGTGGTAGTATCATGTTGGCATGGCTTGGCTTTCCCCAAATGTATCAGCTAGTGCTAACTAATAAATAAAATCTGACTAGCTGCACAATTACCCCAGCTGATTTTCAGGTTGCTCTGGCGTAATGAAGACATTGCTCTGCTAGCCTTCAGGAGACCTGGCTTCCAGGACCAGCTTATGGTCCCCCAGCTGAGTGATTTCCACTCACACCCTCGAGTTATTTTTTTAATTTTTATTTTATATTGGAGTATAGTTGATTTACAATGTTGTGTTAGTTTCAGGTGTACAGCAAAGTGATTCAATTATACATATACATATACATATATCCATTCTTTCAGATTCTTTTCCCATCTAGGTTATTACAGAATATTGAGTAGAGTTCCCTGTACTATACGGTAGGTCCTTGTTGTTTATCTATATAGTAGTATGTATATGTTAATCTCGAACTCCTAATTTATCCCTCCCCCCACCTTTCCCCTTTGGTAACCATAAGTTTTTTCAAAGTCCATGGGTCTGTTTCTGTTTTGTAAATAAATTCATTTGTATCATTTTTTTTCTAGATTTCACATATAAGTGACATCCCATGATATTTGTATTCCTCTGTCTGACTTACTTCACTTAGTATGATAATCTCTAGGTCCATCCATGTTGCTGCAAATAGTATTATTTCATTCTTTTTTATGGCTGAGTAATATTCCATTGTATGTATGTACCACATCTTCTTTATCCATTCCTCTGTCAATGGACATTTAGGTTCCTTCCATGTCTTGTTGAGTGCTCTGGTTCTTTAACGGCAAGATGAAGGAGTTGGGCTGGTGTTGCACCCTGACGCTCTTTCCTAGGTCTGAAGTTCAATGATCCTTTTCCTTACTGGTCTTTTCTTCTCTGAGATTAAAGATTTAACTGTACATTTCTAGATTGATTCGTTTGATATTGCTAATTTCAAACCTTTAAGAAATGAAAACAATAATGTTTGAAGGAGGAGTGCATATTCTCAAAATAAAGGAATTCAAACCTTATTATACAATTTTTTTTATAAAACTGATTTTATTTTTTTTTAATTTATTTTATTTCTCTTTGGCTGCATTGGGTCTTCGTTGCTACACGTGGGCTTTCTCTAGTTGCGATGAGCAGGGGCTACTCTTCGTTGCGGTGTGCAGGCTTCTCATTGTGGTGGCTTCTCTTGTTGTGGAACACAGGCCCTAGACGCGTGGGCCTCAGCGGTTGTGGCACACAGGCTCAGTAGTTGTGGTGCACGAGTTCTAGAGCACAGGCTCAGCAGTTGTGGTGCACAGGCTTAGTTGCTCCGTGGCTTGTGGGATCTTCCCGGACCAGGGCTCAAACCCATGTCCCCTGCATTGGCAGGTGGATTCTTAACCACTGCGTGACCAGAGAAGCCCTATACAATTTTTTAAAGGTATAATTATGTCTGTTTGGGAGAGGCAATACATAAGATTATAATAGGAAAGAATGATTCACGTCTGTTTAAGTATAATAGGTGTTTTCATTTCCTGAAAAGTCAAATTATGAACCATTTTATAAAACTGGATTTAAAGTCTATGGCAACAAAAGTGGATTCTTCTTAAGTATCAAGACATAAGTATACATATTTTTAAATTTATTTGTTTATTTATTTTTGGCTGCATTGGGTTTTTGTTGCTGCACGTGGACCCTCTCTAGTTGCGGCAAGCGGCACATGGGCTCAGTAGTTGTGGCTCGTGGCGGGCTCCAGAGCACAGGCTCAGCAGTTGTGGTGCACAGGCTTAGTTACTCCACGGCATGTGGGGTCTTCCCGTACCAGTGCTCAAACCCGTGTCCCCTGCATTGGCAGGCAGACCCTTAACCATTGCGCACCAGGGAAGTCCAAGTCTACATATTTAAAGTCCCCCTGGAGGAATGTTCTCCTATGTTTATTTCTTTGTATCCTGTTACAACAGATATCATGACCAGCACTTTGCTATAAAAGCCACTGGCCATAAGTATTTGAATTCATTGACCTGGGTCCCAACCCAGAATGTTGGAACTCTCTGGAAGGAAGGAGATCTGCTTTAGTTGATTGTGAGATGAGAATATTTAAGAGCCATTTGAAAAAGGGCTGGAGAACTTTCTCCTGTGTAACCTGGAACAGGAGCCAGTTGGTGGTGGTGCAGTGGCAGACAGGAACAGACAATTTTCAGTAGGGAGGTCAAGGTGGGCCTCAATAAAAAGATGACATTTGAGCAGGAGTTAACTTTGCAACTAGCTGGAGGAAGAGTATTCCAGGCAGAGTATACCCTGTGGCAGGAGTGTGCCTGCGGAAAGCCAGTGTGGCCGGAGCAATGTGAGATGGAACATTTGGAAGATGCGATCAGAGGGCAGAATGTCAGGCAGAGTGAGCACTGCCTCCTGGGCCATTGTCAAGACTTTGAAATGTACTTTTACTTTGCAGAAAGATGGGGAGTCAGGAAAGCCTTTCGGCAGAATGACCTGATCTGATGTACATTTCGGGGGGATCCCTCTGGCGGCAGTGTTGAGAGTAGACTGTCCAAGGGCAGCGATGCAACAACCAGATTGGGGGCTAAAGGGTCATCTAGTCTAGAGATTATTAGTGACTTGCAGCAGGTGAGAGCAGGGGAGGGACTCAGAGGTAGTGAGATTCCAGATCTGTTTTTTTTTTTTTTTTTGCGGCACACAGGCCTCTCACTGTTCTGGCCTCTCCCATTACAGAGCACAGGCTCCGGACGTGCAGGCTCAGTGGCCATGACTCACGGGCCCAGCCGCTCCAAGGCATGTGGGATCTTCCTGGACCGGGGCACGAACCTGTGTCCCCTGAATTGGCAGGCGGACTCTCAACCACTGCGCCACCAGGGAAGCCCCAGATCTGTTTTAAGAGTCAAGAAGATTTCCTGACTTAGATTGCTTGTGAGATGTGAATTTTTAAAATGGAGCCAAGAATGACTCCAAGCGACCCCAAGAGTGGAGTCGCCATCAGCTGAGATGGTGGTAAAATAAAACTTCCAACTCCTCCACAAATCTGTATTTTTCCTTGTTTTAAAAAACCGTCAGGACGAGGGGAAGATGGCGGAAGAGTAAGACGTGGAGATCACCTGCCTCCCCACACCAGAAATACACCTACACGTGGAACACGTGTTCCTACAGAACACCTACTGAATGCTGGCAGAAGACCTCAGACCTCCCAAAAAGCAAGAAAGTCCCCAGTTACCTGAGTAGGGCAAAAGAAAAAAGAATAAATAGAGACAAAAGGATAGAGATGGGACCTGCACCAGTGGGAGGGAGCTGTGAAGGAGGAAAGGTTTCCACACACCAGGAAGCCCCTTTGCGGGCGGAGACTGTGGATGGCGGAGGGGGAAAGCTTCGGGCCGTGGAGGAGAGCACAGCAACAGGAGGGCGGAGGGCAAAGCGGGGAGATTCCCGCACAGAGGATCGGTGCTGACCGGCACTCACCAGCCCGAGAGACTTGTCTGCTCACCTGCCGGCGGGGGGGGGGAGCTGAGGCTTGGGCTTCAGATATCGGATCCCAGGGAAAGGACTGGGGTTGGCTGTGTGAACATAGCCTGAAGGGGGCTAGTGTGCCACAGCTAGCCGGGAGGGAGTCCGGGGAAAAGTCTAGAACTGCACCGCCACTGCCAGGGTCCCGGGATCCAGGGACAATTTCCCTGGGAGAACGCACGGCGCGCCTCAGGCTGGTGCAATGTCACGCTGGCCTCTGCCGCCACAGACTCGCCCCGCACTCCGTGCCCCTCCCTACCCCCGGGCTGAGTGAGCCAGAGCCCCTGAAGCAGCTGCTCCTTTAACCCCGTCCT
>NW_020174555.1:517843-569313 GCF_003031525.2 Neophocaena asiaeorientalis asiaeorientalis
CAAAACGAGACAAGGATGTCACAAAGAAAGAAAACTACAGGCCAATATCACTGATGGACATAGATGCAAAAATCCTCAACAAAATACTAGCAGACAGAACCTGAAAGCACATTAAAAGGATCATACACCATGATCAAGTGGGATTAGCACCCAACATAGCAGTACCTCAATACATAGGCAAATACTAACAGCCAAAAAAGACGAAATCGACAGTAACACAATCATAGTAGGGGACTTATACTGCAACAAAAAGAACAAAATATCTAGGAGTAAACCTATCTAAGGAGAAAAAAGACCTGTATGCAAAAAATTAAAAGACACTGATGAAAGAAATTAAAGATGGTACAAATAGATGGAGAGATATACCATGTTCTTGGATTGGAAGAATCAATATTGTGAAAAGAGTGTGGGAGGGAGGGAGACGCAAAAGGGAAGAAATATGGGAACATATGTATATGTATAACTGATTCACTTTTTTATAAAGCAGAAACTAACACACCATTGTAAAGCAATTATACTCCAAGAAAGATGTAAAAATAAAATTAAATAAACAAAAACGTCAGTTTGCTAAAATAACCACTGTGTCATCCCAGTTATCACTCCAGTTTATACCTAAGCTTGTTCTTTTGCTCACACCATTCTTCCTGCCTGGGATAATCCCCCCTCTTCCCGTCACTAAAGGGCTAGTTCAAGTCCCACATCCTGGAGTAAGCCTACCCTGACCACATCCCCAGCACAATACTTCCGCTGTTGTCTTCAATGTCCTCTCTGTAATGATTTATTTTAATCAAATAATACGATTTATGGGATCACTGTTGAGTTTTTTCCCTCAATAGCTACTTTCCCTTGTTTTTACAGTCTTCCACTTCTTTTTTTCCGGTTTTATGGAGATACTGACATGAACTACAGCATTAGTTTTAGACGCACTGCAAAATGATTTCACATGTGTGTACATTGTGGAATGATCGCCACAATAAGTTTAGCTAACATCCATCACCTCACATAGTTACAGTTTTTCTTTTCTTGTGATGAGAACCTTTAAGATCTGTTTTCATAGCAACTTTCACACATTCAATGCAGTATTGTTAACTCTGGTCACCATGCTGTACATGACACCCCCAATACGTATTCATTTTATGCCTGGAAGTTGCTGCCTTCTGACCATCTTCATCCATTTCTCCCACGGCCCCACCTGCCGCCTCTGGCAGCCACCGATTTTCCACTGTCCATTCTTGAGCTTCTAATTCTCTTACTCATCTTTCTCACTGAGAATTCACTCAGCAGTGACTGCCCCAATCTGAATACCATGCACTTTATCAGTGGTCGTGTTCCAGGCCTGGGCTGTGCCTTCAAGCCCGACGGCGTTCGTCCAGGCTGGGGGTCCCCTCCTTTGGTCTCACCATCACAACATCTTCAGATGTTTCAAGACAGTTAACAATGAAGGCCCTGCCGAGCTGGTGCTCTGGCCCCCGGCCCGGGGCTTGGAGCGCAGACGTCTCCAGGGCTGTTTCTTGCCTTCCTAATCCCACACGGCACTCAACTCCTGGAGAAGCACCCAGACTCTGAAAGGGCCAGCTCACCTGTCACAGGACCAGAAGTTAAAGAACTTCTGGGAAAAAATGTTGGTGTCATTTCCACTTGTCCTCTTGTGTAGATATTTGTATAACAGGGAGAAGGGCAGTGAACTTTAAAAGGGGGCAGGGAATCCTCCATTTCCCAGGCTCAGTGTTTCTCTTCTCCCTCCAAGTGAAGCTTCTGGGCTTCTCATCCAGCCCCATGATTCCAACTCCCACACCCTGAACTGTGTCTCTGTCCCCAACTTCTCTTCTGGGCACCATGTTACTGACCACAGACCCACTGCTCTCCCTGGAAATGTATAGGCTTCTCAAACTCCAAGAATTCAGAATCGAATGAATAATCTCTTCTTCCCCTGCCTGCTTCTCTTCTTCCATTTCCTCTCTTGGTTTCTTGCTCAAGGTCAAACTAATGATGTCACCTTCAACTCTTTCTATTCTCTTAATACTAGTAAGTGCTACTCTGAATTTTCTCATAAATGTCTGGCCCTCTACTCCACTCACAAATGAACCGATGGGTGTTAGCTCGAACATCCTTTACTGCAGTTCGTCCTTTACTGCATCCTTTACTGCAGTTCGTCTTGATGTTGCTGCCAGGGACCCCTCTAAAACACAGATTTGATGATCTCCATGCCTTAAAATTTTGGATGGTTTCCTCTTGCCTACGGAATACAGTCCACGTTCTTAGCAGAGCCTGCGAGGCCGTCCTCTCTGGCCTCTGGCCCCCCCTCCAGCACTTCTTTACTCCCACCCCTCCCCCAGTCACCCCCCCACTCCAGGAGTGAACTGACTGCGTTTCCTAAAAGGCTCACTGAATTTCCCACCTCTGCTGTTGCTATGCTATTCTCTCTCCACACACAGTAGCTGACCCCTTTCTTCCTTTTGCATTTCTACTCATCTTTCAAGACAAAAAGATGTTGATGTATTCATTCAAATATAATTATAGCAGTCACCACCCTATGCCAAGTAGGGCAGGAAGCTACCTTAAAATCGGTAACAGTCACCCCCGCCCTCAAGTAGCAGCAGAGTTTTTGAGCCAGATGGATGGACAGTGGATTTTGCAACTACACGAGATGATCAGTGTTGTTGGCCCGGTCCTTGTCGCCTGGGGGTACCTCCTCCACTCTCGCAGGAGGGCTGGCGACCCTCTTACCTATAGAGGTAGGGCTGCTCACCCTCTCTTCTGCATTTCCCTCAAGTAAACTTGATCACCCTTTTCTGATCTTACGTGTCTTTGTACCCCTGGTACATCTTCTGCACGTGTTTCAGAACCAGGTGGCAGTGTCCTCACGAATACTGACCAGAGCCACCTGTGTCTTCCACTGGACTCAATCCAAATGGCAGCAAGCACCAGGGACAGCAGCAGTAGACATCACCTCCTAAAGTCCTCATCTAGCTCTAGAATAAACATCATTTCTCTAGCAAACTTTCTAAAACTTTTTTTTCTAACGCATTTTTATCATGCCTTTCCCCCACAGAACCTACAGCAGCTTCCCACGGCTGATAACAGGACTGTAACTGGGATACCAAGTCACTGATTCCTCTGTTTCCACCCTGATGGTGGGGAGAGGAGAATGTTGCCCAGAATTGGCACAGAGGGGCCCTGATTCAACCCATCCATTATATTCACTGAGGTTAATGAGACCCTCTTCTGAGACACAAGTGTGTCTATCTGTTGTTCAGACTTAGAACACAGTATCTCAACCAAGTAATTTCAAACATGTATTGACTGTTAAGCGCTTGGTGACCATGGCTTACACATGCATATGACCAGGTGGTCAGATGGTTTTCCAGTTCTGAGGAATTGGAACCTTTACTTGAAGGGCACTTTTAGAAGGGATAGTTTTAAGACAAAGTGTAGCTTGGAGAAGGCAGGCGTGTTCTGGGTGTGGCTGTGTTGGTGTGTAGGGCCAGGGCACTCAGGGGACACTAAACAATTAGGAGTATGCCCATGAAGGGTGACAGGCAGGGAAGATTCAGGGAACAGACCGTTCATTCATTCATTCATTTTTGTTTAGAATTTTGACGATATACCTTCTTTGCAAACCATTTGCAAATCGTTTGGGGTGGTCACAGCCTGGACGATATGGCCAAATTCAAACCCACTCGGACCTTCATCTTCCCCACTTCAACTACATCCTCACCTTAAGTCACAAGTTACCCTCACTCTGACTGGCTGTGCCTGCCCCTGCTTCCACTTTCGGATTATTCTGCTTACCAGGGGCTAGAATATTACCTAAGCCCTACCCACCCCTCGTTCACTTATCCAGTCAACAAATATTCACCGAGGCTCCACGTTTATGGGACGATGCTGGGAGGGGCCACGAGCACCGGTGAGCACCAAGCTGGTCTCCACACCAAACTTGTTCTTATTTGGGTGCTTTTTCCTCCATCAAGGCTTCATTAATAGTTTAGCCAATATTATCTGAACAGAAGAGCAAGTCACACACCTGCCATGAGGTATGACGACAGCTCAGGATATCTGAAATCCAGTCTGCTCTGGAAAGTGTAATTAACATCCTCCTTTCTGTCCACACTGCTGTACTGTCTGCGCTGTAAGGAACTAAGGAAAGAAATGGTTTTCTTACTCTGGACTGGAGTTTTGGATGAGACTAGATCCTGGTGGCAAAGGGATAGTGGGGATGAGAGTGAGAAAGACCACAGCCTCCCTGGAACACGAGCTGCTTATCACTCTCGTGATGCTAGTCAAGAAAGCTACTCTGGGGAACTCTTGTTAGGTTTTGTTTTGTTCTGTTTTATTTTAAATAGAGTTCATAGACACTACTACCAGATTTCAAAACTCTAGTGGTATAAATAACTTTGGACATGGTTCAGAGAAGACCCCCGGCGAGAACCACCAGAACTAAAGTGTGGGTAAAGGTGTCTATTAATAGACAAAGAAATGGAAATCGCTTAGCTTGGGGGACAGCAGGTTTACAGTAAACTTAATCATGATCTTTAGCGGATAAAAGACCACAGAAGAGCAATGGACCTGTAGAAAAAAGACAGTCTTCCAGCTACTCCATTTTAGAATCTCTGTTTTTAAAAACGGGTGAGAGAAGTACACATAATTTTGTTATAGTAAGGTTGAAAAAATGAAGGGTCCCTGACTATGTGCAGGGTTGTTTATACAAAAAGTAGGAAGGAGCCTCTGCATTCAGAGCGCTAAAGGATTTTTAAAATAGCCATCAAATGTACTTAATGCCACTGAACTGTACACCTAAAAATGGTCAAAATGGTAAATTTTATGTTACATATATCTTAAACACACACACACAAATATCCATGAAATAAGGCTAGAGCTAACACCTTCCCAATTGCTAAATAATGTCACTTTCAGGAAAATTATTTCAGAGCACCCAAAATACACCAACTCCCGTATTTTTCTAAAACTCTTATAATAGCCTCAGTTTTCCTGCAAAAGCAAAGGACTCTTAAAAGGAGAAATGCAAACAGTTAGCACATAGCCTTCTGACTTGAATCCAGACGCAGAGCGATTGGATGTAGTGGAAGGTCAAAGCATTGTCTCCTAGACCACCTCTGTGCAGAATTTCAGTCAAGGCTGGGAAACAGTATACCCGGGAGGCTGGCTGGGTGGGACATTTTTTACATCAGGCCAAATTGTCTAAGAACGGAGTGGAGAAGTATGAATTCTTGGGCTTCTTCATTCTTGAATTTTCTCCTTCCAGATCCTCCTTCCTCCACTCCTGAAATTAGAACTTCCTTCCATTTTGTTCGTGGAACAATCAGTGGTCTAACTTGTAAACTGAAACTACAGGGGCTACACAGTTTCCTCTCCCAACTGTCTTGACAGGAAGAACACTGGCTTTCTTGGCCAGCTTGAAAATACAGGCCTTTTCTAGTTTCAGTCTTCCAGAAAATAATTTTACATTAAAACATCTCAGAATGACTTGTAAGAAACACGAACGTGTTCCCACAAAAGAAAATCTTTTCAAATCTATCTAAATATATATTAATATATTTTAGATATATCTATATCTAAAAATCTTCAAATGGTCTAAAAACTCTAGTGTCTCCCATCCCCCTTTTGTAGTGCCTTTGAGTTATTTCCATGGGGACCATGTCTGTGCATCGGCTGTTGTAAACGCTCCTGTTTTCCTAGGTCCCTGCTCTGGGCGTGAAGAGATGGGCCAGGGGTTACTGACAGGCCCTGGTACCGTGCTTAACACAGACTTCAGAGACTACTGAGTTTGGGAGATTATTCTCAGGGCCAGCTGTCATTTCAAAGCACAAGGTGAGATTCAGCGTGCCTTCCTATCTGCCATTACCACAGGTGCCCCGCAGTGACTTAAAGAAAAAGGACTTTTTGATTTTGGGGGAATAAGGTCAAAAGCCACCCCCAAAGCCATTTTTGAGCTGATAAGGGGAGTCTTATTTCAGTAAAAGGCACAGAGTTTTGAAATTAAGGTTAGAGCTGAGAGGAGGAAAGTTATGAATTTCTTTAATTCACTTGATCTAAAAACCAGAACACAGCTCAGAACTCAGTGTCCAAAATTTGGATCCAGGAAAGGTATTCCTTTGTCAGGAATTCTACCTGAAAGAGCAGAGGCATGCCTCTTCCTTTTTTTTTTTTGTTCCCATATATTCTACCCAGAAAACTCTTCTGGGGGGGCTCAGGGGTCAGGGAGAGAAGGAGGGGGCACGAATCAAGAGGACTGAGGGTTAACTCTGTCCTCAGTGTCATCCACTAATGGATGGTCTCTTGTTTGTGAGATTAAAAAGAACCCATCCCAGGAACTAAGAGGCCTTTGAACAAGGCCCTTGAAGTCCAGCCCCAGCCTCTTCTGCAACCAAATAAACGCTAAAAAATGTATTTGCTGCTGTAGCAGTTTTAAAAAAGTGATATATACACATTTTTCTTTTTAAGAAAAAGCAGACTCTGTATCATGCCTCCCACTTAAAAAGTATAGGCCCATTCATCTTTAAAATGGAAGGCACGCTGCAACCTGGATGTACAGTATGCTAAAATTAAATAAGCCAGTCACAAAAGAATACTGATTCCATTTACGTGAAGGACATAGAAGAGTCAATTCCTAGACACAGGGAGTAGAATCGTGTGGTTGCCGGGGGCTGGGGGGAGGGGGAATGCGAGTTATTGTTTAATAGGTACAGAGTCTCAGTTTGGGAAGATGAAAAAATTCTGGAAATGATGGTGATGGTTGCACAACAATGTGAGTGTACTTGATAGTACAGAACTGTCCACTTAAAAATGGTTAAAATGGTAAATCTGATGTTATGTATAATTTACTGCAATGCAAGACATTTTTTTATAAGTGTAGGCCCTCATCTGGTGACAGTTCTCTTTTCTAGATATTTTAACCTGGTGTAATCCATGTCTGGTTCCCAAAATATACTGCAAGACTCGTAAATTTGGTTTGTCTCTTAGTAAATATCTTTTTTTAAAGTTTGTATATTTGAAAGTCGCCAAGAGAGTACATCTTACAAGTTCTCACCACAAGAAAAACAATTTGTAACCATGTGAGGTGACCGAAGTTAACTAGTCTTATTGTGGCGATCAATGCACAATATATACAAGTATCAAATCGTTGTGCTGTACACCTTAAACTTATACAATGTTATATATCAATAAAACTGGAAAAAAGGTTTGCTTGTTAAATTCTTGTGATGTATTTAAGGAGTCTGTTAATTAAGTTTAAACATAGTATATGAATAAAGAAATATTACATTAATATTGTATTAAAAACTCATAAGATCTGAATGATTCACGCTCATAAGTTTGGTTTAGCTCTTAGGAAATTTCTTCTGAATCGCAACTGGGAACATAACAATGATTCAAATCACACCCGCCATCTGCCAGCTGCCTGCCCCCCGATGGAGGTTCACAGCTTATTTTTACAATTACCCTTGAGCAAGAGTTGATTAAATGTTTGATAAAATAACTTCTTGGAGGACGCTGCTTTCCTCCTACTTTCCCACCCTCTTTCCCTCCTTCCTTCCCTCATGAACACCACATAAAAGTTTGTAATTTTTTTTCCTTCTTTTTAAAGTATTAGCATCAAAGTTGGATGAGAACTTCATTCCTTTCTGAATGCAAACTGCCCACGTTCCAGTCCAAAAATATCTCTGATCTCTCTCCAACCTAGGCAGTGACCTTTTGAAGAGCTGGCGTCTCATCCATCACCAAATCAGGGTCTAAGGTGCAAAGGACACTTCCTGTGTGTCTTTCCCCCTATGTGGTTGCTTCTTAGGGGGAGGTGGGCGGGGTAGCGCGCTGAGAAATGAAGCCCTCTTGTCCCCTAGTTCCTCTTTCTGTTTCTTCAGTTTTCACTTCCCTCCTACCAGAAACCCCCCTGTGGCTGTAACGCTTTCTCCCCTCCTTTCCCTGTCATATCTTTTGCGTGTCTTCCTTGACACCTCTTCCGGGCCGGTCCCCATCACCCCGCTACTGCTACTTTCTCTGTCTTCACATCTTGATTTCCATTTCCCCCAAGGTATTGGCAGACGGTTTCAATACTTTCAAGAGTACCCTTCACACTTGCAATCCCAGTTGGCCTTTCCTGGCGCTTTTTCACACTGCAGACATTGGGTGAAGGAGCAGGGGCTGCCGTCTGACTGCTGTCACTTGCCAGCTACCACCAGCCATCTGGGGTGAAAGGGAGAGAACTTGTGTGCAGTTCCCTGATGCTCCCTGGTGAGTCAGAGAGAGATTTTTGGGAAGCCTTTACCTCCCACTCTTTGTTGGAGCTACAGGTCCCCACTTCACCGCAATGGTGTCTTTTGGAAAAATAGAAATGAAATAATGTTGTATTGAGTAAGCTGCCTCTGAAGCCTAAAATCTCATCAGGGCCTTTGCTGCCTGTCAAAAATTCCAGTCCTGGGCTTCCCTGGTGGCGCAGTGGTTGAGAGTTCGCCTGCCGATGCAGGGGACACGGGTTTGTGCCCCGGTCCGGGAAGATCCCACATGCCGCGGAGCAACTAAGCCCGTGTGCCACAACTACTGAGCCTGCGCTCTAGAGCCCGCGAGCCACAACTACTGAGTCTGCGCGCCTAGAGCCGGTGCTCCGCAACAAGAGAAGCCACCGCAATTAAAAGCCCGCGCACCACAACAAAGACCCAACGCAGCCAAAAATAAAGAAATAAACAAACAAATTAAAAAAAAAAAAAACTTACATCTGCTAACCCCAGCCAAGGATTTTTAGGTCTCTGATTGAAGAACACCCTTCTCTCTAAAGTAGTTGTCTAGTCTTTATATAAACATGTGTTTGTAGAGTAAAAAGTTGCATTTCTTGAAAACTAGTTCACGAGTTATTCAAACTCTCTTTCTTGGAGAAAATTAGGAAGGCATTTCTAAGTTTATGTGTAATATTCCTCCTATATTATAGGACCACCGAACAGGCCCACACCTCTGGCTTGCCCACTGATTTTTATAACTAAGAAAGTGAAAAGTAATTACAAACATCCAACAGGGTATAGGAAATCTATTTTCACTCAGTGTGCATCCTGGAGAATCATCCTGCTTCCATCCTAAATATCATTCCAAACTCGGCATCATTCAGCAGACTTTTAATTATGGCCCAGGGCTGTGGCCATGACGGCGTTTCCCATTTCATTTATCGATTTATTCAGTTTCCATACAAGTAGCTACTTCAGCAGCACTTTGAAATAATTTTGTTTTCAAGATATTAATGGACATTCGTATATGAACCTACAGTTTACAGAATGCTCTACATCCATTACCTTTTGACTCCCTCCTAATCACTATAAGTAGTTGTGGTTTGTGAAAGGACTTTTAAAATAGTATCTGCAGCTGACATTTGCCTACAGATAAGTACTGAGGCAAGGGCTTACTTAATGAGGGGATTCCCAGGCAGTTCTCTGGGGATGTGCAGAAGATGCCATATTAGAATAGCCATAACTCCTCCCATTTTTGTTATTTTTGTGGAAATCTGTGAATAGCATTATCTTGAGTGTACTACATCCTGAAATACTCAAGTGGTTCTGAAAATGTACTAAGAAAAAGGTTATAAAGTGGATCAGTGGGAAAAAGGAAGAGGTTTAATTTATATATATATATATATATATAATTTTTACATGTAATTTATATATCACAATCAAAATTACAAATAATAAAAGTATTCCTGTAAATTTTACAACCCAGAAGGCATTCAGTACCTGAGAGAGAATGAGAGAGAGAGAGCAAGAAAGCGAAAGGTGGGACCTTAGAAATCTTGGCTTTCTAAGATTTCTAAATCTTGGAACTTCCTTCCCTTAGAGACATAAAAGGTGAGAACAGAAAACGTGAGGGCTAGAGGTAATCCTTCTCATAAAAATAAACATTCACACACACCACACACACACACGCACACACACACACACACACACACACACACTGCTTAAAACAGCTAGAAAGATTCTTCATTTCTTTTTTTCCTCCAAAATGTAAATGGCAGACTTTTTTATTCAACTGTATTTCAAGGGTAAGTTGACACTGGACGCCCCTGGTGGCGCAGTGGTTAAGTTTCTGCCTGCCAATGCAGGGGACACGGGTTCCATTCCTGGTCCGGGAAGATCCCACATGCCTCGGAGCAACTAAGCCTGTGTGCCACAATTACTGAGCCCACACGCCTAGAGCCCGTGCTCTGCAACAAGAGAAGCCACTGCAATGAGAAACCCGTGCACTGCAACGAAGAGTAGCCCCCGCTCACTGCCACTAGAGAAAGCCCATGCACAGCAGTGAAGACCCAATGCAGCCAAAAATAAATTAATTGATTTTTTTAAAAAGGGTAAGTTGACACCATCATCTGAGAAGTTACTCCAGCCAGAAACTGGGTGTCACATTTAACATGGCCTCCATCCCACCCCCACTCATCCCAGCCAACCAGCCATTCAGCCTTTTCTATTCGACTTGTGAAATAAGTTTAAGGTCTGTCGATTTCTCTCCCTCCTCGTCCTAATCCAAGCCTCCACCACTTCTGACCCGGATTCTCACAGAACCCGTCTCCCCGCTGCCAGTCCCTCCGTCCACACTGCACACCAGGAGCCGCCAGACAGACCTGCCATTGCAGAGTGAACGGCAGGAGGAAAAGCTTAGAACTTCAATGTATATCATCCTTTAAAACGACTGTTCTGTATTTTATAATACACATAACATGATGTGTATGCAAACGTGCTTGTATTGGCATGCGGAATTTAAATGTTTTATTGATAGAGGTACACTCCTTAAAAAGTTTGGTGGGTACCACTCTATACAGCAGTCAGAGTGATTTTTAAAAATACATATCTGGTCATGTTAATTCTTTAGCTTAAACCATCCAATGGCTTCCCATCATCCACAGAGTCCAAAATCTGTGACAGTTCCTGCAAACCCTGAAGGACGTGTCTACATCTCTGGTCGCCCTGCAACCTCCTCCCTTTCCCGGGCGTGGGGCTCTGTCCCCCTGACTCTCTGCTCCTCCTCTGAAGCCACGTTTTTCCCCACAGGAAACCACACACGCCCTTCCCTCGGCCTCCACGAAGCTTTAGGTCTCGGGTTTAATGTTGTTTTCTACCCTGACACCCCCTGCCCCGCACACCATCTCTCTCCAATCCAAATGTCCCTGGGTTCAGATCTCCTAGCGCCCTGCATTTTCCATCACGGGACTTGGCAGAGCTGCTATTATACGTGTATAGTTTTTGTTCACTGTCTTCCACACTAGGCCATAATCTTCAGGAGAACATGTTTGCCACTGTAACTCCCAGTAGCTAATAAGTACAATAAATGTTTGTTGAACAAAGAATGAATTCAAGTACCGATTCCCACCCACGCACTTACTTCCAAAAGTTAGGGAGCCTCAGAGGACTGTCAGAGCATCGTCTCAGGGAATCTCTGGCCTTTCCAGGGTTCACCTGCCCCGCTCCAGAACACCTGAAGACTGGGCCCTGATGAGCCATCTGTTTGTCTACGAGGACTTTTGAGAGGCCCATGAACAATCCCTCCCCAGCACTGTCTGAAAAGCTTTATCACAGCACTTAGTGATGTGTAACCACCTCTTTGCGCTTCTGCTTCTACACCAAGACTGATTGTCTTCAGGACTTGAAGCTTCTCATTCATCTTTGGGAGTAAAAAGAAGGCATTTCACAAGTGACTGGAGATTTCTGGTGTCCCAAGTTCTTTTGTAAAAAAAAAAAAACAAAGTTTCAGCTTGTTTAATTTCCAGAATTCGCAAAAAGTTCAAGCTATCCCTTAGAACAAGGCAACTGTACTGGGTGGATATCTTTATTTTTTATTTTATTTTTTTGCAGTACGCGGGCCTCTCACTGTTGTGGCCTCTCCCGTTGCGGAGCACAGGCTCCGGACGCGCAGGCTCAGCGGCCATGGCTCACGGACACAGCCGCTCTGCGGCATGTGGGATCCTCCCAGACCGGGGCACGAACCCATGTCCCCTGCATCGGCAGGCGGACTCTCAACCACTGCGCCACCAGGGAAGCCCGGGTATCTTTATTTTTACAAAATTTTTATTGAAGTATAGTTGATGTACAATGTCGTATTAATTTCTGCTATACAACAAAGTGACTCAGTCATAAATATATATATTCTTTTTCATATTCTTTTCATGACGGCTTATCACAGGATATTGAATATAGTTCCCTGTGCTATACAGTAGGACCTTGTTGTTTATTTATCCTGTATATAATAGTTTGCATCTGCTAATCCCACACTCGCAATTCATCCCTTCCCCACCTCCCTGTTCTCTATATCCATGAGTCTGTTTCTGTTTTGCAGATATGTTCATTTGTGTCGTATTTTAGATTCCACATGTTAAGTGATATATGGTATTTGTCTTTCTCTGATTTACTTTGCATAGTATGATAATCTCTAGGGCCATCCATGTTGCTGCAAATGGCATTATTTCATTCTTTTTTATGAATGAGTAATATTCCACCGTAAATATACCACATCGTCTTTATCCATTCATATGTTGATGGACATTTAAGCTGTTTCCATGACTTGGCTATTGTAAATAGTGCTGTTATGAAACAGGGGTGCATATATATTTTCTTTTTTTTTTACTTTTAAAATTTATATATTTATACATATGAACAAGACTTACCAAAACATTAACTATATTTTTTTCTCTATAGAAGGATTACAGGTGATCTTTATTTCATGTTATGTTTATCTATGTTTCCCAGCTTCTATGGAGGTGTATACTAATTTTTTTTTATTTTTTAGAATTTTATTTTTTTATACAGCATGTTCTTATTAGTTATCCATTTTATACATATTAGTGTATACATGTCAATCCCAATCTCCCAATTCACACCACTACCACCACCCCCTGCCACTTTCCTCCCTTGGTGTCTATACATTTGTTCTCTACATCTGTGTCTTTAATTCTGCCCTGCAAACCACTTCATCTGTACCATTTTTCTAGGTTCCACAAATATGCATTAATATACAATATTTGTTTTTCCCTTTCTGTCTTACTTCACTCTGTATGGCAGGCTCTAGAACCATCCACATCTCTACAAATAACCCAATTTTGTTCCTTTTTATGGCTGAGTAATATTCCATTATATATATGTACCACATCTTCTTCATCCATCATATGTTGATGGGCATTTAGGTTGCTTCCATGACCTGGCTATTGTAAATAGTGCTGCAATGAACATTGGGGTGCATGACTCTTTTTGAATTAGGTTTTTTTCTGGGTATATGCCCAGTAGTGAGATTGCTGGATCATATGGTAATTCTATTTTTAGTTTTTGAAGGAACCTCCATACTGTTCTCCATAGTGGCTGTATCAATTTACATTCCCACCAACAGTGCAAGAGGGTTCCCTTTTCTCCACACCCTCTCCAGCATTTGTTGTTTGTAGATTTTCTGATGATGCCCATTCGAACTGGTATGAGGTGATACCTCATTGTAGTTTTGATTTGCATTTCTCTAATAATTAGTGATGTTGAGCAGCTTTTCATGTGCTTCTTGGCCATCTGTATGTCCTCTCTGGAGAAATGTCTATTTAGGTCTTCTGGCCATTTTTGGATTGGGTTGTTTGTTTTTTAATATTGAGCTGCATGAGCTGTTTATATATTTTGGAGACTAATCCTTTGTCCATTGATTCATTTGTAAATATTTTCTCCCATTCTGAGGGGTGTCTTTTTGTCTTGTATATGGTTTCCTTGGCTGTGCAAAAGTTTTGAAGTTTCATTAGGTCCCATTTGTTAATTTTTGTTTTTATTTCCATTACTCTAGGAGGTGGATCAAAAAAGATCTTGCTGTGATTTATGTCAAAGAGTGTTCTTGCTATGTTTTACTCTAAGAGTTTTATAGTGTCCGGTCTTCTATTTAGGTCTCTAATCCATTTTTAGTTTATTTTTGTGTATGGTGTTAGAGAGTGTTCTAATTTCATTATTTTACATGTGGCTGTCCAGTTTTCTCAGCACCACTTATTGAAGAGACTGTCTTTTCTCCATTGCATATCCTTCCCTCTTTTGTCATACATTAGTTGACCATAGGTGAGTGGGTTTATCTCTGGGCTTCCTTTGACCATTGATCTATATTTCTGTGCCAGTACCATATTTTCTTCATTACTGTAGCTTTGTAGTATAGTCTGAAGTCAGCTCCGTTTTTGTCCAGCTTTGTTTTTTTTCCCTCAAGACTGCTTTGGCTATTCTGGGTCTTTTGTGTCTCCATACAAATTTTAAGATTTTTTGTTCTAGTTCTGTGAAAAATGTCATTGGTAATTTGATAGGGATTGCACTGAATCTGTAGATTGCTTTGAGTAGTATACTCATTTTCACAATATTGATTCTTCCAATCCAAGAACATGGTATATCTCTCCATCTGTTGCTATCATCTTTAATTTCTTTCATCAGTGTCTTATAGTTTTCTGCATACAGGTCTTTTGTCTCCCTAATCAGGTTTATTCCTAGGCATTTTGTTCTTTTTGTTGTAATGGTAAATGGAACGTTTTCTTAATTTCTCTTTCAGATTTTTCATCATTAGAGTATAGGAATGTAAGAGATTTCTGTGCATTAATTTTGTATCCTGCAACTTTACCAAATTCATTGATTAGCTCTAGTAGTGTTCTGGTGGCATCTTTAGGATTCTCTATGTATAGTATCATGTCATCTGCAAAAAGTGACAGTTTTACTTCTTTTCCAATTTGTATTCCTTTTATTTCTTTTTCTTCCCTGATTGCCATGGCTAGGACTTCCAAAAGTATGTTGAATAATAGTGGCGAGAGTGGACATCCTTGTCTTGTTCCTGATCTTAGAGGAAATGCTTTCAGTTTTTCACCATTGAGAATGATGTTTGCTGTGGGTGTGTCATATATGGCCTTTACTATGTTGAGGTAGGTTCCCTCTATGCCCACTTTCTGGAGAGTTTTTATCATAAATGGGTTTTGAATTTTGTCAAAAGCTTTTTCTGCATCTATTGAGATGATCATATGGTTTTTATTCTTCAATTTGTTAATATGGTGTATCACATTGATTGATTTGCGTATATTGAAGAATCCTTGCATCCCTGGGATAAATCCCACTTGATCATGGTGTATGATCCTTTTAATGCGCTGTTGGATTCTGTTTGCTAGTATTTTGTTGAGGATTTTTGCATCTATGTTCATCAGTGATATTGGCCTGTAGTTTTCTTCTTTTGTAGTATCTTTGTTTGGTTTTGGTCTCAGGGTGATGGTGGCCTCATAGAATGAGTGCGGGAGTGTTCCTTCCTCTGCAATTTTTTGGAAGAGTTTGAAAAGTTTGGGTGTTAGTTCTTCTTTAAATGCTTGATAGAATTCACCTGTGAAGCCATCTGATCCTGGACTTTTGTTTGTTGGAAGATTTTATTAATTAATTAATTTATTTTTTCTGTATTGGGTCTTTGTTTCTGTGCATGGGCTTTCTCTAGTTGTGGCAAGCGGGGGCCACTCTTCATCACGGTGCGTGGGCCTCTCATTATCGCAGCCTCTCTTGTTGCAGAGCACAGGCTCCAGACGTGCAGCTCAGCAGTTGTGGCTCACGGGCCTAGTTGCTCCGCAGAATGTGGGATCTTCCCAGACCAGGGCTCAAACCCGTGTCCCCTGCATTGGCAGGCAGATTCTCTACCACTGCACCACCAGGGAAGCCCCATTGGAAGATTTTTTGTGTGTGTGTGTGGTAAGCAGGCCTCTCACTGTTGCGCAGCACAGACTCCGGATGTGCAGGCTCAGCAGCCATGGCTCATGGGCCCCACCACTCCATGGCATGTGGGATCCTCCCGGACCGGGACATGAACCCGTGTCCCCTGCATTGGCAGGCAGATTCTCTACCACTGCACCACCAGGGAAGCCCCATTGGAAGATTTTTTGTGTGTGTGTGTGGTAAGCAGGCCTCTCACTGTTGCGCAGCACAGACTCCGGATGTGCAGGCTCAGCAGCCATGGCTCATGGGCCCCACCACTCCATGGCATGTGGGATCCTCCCGGACCGGGACATGAACCCGTGTCCCCTGCATCGGCTGGCGTACTCTCAACCACTGTGCTACCAGGGAAGCCCCTGTTGGAAGATTTTTAATCACAGTTTCAATTTCATTACCTGTGATTTTTCTGTTCATATTTTCTTTTCTTCCTGGTTCAGTCTTGGAAGGTTATACCTTTCTAAGAATTTGTCCATTTCTTCTAGGTTGTCCATTTTATTGGCATACAGTTGCTTGTAGTAGTCTGTTAGGATGCTTTGTATTTCTGCGGTGTGTGTTGTAACTTCTTTTTCATTTCTAATTTTATTGCTTTGAGTCCTCTCCCTCTTTTTCTTGATGAGTCTGGCTAATGGTTTATCAATTTTGTTTATCTTCTTAAAGATTCAACTTTAGTTTTATTGATCTTTGCTATTGTTTTCTTTGTTTGTTTCATTTATTTCTGCTCTGATCTTTATGATTTCTTTCCTTCTACTCTCTAGTTCCTTTAGGTGCAAGGTTAGATTGTTTATTTGAGATTTTTCTTGTTTCTTGAGGTAGGCTTGTATTGCTATAAACTTCCCTCTTAGAACTGCTTTTGCTGTATCACATAGGTTTTGGATCCTTGTGTTTTCATTGTAAATTGTCTCTGGTATTTTTTTATTTCCTCTTTGATTTCTTCAGTGATCTCTTGGTTATTTAGTAACATATTGTTTAGTCTCTGTGTGTTTGTGTTTTTTACATTTTTTCCCCTGTAATTGATTTCTAATCTCATAGTGTTGTGGTCAGAAAAGGTGCTTGATATGATTTCAATTTTCTTAAATTTATTGAGGCTTGATTTGTGACCCAAGATGTGATCTATCCTGGAGAATGTTCTGTGTGCATTTGAGAAGAAAGTGTAATCTGCTGTTTTTGGATGGAATGTCCCATAAATATCAATTAAATCTATCTGGTCTACTGTGTCATTTAAAGCTTGTGTTTCCTTATTAATTTTCTGTTTGGATGATCTGTCCATTGGTGTAAGTGAGGTGATAAAGTCCCCTACTATTATTGTGTTACCGTCGATTTCCTCTTTTATAGCTGTTAGCAGTTGCCTTATGTATTGAGGTGCTCCTATGTTGGGCGCATATATATTTATAACTGTTATATCTTCTTCTTGGATTGATCCCTTGATCATTATGTAGTGTCCTTCCTTGCCTCTTGTAACATTCTTTATTTTAAGGTCTATTTTATCTGATATGGGTATTGCTACTCCAGCATTCTTTTGATTTCCATTTGCATGGAATATCTTTTTCCAACCCCTCACTTGCAGTCTGTATGTTTCCCTAGGTGTGAAGTGGGTCTCTTGTAGACAGAAGATATATGAGTCTTGTTTTTGTATCCATTCAGTGAGCCTGTGTCTTTTGGTTGGAGCATTTAATCCATTCATGTTTAAGGTAATTATCGACATGCATGTTCCTATTACCATTTTCTTAATTGCTATGGGTTTGTTTTTGTAGGTCCTTTTCTTCTCTTGTGTTTCCCACTTAGAGAAGTTCCTTTAGCATTTGTTGTAGAGGTGGTTTAGTGGTGCTGAATTCTCTTAGCTTCTGCTTCTCTGTAAAGCTTTTGATTTCTCTGTTGATTCTGAATGAGATCCTTGCTGGGTAGAGTAATCTTGGTTGTAGGTTCTTCCCTTTCATCACTTTAAATATATCATGCCACTCCTTCTTGCTTGTGTAGAGTTTCTGCTGAGAAATCAGCTGTTAACCTTGTGGGTGTTCCCTTGTATGTTATTTGTTGCTTTTCCCTTGTTGCTTTCAATAATTTTTGTCTTTAGTTTTTGTCAATCTGATTACTATGTGTCTCGATGTGTTTCTCCTTGGCTGTGTCCTGAATGGGACTCTCTGTGCTTCCTGGACTTGGGTGGCTATTTCCTTTCCCATGTTAGGGAAGTTTTCGACTACAATCTCTTCAAAGATTTTCTCGGGTCCTTTCTCTCTCTCTTCTCCTTCTGGGACCCCTATAATGCGAATGTTGTTGTATTTAATGTTGTCCCAGAGGTCTCTTAGGCTGTCTTCATTTCTTTCGTTCTTTTTTCTTTATTCTGTTCCGCAGCAGTGAATTCCACCATTTTGTTTTCCAGGTCACTTATCTGTTCTTCTGCCTCAATTATTCTGCTATTGATTCCTTCTAGTGTACTTTCCATTTCAGTTATTGTATTGTTCGTCTCTGTTTGTTTTTTTGTTTTTGTTTTTGTTTTTGCCGTATGCGGGCCTCTCACTGTTGTGGCCTCTCCCGTTGTGGAGCACAGGCTCTGAATACGCAGGCTCAGCAGCCATGGCTCATGGGCCCAGCCACTCTGCGGCCTGTGGGATCTTCCCAGACCGTGGCACGAACCCATGTCCCCTGCATCGGCAGGCAGACTCTCAACCACTGTGCCACCAGGGAAGCCCATCTCTGTTTGTTCTTTAATTCTTCTAGGTGTTTGTTAAACATTTCTTTCATTTTCTCAATCTTTGCCTCTGTTCTTTTTCCGAGGTCCTGGATATCTTCACTAACATTATTCTGAATTCTTTTTCTGGAAGGTTGCCTATCTCCACTTCATTTATTTGTTTTTCTGGGGTTTTATCTTATTCCTTCATCTGGTACAAAGTCCTCTGCCTTTTCATTTTGTCTTTCTGTGAATGTGGTTTTCCTTCCACAGGCTGCAGAATTGTAGTTCTTCTTGCTTCTGCTGTCTGCCCTCCAGTGGATGAGTCTAAGTAAGAGGCTTGTGCAAGTTTCCTGATGGGAGGGACTGGTGGTGTGTAGAGCTGGGTGTTCCTCTGGTGGGCAGAGCTCAGTAAAACTAATCCGTTTGTCTGCTGATGGGTGGGGCTAGCTTTCCTCCCTGTTGGTTGTTTGGCCTGAGGCGACCCAACACTGGTGCCTGCCCGGCTCTTTGGTGGGGCTAATGGCAGACTCTGGGAGGGCTCATGCCAAGGAATACCTCCCAGAATTTCTGCTGCCAGGGTCCTTGTCCTCACAGTGAGCCACAGCCACCCACTGGCTCTGCAGAAGACCCTTCAACACTAGCAGGTAGGTCTGGTGCTGTCTCCTATGGGGTCACTGCTCCTTTCCCTGGGTCCCGATGTACACAGTTCTTTGTGTGTGCCCTCCAAGAGTGGAGTCTGTTTCCCCCAGTCCTGTCGAAGTCCTGCAATCAAATCCCACTAGCTTTCAAAGTCTGACTCTCTAGGAATTCCTCCTCCCGTTGCTGGAACCCCAGGTTGGGAAGCCTGACGTGGGGCTCAGAACCTTCAATCCAGTGGGTGGACTTCTGTGGTATGTGTTCTCCAGTTTGTGAGTCACCCACCCAGCCATTATGGGATTTGATTTTATTGTGACTGTGCCCCTCCTACCATCTCACTGTGGCTTCTCCTTTGTCTTTGGATGTGGGGTATCTTTTTTGGTGTGTTCCAGTGTCTTCCTGTCAATGCTTGTTCAGCAGTTAGTTGTGTTTCCGATGCTCTCGCAAGAGGGAGTGAGCGCACACCCTTCTACTCCGCCATCTTGAACCAGTCTCTCTTTTCGAATTACAGTTTTATCTGGGTGTATGCTCAGGAGTGGGATTGCTGGGTCATATGGCAACTCTATTTTTACCTTTTTGAGGAGACTTCGTACTGTTTTCCATAATGGCACCAGTTTCCATTCTGTGTGGGGTATCTTTATAAGGCTTATTTTGGTATATTAAATGCTTTTATCCTACCCTTCTTGAGAACTTGCTTTGTCGAGGGGGTAGAACAAGAGAATTAACTGTCTGCCTGGTTCTGCTTTTTTCTTCTCCCTCTTAGAGAAACTAACTTAAAAGAGAGGGTGACTCAGGAACTGAGCCTAAACCTGGAATAAACAGCAGAGAGTACGTGGATGCTGCTTTTGCCCACATCCACAAGGACATAAGAAAGAGAAGCAAAAGGAAAGAAAAGACATTCTTGATGCTCTTTGTGGTAATTACACAACATGGAAACATCAGAGAGTTAGAAAAATGCTTTCTTGGGACTTAGGATGGATTTAAAACAGAACAAGTAACTTTTTGTGTTAGGACAGCAATCTCATACAGATCACCTATATTCATATCTAACAGCTTCATCCGAAACACAGTATAGTTGATTCATGTAGTATCTTCCAGATTCTACACACAGGACAGCCTTAATCTTAGCCCCTGAGCTGTTTAACTTTTAAACTTGGATCCTAATAAGGGTTCGACTTGCTTGCTTCAGTACCAAGAACTGCAGTGGACCAGCTGCCATACAAGGGCAGGAAGGCTTCTAGGAGGGGTGGGGGAGGGGCGCCACTTCAGCACAGTGTTATGTAACCACAAGGGGGGCGCTGCAAAGGGAAAAGCTCCCTATGCCTTGCTTCAAAGTACTGAATTCTAAAAATGTCTCAGAGACACCTAATAATCACATTTGAGTTGCTGGAGTTAGAAGCTTAAATATAATTAGACCCAGAAAATCAATTCAATCTGATGGGCTTATACGGCTGCTATTTTCAATAACTTTAGATACTTGTTGTCCCCAAGAAACAGTTGTAAAAATGTATGTACAGTATGTTTCAGCAGGAGAAATGTCAATTCCTTTTTCATTGACAATGAGTTATGCATGTTGATCTACCAACAGTCCCCAAACAAGTTGCATTCCAATAGGTCCTTTCTAAGTCAGTCGTTAGGCTGGAACATAGTTTCCCATGGAAACAATTTTAGATGTGGTGGTTCAGATGGCCAGATATGGCCAAAGAAGTCCATTAACCTAATTTTACTAAAGACCCTGACCACCATGGATGACAATGCTTTTCTGTAAGAAAATGTTTCCTAACCTCTGAGCTGGCCTCCCTGTAACTCATCTTCCCCTGTCCTGGCAGGAGTGCAGGAGGCCCTGAGTGCAGAGGCTGGCTGGGGGTGAGGGTAATGCAGGCAAGTGTAGGCTACTCCACAGCAAGACCAAGGGCTCCAAGGTGAGAGTGAGGTCTGGTGGTGCCCAGACCCTGGAAGGCAGTGCACCTGTGCAAGTAACCACCATCACTGTATTTGCAGTATTTTATTTTCTCCGGACAAGAACTTCCTAAATGTTCAGAATGACATGACTATCTTCTGCTGAGCCTATACTCTGTGCTAGAGCACAGTGTTAATTGCTGTATCTACATCATTTCTCTTAATTCTCCAAACAAACTCCAGATCTTTGAGGCCAGTTATTTTATCTAGATTCAAGAAACAGGGCGGGGGGAGGAGGGGCAATATAGGGGTCTGCGAGTGGGAGGTACAGACTACTGGGGGTGAGACAGGCTCAAGCCTATTATTGTACAACACAGGGAATAGAGCCGATACTTTGTAATAACTGTAAATGGCATGTATAAAAATTAAAAAAAAAAAAAGAAAAAAGAAACAGGGCAGGAAGGCGTAGGGATGTTAAGTAACTTGCCTAAATTCACAGTGAGAGCCAGCACTTGAACTCAAGCTTGTTTGATCCAGATCCATACTGTTCTCCAGGGACTAAGGAAACACTTCCAACAGTCTACTGTTTATTTTCATTCAATGGTTTTCATTAAGACAAAATTATCCTGCTCAGCGAATGGATTGGATTAATTGATTCAAGAAATATTAAGTGCTTTATTTATATGTGGATGATGCAAGGAGGTATAAGCTGGGAATCTAGTGGATACAAAACATCCAAACACGAACATTATTTAGGTAACGTTACAAATGACCAGTGCCACATGAGTGGATATACCGTAACTTGTTATATAGAGCGATGGCTTACGGGAGGTTACTGTGAGCTGGTGTTAATAGAGAAGGCCTCATGAAGGATGCTGGACTTGAGCTGCTCCTTGAAGAAATAGGGTTTTGATAGAGGACATGCCTGATGAAGGGCTCAGATGAGCAAAACTTGCATGCTAATGATCCTTTGATTAAGAGATGAGACTAGCTTAATTTGTATCATGATGCAGAGAAGTGTAAAATAAAATTGAAAAGTTGGGGCCAGATGGTGCAGAGACCTCTAGGATTTCTTTGTTGTAATTCAACTTTTTGAACAAGCAATATACAGTTAAAAATAAAATTTATAAAAAGGAACAGAGGAAAAATCCCTCCCTTTCACATAGGTAACCATTATTAAGTTTCCTGTGCATCCTTTCAGGTTTTCGTGTGTGTGTGTGTAGACACAAGCAATTATATGTGTTACTTTCCCCCTTTGTTAAAAGGTAGCAATATGGTCTGTAGAAATTTTGGATAGCAATAATTTACTATCGTATATATTTTTCTTACTATTTAAAATGATTATGTCTAATTATTAAAATATAATAGTGTTTCCCACTGTGGATTTATTAAACAGATATCAATAACTGGGAGCCAGAATAGGAACAGTCATTTCCAGAGGTGGACCCACCCAGGGTCAATTTTATATCTATGGAACTACATGCTAGGAAGTGTGGGTGTAGGCTGGTGTGGCAGTGCTCCTCTACCACATCACCCTAACACCTGTACACTCCTCACCTTGGCTTTCTTTAGTTTTATAATTCCCTGCTTGTGTGTCTGCCTCATTCACTTAACTGGAATCCTTTGAGGCAAGGACTATAGAACTCATTTATCTTCATATCATCAACATCTAATATAATGCCTGGCAAATATGAGATTATTAAATGAATGTTCAAGTGATTTCATAAATAGAGAAAAAGTGACTGTGAGTAGCCTTCAAAAATGACTTAATTTATCTGAACCCTAGGATATTAGAATATTAGGAGAAGAAATGGTATTTTATCCTATCTGGTAATGTGGTCTGATGCAACACTGTGGAGGCGTGTAAAGAAAGATCAGACAGTAGAGAGGAAGAGTGAAGATACTGGGGGAGGGAAAGAGGAGACAAAATGAAGCAGAGCAAGTTCTTGGAGCAACCAGGAGGGAGCTGGGCCTCGGCAACAGTGGAGATGTTAGTCTAAGCAGAAGTATGGGTGTGAAAATAACTGGAGGTAGGGGGTTAGGGAGTTGAGATTATGCCTGAAGAGCTCATATTTAAAAAAAAAAATTTTTTTAAATAAATAGAGAAAATTGAGGAAAGTAGAGTTGAATAGAGAGGCAAATGTTTGAAATAGTTTTAGGGACTGAGAGGAAAAGCTGATTGAAAGTAACAGCTGCTTTATAGCCTTTCTGGAATAAGGCCAGTTATAGCTTTAAGTAAAAGCGTTGATAAGCAATGCTGAGAGTCTATTTGAGGCAGGAGATTATGAAGTTGCAATTCTTTTGTGCCAAATAATATGTGAGGTGCCCTGGCCCTACAGAGATTAAAAATCAACATGCCCTCAAGTAGCTTTTGTCTAGTATGGAGAAGAGTATCTTCAAAATATATTTAGTTCCAACACTACCACCTTACTCTTTAAATGGTTTTATTATAACATAGTTAATATTGCCATATAATATGGCTGTCACTGCTTCTAAATATTGTCTATATGTGAGAAAAGTTAAGCAACCTCTTAGAAACTTTCAGATATGGTTATACAAAATAATTTTCATATCCAGGTACTTTAATCCCTCAAGCTGTGCTATGTCAAATGTTGACACCGTGCTAAAAAAGAAGTTATCTTTCTAAGTGCATTAAGAAAATTGCTGGGCTTCCCTGGTGGCGCAGTGGTTAAGAGTCCGCCTGCCGATGCAGGGGACACGTGTTCGTGCCCCGGTCCGGCGCGGAGCGTCTGGGCCCGTAAGCCATGGCCGCTGAGCCTGCGCGTCTGGAGCCTGTGCTCCGCAACGGGAGAGGCCACAACAGTGAGAGGCCCGCGTAAAAAAAAAAAAAAAAAAAAAAAAAGAAAATTGCTGTCATTGAAAGTATATTTCTATCTGTTAGAAACAAACAAACAGGCCATTTCAGTCCCTGTATATACAAGCTGATTTTATTAGGGTCCTTAAAGGCAAAATATTTGTTCCAGTTGACCTCAGAATCAAACCAAATCTGCTCGGATGGAAACTTGCTAATAAGCAAGTTAAACTCAGTCAGGTGGGTCCCTGGAGCTCACGTAACACAGGAAAAACATGTAAGCAAGAAGTACGTTTACTTAAACATGGTAACAACCACAACTGGACGGAAAAAAATTACACATCTGTTCAATTTAAATGTGTAAAAAGTTCCCACAGTTACTTTTCAAAATGTTATGAGAAACATGATGCCTTCCAAGTCCCGGCTTTCAAAATAATTTGCCCTTTCTGCATCAAATCCAGTCTCCAAACTGGTAAGGTACATTTTAGAGAGGTTTTTCAGAAAGCATTTGGGATTTCACTTCTAAAAGCTAACCTGAAGACACCTGAGTATTAATTACAAATTTTCTTTTTCATTAATAAATTTCAGCTAAAAGGCAATAATTTTTACAAATTTTTTTTTTTTTTTTTTGCGGTACGCGGGCCTCTCACTGCTGTGGCCTCTCCCATTGCAGAGCACAGGCTCCAGACGCGCGGGCTCAGCGGCCATGGCTTACGGGCCCAGCCGCCCCGCAGCGTGTGGGATCTTCCCGGACCGGGGCACAAGCCCGTGTCCCCTGCATCGGCAGGCGGACTCTCAACTACTGTGCCACCAGGGAAGCCCTACAAATCTGTTTTTGATAAAAAGTTCCCAGATAATTTTTTACAAATCTTTTTATAATTCATTTCTGAAAACCCATGGAAAAAGCAATTTAAAAATTCCTCAAAGCTATTACCATTCCACTTCTTTTCTATAAAATCCAGCTTTATCTCATATTTCTTATATTCTTTTTAGAGGATCAGTTCTTCACGAATAGGGACTCTTCTCTTTTATCTTTAGTCAAGGAATTCATCTTTGAAACTCCCATAAATGTGCAAACAGATATTTGGAAATGTTCTTTAGAGGCCAGGTAGTTCCAGTGTTATCAATACAAAAATTGTTTCAGAGCAAATGAAAGAAAACTTGCAAATCATTTTTAAGAAGTTATAAAGCAGAAACTAACATAACATTGTAAAGCAATTATACTCCAATAAAGATGTTTAAAAAAAAAAAAGCAGTTATAACATTGATACCTAAATCTGAAGAGACAGCACATAAAGAAAAAATTAGAGACCAGTATCACTTATGAATATTGATGCAAAAATTCTAAATAAACTATTAAAAATCTCTAATATCACATTAAGGAAATAATTCACCATGACCAAGTAGGTTTTATGCCAGGAATATAGGGATAGTTGAGTGTTAGGAAATATATTAATATCATTCAACTTATTAATAGATTTCAAAAGAAAGATCATATGCTTATCTACATGGATGGAGAAAACTGACAAATTCAACAAGCGTTCCTTATACAAATCCTTGAGAAAACAGGACTAGATTAATACTTCCTTAATATTAACAATTATATATTATAAAAGGCCAGCATTTTACTTAATGCAGAATTACAAAGGCATTCCTACTAAGGTCAGAAGACAGATGTTCTCTATCTCCACTACAGTTTTATGAGTGGTATTAGCCAATGCAATTAGATACGAGAAAACAATTAGAAACATAAGAATTAGAAAAGAAGAATTAAAACTATGTCTATTCATAGAGAATGGATTTGAGGACATGGGGAGGGGGAAGGATAAGCTGGGACAAAGTGAGAGAATGGCATGGACATATATACACTACCAAACGTAAGATAGATAGCTAGTGGGAAGCTGCTGCATAGCATAGGGAGATCAGCTTGGTGCTTCGTGACCACCTAGAGGCGTGGGATAGGGAGGGTGGGAGGGAGACGCAAGAGGGAGGAGATATGTATAGCTGAGTCACTTTGTTATAAAGCAGAAACTAACACACCATTGTAAAGCAATTATACTCAAAGATGTTAAAAAATTAAATTAAATTTAAAAAAATGGAGACCGTTGATAATATCACAAAGCAAAAAAAAAGTTTAAAAAAACCTCACGGGCCCAGCCGCTCCAAGGCATGTGGGATCTTCCCGGACCGGGGCACGAATCCGTGTCCCCTGCATCGGCAGGCGGACTCTCAACCACTGCGCCACCAGGGAAGCCCCCTTTAATTTTGTTTCTTATCTCAGAAGTCTCTTTCAAGAATTATCTATTGGTTAGAGAAGATCTGAAGTTCAGTAATCCCCTTATTTTCCCTTCAGTTTTTAGTTATGTTACATTTACAGCTATTTATTTATTGATATTTATTGATGTTTTTATTTTGGAATAGAAAATAAAGTGTTAATTTTCAAAGATTAAAAAAAACCTATGTTTATTGAAGATGATATGATCTTGGAAAACCTCAAAGAATTAATTATAAAACAAACTCAAACAAAAAAGAACTTAGCAAGATAGCAGCATATAAAGTTAATATGCAAAACCCAATGGCCTTCAGATACATAAATAATGACCAGTTAGAAGATAAGATGGAAGAGAAAACTCCATTTAAAATGGCAACAAAAAAAGATAAAATACTTAAGAAACACTTAAGAAATACAAAAATTTTATATGAAGAAAACTTTATAGTTTTCCGGAAAACTTAGAGTTTGCTGGAAAAACATAAGAGCATGTTTGAGCAAATGGAAAGACATCCCTTGTTCTTGAATAGAATGTTTCATCATCAAGATATCAGGTCTATATTAATTTAAAATTTTAATACAATCTCAATAAAAAAAATAGCACCTGGATTTTTTTTTCTGGAATTTGAAAAGTTGAAACTAAAGTGTGATCTCAAGTCAGTTGTCAACTTGGAGCAAAACTGTGACTTAAGGAAGAAAGCTGTATTTGGCATTCCTCTCAGAAATGAACTCGCCACCACTGAGCCAGTCCTATTCACCTCTAGCAGATTTGCTGCCATGTGGGTTGCTAAATCAGCCAGTTTCCAAAAGAAGCTGGAAATCTCAATTTGCATGTGACCTTTTACATGTGAATATGTTGACAACTAATTTAAATTAAAAATAAAACACCGGTTAGGCAAAATAAAATACATCTCGCAGGTCATATCTAGACCACAGGCGGTCAGTTTTTGGTCTGTTGGAAGTTGGCAAACTTTTTCTGTAAAGCGTCAGATGGTAAATATTTCAGGCTTTGTAGGCTACATACAGCCTCTGTTGCATACTCCTATTTTTACATCATTAAAAATGTGTATAAAAGGCATTCTTAGCTCAAAGGCTGTAAAAAAACAGGCCTTGGATTTGGCGCTCAGGGTGGCAGTTTGCCATTCTTGGTTAATAGAAATCATTAGCCTTGAGATTCAATGAATACTTTCAAAGATAGCCATACTACCTGAACTCTCTTACAAATAATTTTTAAAAAGTCAAGCTGGGATAAACATAATATAAATTCACTGCAGTGGACATCTCGTAATGCAGTACATTTCCCTCCCAATATTCAGGAAGCACATCCTGAAAGGGAGTTTATGTATAATTTTAAGACACCTTCCCCCCATCTGTCACAATGTAACTGCTCTTACAAATGATGCCATATTAGCTGGAAAATGCTTTCTATTTTACTCCAATCATGTTCGCAAAAAAAAAAAAAAGCCCCAGTATTATTGGGTTTACAATTTAGATCTTTCTGCTCAGGAATTATTAGGGTGGTTCTTGCTTCTTGGCTGTCAGCTGTACACATTTCCTTTTCTAATCCCTTAGAATCATGTTTGATAAAGTTTAGGATAATAGCACCTATTTATGAGACAGACCAAGAACTTTATAATCCTATTAGACTAATGATGCGGCAAATATCAGAGGAAAAGTCATATCCAATTCATCCTTATGGATTGCTTTGGTCCTGGCCCAACCTCAGAAGTGACATTTCAGTGATCTGACCTGGCCCTGAACCATTGTGAAACTTACTAGGAAACTGTAAAATCTTTTCTAGAATCCTTTAAAAATAAGACAGGTAGTGAGATTTTAAAAATAACTACATGTGAAGAAGATTGATAAGATGGAAATCAGCTCTCAAATACCTTTTACACTTCACAGTTCATTGAAACGATACTGGGAGTATCAATTATAACATTTACTGAATCAAATTTGATCCTGGATCACTAGTCATTTGACTCTAGGTCTACCTAAGTTGCCCTCAGTCTTCAGATCAATTACAAAACCAACCCAGGACGAAGGATTACTTAGAGTTTGGCTGGACCAATGCCCCTGGGCTTCTTAATCAGTATCTCTAATTACAGGGCAGAGCAAGCTCAAAAGCAGCTCTTCAAGATGAAGAACAGCTGATGTGCTGGAATAGGCAAAAGCCAACTTAGTGAGCCAGCTGTTAACATCACTAAGATTAAATTACATAAACTATGATGAACTATATTACATGAAAAACAATGGTACTGGGCTTCCCTGGTGGCGCGGTGGTTGGGAATCCGCCTGCCGATGCAGGGGGCGCGGGTTCGTGCCCCCGTCCGGGAGGATCCCATGTGCCGCGGAGCGGCTGGGCCCGTGGGCCATGGCCGCTGAGACTGCGCGTCCGGAGCCTGTGCTCCGCAACGGGAGAGGCCGCAGCGGTGAGGGGCCGTACCGCAAAAACAAAAAACAAAAAACAAAACAATGGTACTAAAACTAAAAACTCAACACTCCCTAATTATTTTACATTTTACCATTATCTGTGCTCTTGAGATTTACATCTACTGTATATGCACGGTAGAAATACTATACAACAGTGTGCTACTGAGCATCTTTCCCCAACCCTGCACTGTCACCATGTTGGTAATCTGAAATTGGCTATGCTGGGAGTATTTATACCACACAGATAGGCAAATTCTATAAACCAGGCCCCACTCCACTTTCCAAAGAGTCAGTTTAGTTAAACATCCACCAGCACATTTCTGGCTTAGGAGGATACCACAGCCTCTAAATAGCTCATGAACAGACTCCATCTCAATCATTCTTGTGCTAGACCCATAAAATATTCAAAAAAAATTTTTGAAGTTGTCTAAATATTTATGAAATAGAATCTTTTAAGGGATCACTAGAAATGGATTTCTTTTTGAACATACAACATACCTTCTCTCTGAACAAGGAAGCATCTTTTAATTTTTAAAATTATTTTTGGCCACACTGAGTAGCTTGTGGGATCTTTTTTTTTAATTAATTAATTTTATTTATTCATTTTTTTTTGGGCTGCGTTGGGTTTTCATTGCTGCATGTGGGCTTTCTCTAGTTGAGGCGAGTAGGGGCTACTCTTCGTTGCGGTGTGTGGGCTTCTCACTGTGGTGGCTTCTCTTGTTGCGGAGCACAGGCTCTAGGCGCACAGGCTTCAGTAGTTCTGGCATGCAGGCTCAATAGCTATGGCTCGTGGGCTCTAGAGCACAGGCTCAGCAGTTGTGGTGCGCAGGCTTAGTTGCCCAGCGGCATGTGGGATCTTCCCCGACCAGGGCTCAAACCCGTGTCCCCTGCATTGGAAAGTGGATTCTTAACCACTGCACCACCATGGAAGCCCTAGCTTGTGGGATCCTAGTTCCCCGACTAGGGATCAAACCTGGGCCCCTGGCAGTGAGAGCGCGAAGTCCTAACCACTGGACTGCCAGGGAATTCCCAGAAGCACCTTTTCTAATAAATAGCAAACTGGGTCTGAGAAATCGTGGAATTCCCATTAGTGTATTAGGGAAAGGCTTACGATGGGTTATTTTTATTTTTTGTCCTTTGTCTCTCACCTCAAATACTTTCTCCTGTGAGAAGAGCTATTGCCCGAAGGCAACAAAGACTGGCCTTGAGAACAAACAAAGTTGGACCAATAAGCTCCCCGCCCACATCCAGGAAGTGATTAAGTAGGTCTAGGGCAAGTCCATGCAATACAAAGACCAGATTCACTAACAAACGGCATGAATACCATCTGGGTCATTTCAGACATACGGAGTACCTCATTCAAGTTACTCAAAAGAATATCAAAATTGGACAGTGTGAAAAAAAATTAAGGCATATGTGTAACGGGCATTACACACATTAGTTTTTTTTTAAGGCATTTTTAAAAATTAATTTTATTTATTTAGTTTTGGCTGTGTTGGGTCTTTGCTGCTGTCGCAGGCTTTCTCTAGTTGTGGCAAGCAGGGGCTACTCTTCCTTGTGGTGCAGGCTTCTCATTGTGGTGGCTTCTCTTGTTGCGAAGCACAGGCTCGAGGAACGCAGGCTTCAGTAGTTGCAGCACGCAGGCTCAGTAGTTGTGGCTCGCAGGCTCAGTAGTTGTGGCACGTGGGCTTAGTTGCTCTGTGGCATGTGGGATCTTCCCAGACCAGGGATCGAACCCGTGTCCCCTGCATTGGCAGGCAGATTCTTAACCACTGTGCCACCAGGGAAGCCTCCACACATTAGTTTTGATTTTTCTTTTAAGTTTGTCTTGGAGTGCCTGCAAATACACTAAATGCCTAAGCTGAACCGGAAAAAGATATATACACAGGGCATACATTATTTTTAACCTCCTCTTTTTTAGGTAGTTGAAAAAAAAATCCCTGAACTCTTGCTGGTTATGTGTGCTATACTAACACCACTATATCATCTTATAGAAAGTGCATAAATCAGGACAAAGGGCCACGTGCTTGTTCTTTACAGTAGAAAGGCATCAAACATTCAAAAGAAAGTAGTTTTCATGTCTGAGGAATTACTACCTAACTCCAAGTTTGAGGAACACCAACTTTCTGTATTTTTTCCTGTGGGAAATTTGCAAATATGATGCTATACACTGAAAATCACTCACTCACATTTTTCCACTAAATACTGAGAAATAGTAAAGCAGCCATTAGAGTTTTTAAGGTTATTTCCAAGCATGTATGTATGGGTGTATAGGTATAATACAGCCTTCAAAATTACCCTTAGTTCTTAATATTTAATATTTGAGAGAAACTAAAAAATGTTATCATGTCATGGGCTTTAATCTATAAAAAATTATTGGCAAAACTAACAGGTGGATGACTTTACTTGCATTCTCCTACTCTAATGAGCACTGAGAGAACATGGCTATTATTCTGCTTTTGACTGATCAAAAAGAGTGCAAAACATCTACACTTTATACTTTATTTAAAATTAATAAAACAAACACAGTTATAGGTAAATGAAAATTCAGTACATTTAGCTGGATAATATAAAAGTTTACATATTCACAAGCACATAGCTCCTTCACTGACACCAAACATTTTAATCTATGTAGTCAAAGTCTTCTGGAATTCCAAAATTTTTATCAATTTTATTTTCTTCGAGCCCAAATTTTCTTTTGGCCCAAGATTTTATTGCAAATATGTTATCTATAAAGAAAATTGAGAAATATTTTTGAGAATTGAAAACATAATCACAAAACATTTCAAATATAATTACATTCAGCATTTTTTTTTACTTCTATTACTTTTAGAAGTATCAAAATAAGGAGTTTTCTGTATTTTCAAGAGTAGCAGCAATTAACTTCAGAAGAAAGAAAAGATTTAATGATTATTTTGAATAAACAGATTTCATATTAAAAAATTCAGTAGGGGGCTTCCCTGGTGGCGCAGTGGTTGAGAGTCTGCCTGCCGATGCAGGGGACACGGGTTCGTGCCCCGGTCCGGGAAGATCCCACATGCCGCGGAGCAGCTGGGCCCGTGAGCCATGGTCACTGAGCCTGCGCGTCCGGAGCCTGTGCTCTGCAATGGGAGAGGCCACAGCAGTGAGAGGCCCGTGTACCGCAAAAAAAAAAAAAATTCAGTAAATTAATTGCCACTAAAGAATACCCAACTTAAAGAATAATTCAAAGCCAGGGAGAGGTTAATGGTGCCTCTTCCACATTTCCACAGCAAAGGCAGGATTCTGTTACCTCAGGAATTAGAGTTGCTCCTGTTCCCAAATGGAACCCCCTTCCCTCCCCCACAGAGAGAATGGCTTCCAGACAATCCGGCCAGGGAGAAGGGGTGAGGAGGAAGGAAGGGATTCTCTTAAGACTAAAAGAGGAACAGATATATCCTGAATGTCTTCTAGGGAATTTAAATGCAGTTTACCACTGAAAAGTGTTACATCTATATAAAGGGATTTAACCCAAGGAAATAAATTGTGTACAAAGATTTATGAGCAAATCTTCATCCCAGTGTAACAAAAGAAAAAAATAAAAGCAATCAAAAAATCTAGAAACTATAAATGCTGGAGAGGGTGTGGAGAAAAGGGGACACTCTTGCACTGCTGGTGGGAATGTGAGTTGGTACAGCCACTATGGAGAACAGTATGGAGGTTCCTTAAAAAACTATAAATAGAAAGACCATACGACCCAGCAATCCTACTACTGGGCATATACCCTGAGAAAACCATAATTCAAAAAGAGTCATGTACCAAAATGTTCATTGCAGCTCTATTTACAATAGCCAGGACATGGAAGCAACCTAAGTGCCCATCAACAGATGAATGGATAAAGAAGATGTGGCACAGATATACAATGGAATATTACTCAGCCATAAAAAGAAACGAAATTATTTGTAGTGAGGTGGACGGACCTAGAGTGTCATACAGAGTGAAGTAAGTCAGAAAGAGAAAGACAAATACCGTATGCTAACACATATATATGGAATCTAAGAAAAAAAAATGTCATGAAGAACCTAAGGGTAAGACAGGAGTAAAGACACAGACCTACTAGAGAATGGACTTGAGGATACAGGGAGGGGTAAGGGTAAGCGGTGACAAAGTGAGAGAGTGGCATGGACATATTTACACTACCAAATGTAAAACAGATAGCTAGTGGGAAGCAGCCGCATAGCACAGGGAGATCAGCTCAGTGCTTTGTGACCACCTAGAGGGGTGGGATAGGGAGGGTGCAGGGGAGGGAGACGCAAGAGGGAAGAGATATGGGAACATATGTATATGTATAACTGATTCACTTTGTTATAAAGCAGAAACTAACACACCATTGTAAAGCAATTATACTCCAAGAAAGATGTAAAAAAAAAGCAATCTAAATGTCTAATCAAGTAGAAGGGTGTCAATGCATAGGCAATGAAGGATGCAAGGCAGTACCAACGTGCTCACAATGGCTGCACTGAGGGAATGGGAATGATGGTGAGTTTTCTTTTTTTAATTTTACACATTCTCTTTAATGTACATATACCATCTTTATAATGAATATGTGTTATAAATACAGAAAAGTAATGGTGTACAGTTTTCTGGTTCAGAGTATTCTATAAAACATTAAGCACTGTGTTAGTTGTGATAATGAAATGAAGGGTTAAAGTAGGTTCTTTTGGAGTGTTATTGGCCGAATTATCACCTCCCCCTAATTCATATGTTGTAGTCCTAAACCCCACTACCTCAGAATATGATTGTACTTGGAAATTGGGTCTTTAAAGAGGTGATTAAGTTAAAATGAGCCCACTGGGATGGGCCCTAATCCAATCTAACTGGTGTCCTTACAAGAAAAGGAAATGTGGATACACTGAGACACCAGGGCCAGGCATTGGAAAGACTCTGTCAGGACACAAGGAGAAGAAGCCAAGGAGAGAGAGGCCTCAGGAAAAACCAAGCCTGCCTACACCTTGAGTTTGGACTTCCATCCTCCAGAACTGTGAGAAAATCAATTTCTTTATTTACACCACCTGGTCTGAAGTATATTGTTATGGTACCATTAGGAAATTAATATATGAAGTTCAGTCAGTCTTAAAAATATTGTTTTAGGAAGTTTAATTCCAAGTATCAAATATTGATAACTAAATGTTTGGAACGAAGTTCACTGCTGAGGTGAATACTACTATATCAAATAGAATAATGTTAACAAAATGTCCTCATTTCGTTAAATAAAGAGTTATAGGATATCAACAGATATTAAAATAAATCTTTATGTAATGATCTAAACCAAATCTCTACTTTTCATAAGAACCTAAGAGAGAATACTAATAGCATGAGGTACTCTAGAATAATCTGTTTAATTTGATTAGTGTCTGCACAACCTGTGCAATCTTGACAGTCACAACCAAATACTTATAGAGGACCCATTGCTACGTAAGACAGCTATTAAGTGTATTACAGGTATTCCAGAATATAAAGAGCCTATGCCTTCAAAGTGACACAAGAGTAGAGAGAGAAAAATCAATTTATCACTAAACAATTCCAAAGTGATATGTATGTTAGAGAGAAAAGATCAAGTGTTATGTGTAGAGCTTGTACAATAGGCTCCAAGAATACAGAAAGATTTCCAGAAAACAAGAGGACAGATGCAACGCTGTAGGAGCCTTGGAGGAATGTATTTCAATCCGGGAACAGGAGAGAAGAAAACGAGGCACCATAGTAAGACTAGAGCCTCTGCAGGAAGGAGTTCCTGGTTCATGTGAGGGCAAGAAACCATTTTATTATAAACCTTCAAAGATTAAGAACAAACAAAAGAATAAACAAATAAAAAGCCTCTGTATACAATGCTTAATGGACCAGTTCAAAAAGACTCTGATTAAATATGTCCTTGGGCCACTCAATGTCTGCCTTCAAGACAAAGTCACCCGCAATCTTGATAGTTCATCCCTGTCAACTAATTTTTCTATTATGTGGAAATGTTTATGAAGGGATAAAAAATACTTTTATTTTTAAAGAAACAACCTTAAGACTGGTAGAATTCATATTAATTTATATGGTGGCAAACCCAAGATATATACAGGAATAGGATGGGCAATATCACATGCACGAGTCTATGTTAGAACCTCACAACATCTTTCCCCCCTCACTCATTTAGATGCCTCTCATACAAAGTCATAAAAACTCCACTATCTTAGTTATTAGGCAAGGTTTTATATAATTTGATAAATCACTTTTAAAGTTACCTAATGTCACAAAACATTTAGATACTATATTTCTCGTTATATTTATACCCTGAGGTGACTTCTCATTCTATAAAATTGAAATACTGAATTACTGAACAGTAAGTATGCTCAATTTAAAATACATTTTAGGGACCTTTTCAGTATAAAGAAACCAAATCTTAACTAATAATTATATAACGATCTTCAGTTATAAGTATTATTGATGTTTTCTTTTTGTTTGTTTTGAAAACAGGAAGATTTTCTGAGGTCTAATTCGTTTTAACTCCATGATTTTTTCATAACACTTTTATGTTGGAAGGAGCAAGCTGTAAACTCAAATGGAAATATGTTTTTTGTTTGTTTGTTTTTGCGGTACGCGGGCTTCTCACTGTTGTGGCCTCTCCCGTTGCGGAGCACAGGCTCCGGACACGCAGGCTCACGGGCCCAGCCGCTCCGCGGCATGTGGGATCCCCCTGGACCGGGGCACGAACCCGTGTGCCCTGCATTGGCAGGCGGACTCTCAACCACTGCACCACCAGGGAAGGGAAGCCCCCGGAAATATAGTTCTTAACAGCTGTTTCTACTGTTCTGAAAATATTATCCTTCCCGTGTGATTTAAAAAGTTTCAGGTTCTTTCTCAGCTAATAACACAAGGGAAAAAAAAGTTGTTCACGTTTTTTTAATTACAATTTTTGAAGTTTCTGATCAACTGGAAAACATGAAAGGATTTTTTTAAGAGACAGGGAAAAGGGCAGTATTTGTTTATCAATGTGTCTAATGGTGTGCTAAACGGCTTACAAACTGTTTTATTTAATCCTTCCAAAATGTGAGGTAGATATTATCCACATTGAACAGATGAAGAAGCAGGGTCAGAGAGGTTCAATAAATCACATGGCAAATAAGGAGAACAACCTGGATTCCTTTGAAAGCCAAGTTCCTCCCACTATATACACAGGCTGCCTGTGCCTACTGTTTGCTGAGCTGCTTTGTTAATTAGGGGAAATCATTTTGTGACTCTTGTCTTATTTTTAACCTAAAAATCCACTTGCCTTTTTACTTACTCAAAATTTTATATTTATCAAACCTATATGATATCACTGTATTTATTATTTATTTATACTTTATTGGACACACATTTCATTATTCTCTTTTATTTAATGTTAGTTTGCTGTTTTTACCCTCCTCTGTTCTTATCACTAAAGCATTACACAATTTAGGAAATAACTTTGTAATAAATAAGACTGCAATTTTATAGGGACCAAAGCCCAGTTATATTGATTTTATCAGTGTACTTAATTCTAAAATAGACAAGGAAAAACGATTCTTAAGTTTTCTGTGAAATACAGAGGTCTGGACATGGAATCAGGGAAATCTGGCTCTAATCCCTGTTCTTCCAGTGACTAATCACCTTTGACTTAAGGCAGCTACTTCAAGCTTTCTGCATCTCTGTGTCAATGCAATCTTATCCATGCTGTTCCACGGAAACAGAATAAGTGTAACACATATAAAGGCATTAAAGACTCTTACCAGGATGGAAAGGTTCAATTACCATTATTTCATAATTAAATACTGAAAAAACATCAGTGTAACTTCTAGACAATAATATTATTTATTGTTTTAACAATAATAATCATACTTGTATATAATTCATAACAATCATTATTTATTAATGTTCTTCTAAATTTTAAGACACATAGATAATGCCTCATTAGTTCCCATTTCTTAGTATATACCTGGTATAGACCAGAGGGTGTATCCATTGGCAAATGGATTAATGAGGCATTTACATGAAAGCAGGTACACAGAGAAGACTACCCCGTGTGGTGGGTGAGAGCTTGGACTCTGAAATCTAATTCCTGTTCCACTGCCTAGCACCTGTGTGACTGTGGGTTCCTAGTGGCCTCAGTTTCATCTCTAAAATTAGGGATAATAATCCTATCTACCTCATAAGATTGTTGTGGAGATAAAATGAGAATGCAGCACAGACATGCTTTATAATGCCCGGCTCATAATCAGTCCTTGACAAATGTTTGCAATTATTATTATGAGCAAGAAGACAAATCTTTAGGATTGCATGAAACTCTTAAAAGTTGTATCTTGCATTAATATATAAGAAGGTTAAGTGATTAGCCCAAGTGATTTATCTGGGAAAAGTTACACAAAACTTAAAATAATAATTGGTTTTACAAAAATGCCTTACACTTTACAAAATGACTCATAATAAGATTTTTAAAATTCCTCAAGTAAATGAAATGATTTAAGATATAAAAACTTGATTAATACATACACTTTCAGAAATGCCTTTTCTTGAACTTAACCAGGCACAATAGTTCCTGCATTTCACATCATAGTAAGTGTACAAGAGTTTGACTAGTTTATCAGTGCCACTGTAATACATACCAGTCCATCTGTTAGCAGCTTCTTTGGCCACTTCATTTGCTTGACCTGAAAAAAACCCAACCATATATATACAGATTCATCCTTTTTGGAAAAAAAAGCTCAAATAGTGACACTGTATCTCACAAACCTGCTCAACTTCCCAAGGAAATTTTAGATAGTTGCAGTTATCTTAGTCATGAATAGAAAGTCAATGTGAACAATTTCCCTTTCCTAAATGTCCACTATTATGGTACTTCCTCTTTAAAAACATGTTTAACCGAGATGTTTCTCAAATAATTTACACCAGAAGAAGATAAAATAATTTAAGTTTAATGATAAGCATTTTAGTGTATACATATTAGACAACAATAAACTTGACAATATAATTTTAATGGCCATACAGTAGCCCTGAAGGAGGAAGTATTTACTTTATATTTAATTATACTTCTTGCTATTAAATGTTATCTGTATCTATATGATGTCGTTCAAGTTAATCTACACAGCACATAACAATGCCATGATCACCTGGGCATAAATAGTATTCATAATGATAGCATTTATTTATTTATTGAAATACAAGTTATATACCAAAGAATTCACCATATTAAAGTGTATTATTCAGCGGTTTTTAGTATATTTACAAGGTTGTACAACTATCACCGCTACCTAATTCCAGAACATTCTCATCACCCAAGAGGAAATCCCATACCCATTAGGAGTCACTCCACTTCCCCTTATCCCCAGCCCCTGGAGACCACTTACCTACTTTCTGTCTCTATGGATTTGCCTATTCTGGACATTTCATATAAATGAAATCATATATGTCTGGCTTCTTTTCAATTGGCACAATGTTTTCAAGGTTTGTCAACTGTAGCATGTATAAATACTTCATTCCTTTTTACTGCCAAATAATATTCCATTGTATGGCTACACCACATTTTGCTTAGTCACTCACCAGTTGATGGACATTTGGGCTGTTATTACTAATATGAATAATTTAACAATTTTTGTGTGAACATGTTTTCAATTCTTTTGGGTACATACCTAGGGGTGGAATTGCCAGCTCAAATGGTAACTATACATACAACATTTTGGGGAACAGATAACTTGTTTTCCAAAGTGGCTGCATCAACACACCATTGTAAAGCAATTATACTCCAATAAAGATGTTCAAAAACAAAAAAATGTGGCTGCATCATTTTCACAATCCCACCAGCAATCTAAGAGTTCCAACTTCTCCACATCCCCACCAATAATTATTTTGCCTTCTTTTTATTATAGCCATCCTAATGGGTATCTCATTGTGTTGTGATTTGCATTTCCCTAATGACTAATGATGTTGAGCATCTTTCCATATGCTCATTGCCCATTTGTATATTTTCCTTGGAAAAATGTCTATTCAAATCCTTTGTCTGTGTTTAAATTTTTTTTATTGTTGAGTCATAAGAGTTTTTTTAATGTATATTTTTGATATTGGACACTCGTCAGATACAGGATTTGCAACTATTTTCTCTCATTCTGTGGGTTTTCTTTCCACTTTCTTGACAGTGTACTTTGACACACAAAATTGTTAATTTTGATGAAGTCAAATTTATCCACTTTTTCTTTGGTTGCTTGAGCTTTTGATGTCATATCTAAGAAAACTAGGCTACAGAGACACACATCTATGTTTTTTTCTAAGAGTTTTATAGATTTAGCTCTTACGTTTAGGTCTCTGCTCTACTTGAGTTAATTTTTGTATACAGTGTGAGGTGGGAGGGGGTTGATTCATTTGCATGTGGATAACCAGTTGTGCCCAGCGTCCTTGGTTGAAAACACTATTTTGTTCTGATTGAATGGTCTTGGTACCCTTGCTCAAAACCTTGTTTACTTCTGGACGCTCAATTCCATTTCATTAACCTGTATGTCTATTCTTATACCAGTACCAAATTGCCTTGATTACTCAAGTTTTGTAGTAAGTTTTGAAATTGGGAAATTTGAGTCTTCCAACTTTTTTTTTTCCCCAAGGTTCTTTTGGCTGCTCTGGGTCCCCTGCATTTTCATATGAATTTTAGGACTAATATCAATTTCTGCAGAAAAGAAATTGGAATTTTGGAGGTTTTACAGTTAATCTATAGACCAGTTGGGGGGTACTTCCACCATGACAACATTTAGGTCATTCAATTCATGAACACGGGATGTCTTTCTATTTATATAGGTCTTTAATTTCATTAAATGTTTTTTACTTTTCAGTACAAGTCTTGCACTTCTTTGATTAATTTTACTCCTAAGTATTTTACTCATTTTGATGCTACTGTAAGTGGAATTCTCTCTTAATTTCATTTTCAGGCTGTTTATTGATAGTTTATAAAATACAATCGTTTTTTATATATTGATTTTCTATCTTGCAATCAGCTGATCTCACTTGCGAACTCTAATAGTTGTATTTTGCTGTTGTTGTTTTGTGGATTGTTTAGGGGTATCTATCTATCTAAGATCATGTCAACTGCAAATAGAGATAGTTTTCTTTTTTCCTTTTCAATATGGATGCTTTTTATTTCTCTTTCTTACCTAACTGCCCTGGCTTGAATTTCCAGTGGTGTTGAACAGAAGAGGTGAGAGTGGACATCCTTGGGGAAAGCATACAGCATTTCACCATTCAATGTGCTAGCTGTTCTATTTACAGTAGGCAGGACATGGAAGCAACCTGTCTATTGACAGATGAATGTTTAAAGAAGATGTGGCACATATATACAATGGAATATTACTCAACCATAAAAAGAAACGAAATTGAGTTATTTGCAGTGAGATGGATGGACCTAGAGATTGTCATACAGAGTGAAGTAAGTCAGAAAGAGAAAAATAAATACTGTATGCTAACACATATATATGGAATCTAAAAAAAAAAGGTTCTGAAGAACCTTGGGGCAGGACAGGAATAAAGACGCAGACATAGAGCATGGATTTGGGGACACGAGGAGGGGGAAGGGTAAGCTGGGACGAAGTGAGAGAGTGGCATGGACTTATATACACTACCAAATGTAAAATAGATAGCTAGTGGGAAGCAGCCACATAGCACAGGGAGATCAGCTCTGTACTTTGTGACCAAGATGGGTGGGATAGGGAGGGTGGGAGGGAGATGCAAGAAGGAGGAGATATGGGGATATACGTATATGTATAGCTGATTCACTTTGTTATAAAGCAGAAATTAACACACTATTGTAAAGCAATTATACACCAATAAAGATGTTAAAAAAAAAAGTTAGATGTGCATTTTTTTTTTGGCTGCACCACATGGCACGTGGGATCTTAATTCCCCAACCAGGGATGGAACCTGTGCCCCCCGCATTGGAAGCGCAGAGTCTTAACCACTGGGCCGCCAGGGAAGTCCCAGCTGTGCATTTTTTACAGATACACTTTTTTTGTTTGTTTGTTTTTGTGGTACGCAGGCCTCTCACTGTTATGGCCTCTCCCATTGCGGAGCACAGGCTCTGGACGCACAGGCTCAGCGGCCATGGCTCACGGGCTCAGCCGCTCCGCGGCACGCGGGATCTTCCCAGACCGGGGCACGAACCCATGTCCCCTGCATCGGCAGGCGGACTCTGAACCACTGCGCCACCAGGGAAGCCCACAGATACACTCTTATTAGACTGAGGAAGTTCACTTCTTTTCCCAGTTTGTTGAGTGTTTTTATTACTAAAGGGTGTTGGATTTTATCAAATACTTTGTTTATTGAGACAATTATGTGGGGTTACATCCACGTTTATTCTATAAATAGGTTGCATTAGATTGATTTTTGTACGTTGAACCAACCTTTCATCCCTGAGATAAATGTCACTTAATCAGGGTGTATAATCCTTTTTATATACTGCTGGATTTGATTTGCTAGAACTTTGTTGAGAATACTTACATCTATATCTGTAAGCAATACTTAACTATAGTTTTTTTTTCTTACGAAGTCTTTGGTTTGGGTATCAAGGTAATACTGACTTCAAAGAATGAGTTAGGAAGTGTTCTCTCTTTTCTAATTTTTTTTTAATTGAAAAGTTACTTCTTTAAACTGACAGAATTCACCAGTGTAGACTTGGCTTTTCATTGTAAGAAGTTTTGAATTTCTAACTCAGTCTCTTAAGATGTTATACATCTATTTACAGCATTCATTTCTGCTTGAGATAGTTTTGGTAACTTGTATCCTCCTAGAAATTTGTTCACTTCATATAACTTATCAAATTCATTGACATACCACTGCTCATAGTATTCCTTTATAGTCCTCTTTCTATCTGTAAGGTCAACAATGATCCTTCTAATTCATTCCTGATTTTAGTAATTTGAATCTTCCTTTTTTCCTGGCCAGTCTAGCCAAAGTTTGCCAATTCTGTTGATCTGCTTAAAGAACCAACTTTTGGTTTTATTGACTTTCTCTTGTTTTTCGATTCTCTAGCTCTTTTATTTCTGTTCTAGTCATTTTATTTCCTTTCTTATATCTGCTTTGGGTTTAGTTTGCTCTTCTTTTTCTAGTTTCTTAAGATAGAAGTCTAGGTTTTTGTATTGAAAGTTTTCTCTATTTTTCAACATAGGCATTAAAATATTAATAAATTTCCCACTGAGCAATGCCTTCATTGCACCCAATAAGTTTTTGTATGTTTTCATTTTCACTATCTCATAGTATATCCTAATTTCCCTTGTGATTTTGTTTGAGCCATCCCTTTTGGGAGTGTGTTGATTAATTTCAACATATTTGTGAATTTCCCAAATTTCCTTCCGTAATTTATCTCATAACATTCCACTCTCATCAGAAAACATACTTTGTATTATCAATCCATTTAAATTTATTGGGACTTAAGCTTAATATGTGGTCTACCTTGAAAAATATTTCATGTGCACTTGAGAAGAACGTGTCCCCTGCTGTTGTTGAATGTTCTATAGAGATTTAGTTGGTTTGTAGCATTAAGTCTTCTAATTTCTTGCTTATGTTCCATCTTGCTATTCCATTCTTTATTCAAAATGGAGTATTTAAATTTTAAACTATTATTGTTGAATTGTCTATCCCTTCAATTCTTTTGGTTTTTGCTTATGTATTTTGGTTCTCTATTGTTAAGTGTATATATGTTTGTAATTGTCATATCTTCTTGAAGAGATGATCCTTTTATCATTACAATTATAAACTGTACTTGTCTCTAGTAACAATTTTTGTCTTAAAATCTATTTTCTCTGGTATTAGTTTAACCACTCTAGCTCGCTTTTGGTTATTGTTTTCATGGAATATCTTTTTCCAGCTTTTACTTTTACCATATTTGTGTCCTTGAGTCAAATGTGACTCTTCTGTAGATAATATATAGTTTATGTGTTTTTAAAGTATTCTGCCAATCCCTGCCTTCTAATTGGAGAGTTTAATCCATTTACATTTAATACAATTACTGACAAAGTAGGATTTACATCTGCCATTTGCTATTTATTTTCTATAAGTCATATGAATTTTTGTTCCTCAATTCTTCCACAGTTGCTTCATTTTATGTCAAACATATTTTAGTGTATCAGTTTAATTCCCTTATTTCTTTTACCAAATATTTTGGGGATGTTTTCTTAGTGATTGCCCTGGGGATTACTATTAACATCTTAATTAGAATGACCAATAGTACACAAAAGTTTTGCTCCTATGTAGCTCCATTCCCCTCCCCACTTTTATGCTGTTATTGTCACAAAATATATTTTATACATTGTGTGCCCAACAACATGTTTATCAGTAGTGCTTTATGCAGCTGTAATTTAAATCAGATAGAACATAACAGATACAAACAAAATTACACACATACTGTCCTTCAGATTTACCTATGTAAATCTATTTTATCGCTTCGTCTTGATCAAGTTACTGTCTAGTGTGCTTTCACTCCAATGAGAAGGACTTCCATTTTTTTTTTTTTAAGGGCAGGTCTGCTAATGACAAACTCTTTCACTTATTTACCTCAGACTATCTTACTTTGCCTTTCATTTTTGAAGGAAAATACTTCTGTATATAGAATTCTCAGTTGACAGTTTTTTCTTGCAGCACTTTGAATATGTCATCTCAATGTCTCTGGCTTCTATGGCTTCTAATAAGAAAAAAGCTGTTAATCTGACTGAAGATCCCTTATATATGATGAGTTGCTTCTTTCTTATTGCTTTCAAGCTTCTGTTTATCTTCTGACAATTTGATTATGGTAAGCCTATGTGTGGATCTCTTTGACGTTGTCCTCATTGGAGTTTATTAAGCTTTTTGGATGTGTAAATTAATGTTTTTCATCAGATTTGGGACATTTTCAGCCTTATTCTTTTGGCCCTTTCTCTCTCATCACTTTCTGGGACTACCATTGTGAGTATGTTGGCATTCCTGATGCCATACCACAGGTCTCTGAGACTCTGTTAAAGTTTCTTCACTCTTTTTGATTTCTGTTCCTCAGATTGGATTATCTCTATTGAACTATCTTCAAGTTACTGATTCTTTCTTCTGCCTGCTCAAATCTGCTGTTAATCCTTCCAGTGAATGTTTTACTTAATTACTATAGTTTTCAGCTCCAGAATTTCTATTTGGTTCCTTCTTAATAATTTCTACCTCTTTATTGATATTCTCTACAGTAAACCCCCTACATATGAAACTTCAAGTTGTGAACTTTCAAAGATGCGAACATGTGTTTGCATGTCCAATCAAGTAAGTTAGTTCACATATCTGGCGTACACTGTCACGTGCATGCATCCTCTACAAGTGGTTGTGCTTTTGTGTACTTTACTTACAGTACTATATAGAGTAAAATAGTACAGTATCTTTATTTCAAGCAAAGGATGCCCAGAAGCAAGCGTAAGAGCAGCAGTGATGTAGCTGGTACAGCTAAGAACTGCCAAGCGTTAACAATGGAAACAATAGTGAAAATAATTGAGAGAGTGGAATGAGGCAAAAAGATGGAATTGGAGGCCCAGAGAAAGGATGAAGAGAGACAAGAGGAAGAAGAAGTAACTGAAGAACCGTAGAGATTCATGACGCAGGATATGGCAAGGGGATTTTCTTTATTTGAGGAGGCACTGTTAGTTTTTGAGGCACAGGACCCGAATGTTAAAGCAGCCATTCAGAATCCAATCCAGTGCTACTGTGTCACCTATGATGAGAAAAAAAGAGCTATGACCCAGACATCACTGGATCGCTTTTTCAAGAGGGTAGACAGAATTGAATCCAGCAAGGAACCAGATTCTGTGCCATCAACTTCAGGCGTGAGTGAAATTGCAGCTTGCCCTCCGTCTCCTATTGCTAACGATCCTTCAGCTCTACCATCTCCCACGTCCTCTCCCTCCTCCAGTCAGTAACTCTTCTTGCCTGTTCACTTGATGCCAGCCCCTGTATGCCAGCTGTTGTACTGTACTACTGAACTTTTCAAGTACTGTAAGATTAAAAATGTTGTAGTTTTTGTGTTTGTTTTTTATGTATTATTTGTGTTAAAAGTATTATAAACCTATTACAGTACAGTACTTTATAGCCGATAGTGTTAGTTGGGTACCTAGGCTAACTTTGTTGGACTTAGACCAAACTGGACTTACGAACGTGCTCTCAGAACAGAACTTGTTCGTATGTAGGGGACTTACTGTATTTGGTGAGATATCATTCTCAGACTTTCCTTTAGTTCCTTAGACATATTTTTCTTTAGCTCTTTTAACATATTTAAAATAGCTGATTTAAAGTATAAAATCATGCATGAGCCATATTTTCTTGTTTCTTTTCATGTCTTGCAACATTTTGTTGAAAACTGGACATTTAAATTAATATAATGTTGCAACTCTGGAAATCAGATTCTTCCCACCTTCCCAGGGTTGCTGTTGCTGCTACCTGTAGTTAATGATAATTTAGTGATTTCTCTGAACTAATTCTGTAAAGTCTATATTCTTTGTTATGTGTGGCTACTGAAGTCTCTAGTCAGTTTGCTTACTGATCAGCCAATGATTGAACAGAGATTTCCTTAAACACCTGGACTAAATCTTCAAGTCTTTGCTGAGAGTCTGTGTGTGTGTGCTGGGGCAGGTTTCAACAATACTCAGGCAATTTACAACTCTGCTTTAGCCTCCACTTCTGTACAGAGTGCCAAGGTCAGCTAGCAGTGGGAGATTAGGACCATCTCAGGTCTTTTCTGAGAATGTGCACAGCCCAAGGTGTGCATGTGGCATTCTAGATTTCCAGGAATATGCTGATTTCAAGGCACCTATGAACATCTCTTTTGGCCTCTCCTTTTAAACGTTATGGTTAGTCTACTCTTTTCCTTAACTGTTACTCATCACCCAAGACAGCTATGAAGTTAAAACTCTTGCCTGTAATTGTTTTAGACAAATGCGCCCCAGGAAGACGCTGTTAGTGATGGGCATACTCCAAGTCATGTCAAAAAAAAAACCCAATCCTTTCTATTGGTGGCTTTTAGGGAAGCACCAAAGACGCCAAATAATGAAAATTCTTTGGAGTGAAGGTCTTAAAGAGCTCCAGGTCCATTCTATTCCCTTGATACCAAGAAGGCAGGGCCGTTATTTTTCAAGATTATTGTTGAGCTGGAGAGTAGAAGAGGAGAATAGGGCAAGTTAAACACCACAAAGCTTGCCCTTCATGCAGAGATCAGACCATTTTTCTTGAACAGGCAATTCTTCATTTAGTTTCTAAAATTCTGGAAAAGTTGTAACAATATTTGCCAGCTTTAATGGAAGTGTACATTTTCAAAGGTCCTCACTCCACCATTTTCATTGTCATCTGGGCATTTATTTCTAAGAAAATCTCTTAAGTACTCCTAAGATTTACTTTCCAAACCCTTTATTGTGAGAACTCAGTTTTTACTACAACTTATTTTATCTGTTCTCACTTAAAATTCCTATGTTCAGAGTAGCTAAAATAAAAATTCATTATTGCTTTTACTTCTCATTTCTTGGATATTTGCAACTAATCTTGTTAATAGTTGTTTAGTGATATCAATAATTCAATTGGCATGATGAAATATAAATATTTCCTGCAGGAATTATTGAGAAATAAGAGATAATACATAGCTCTATCTACATGAACATAAGGGTTACAGCTATTATCAGCAGAAAACTTGTTTCAAAATAAGCGATGATAGACTTAGAGATAAGCCTGATTATTATAATTTGGGTACTATAGCCATGTTATTAAGAACCCAATCCTATTAAATTTGTGAAACTCATAATCCTTTAATCTAGTATAATCTGTTCTGCAATAACACATGGCCAAATCTTATGAAGCCCATCATTATCAAAAAGCGTATTTTAAAAACAATAATCTTGGGGGGAACCTTCAAGATGGCAATGAGTAAGACGTAGAGATCACCTTCCTCCCCACAAATACATCTACACGTGAAACAACTCCTACTGAACACCTACTGAACGCTGGCAGAAGACCTCAGACTTCCCAAAAGGCAAGAAACTTCCCACGTACCTGGGTAGGGCAAAAGAAAAAAAAACAGAGACAAAAAGTAGGGACGGGACCTGCGCCTCTGGGAGGGAGCTGTGAAGGAGGAAAAGTTTCCACGTGCTAGGAAGCTCCTTCACTGGCGGAGACGGGGACTGGCTGGGTGGGGAAGCTTTGGAGCCACAGAGGAGAGCACAGCAACAGGGAGGGGTGAAGAGCGCAAAGCGGAGAATCCCGCACAGAGGATCAGTGCCAACCAGAACTCCCCAGCCTGAAACACTTGTCTGCCCACTGGGGTGGTGTAGGGGCTGGACACAGAGGCTTGGGCTTCAGAGGTCAGACCCCAGGGAGAGGACTGGCATTGGCTGTGTGAAGACAGCCCGAAGGGGCTAGTGTGCCACAGCTGAGGGAGTCTGGGAAGAAGCCTGGGTCTGCCAGAGACGCAAGGGACCATTGTTGTGGGGTGCACAAGGAGAGGGGCAGGCCTGAAATAGAAGCTTCTTGCTCCATGTGCTCAGATGGCAGGAAACTGCCTACACAAGCTCCAGGGGCGGGAGTGGGCTGTAGCTGTTATTTCGGACCCCAGAAGCAGGCACAATGGCTACTGCTGCTGCTGCCACCAAGGGTTCTGTGAGCAAGTGCACTGTCCACACATTCCTGGGAGCCTGTGCAGCCCACTACTGCTGAGGATCCCGTGATCTGAGGCCAACCTCCCCAAGAGAGCGCATGGTATTGTGCTCAGGCTCAGGTTTGCAAGAGCCTCAGGCTGTTGCAAACTTCCTGCTGGCCTCTGCTGCCACAGGCACTTCCCACACATCCCAATGGTGATGGCTGTATCCCTCCCTTCCCCAGGCCTGAGTGAGCAAGTGAGCCCTAATCAGCTGATGCTTCGCTTCCTCTTGCCTGGGTGGGGAACAGACGCCTGCAGGTGGCCCACACACAGATGTGGGGCCAAAACCAAAGCTGAACTCCAGGGGCAGTGTGACCAAAGAGAGAGGGAAATATGCCCTTGCAGCCAGAGGAGCAGCGGATTAAATCCCCACAGTCGCCTTGGTAAACCCTGCATCTGTGGAATATATGAATAGACAAGGAGTGTTCCCACAATTAAGGCTGCAGACTCTAGGGGTAAGTGTGGAGTTTGGGGGCAAGTACACACGGGAGTCATGCCAGATCAGAGTCTGAACTGGCCCCACAGTGCCCACAGGTCAGTGCCCAGGGACTGACCTAGAAGTACTGGGGACATCCTGGGCAGGCAGGGATTGGCTGTGGCTCACTGTGGGGGCAGGACACTGACACTTGAAGGTCCAGGAAAATATTATTATTTTCTTCGTTTTCTTCTGTTGTTCTTTTTTTCAATTTTTCTTTTAATTTTTATTTACTTTTTCCTTACTTTTTTATCCTTTTATTTTTAATATTAAACATTTTTTTCTATTTCTACTTTACTTTCTCATTATATTGTGTTTTTTCCCTTGCCTTTGTTTTTTCCCCTTGTTTTGCTTTATTTTTCTTCTTTTTAACTATATTTTCTATTTTTACTTTACTTTTTTGCTGTTTTGTGTTTCTTCCTTTTGCTTTCTTCTTTCGTTTTTATCTTTTTCTTGTTTTGTGTGTTTTATGCTTTCTTTGCCTTTTTTTAGCTTGCTTCTGCTTTTGATTTGTTTTTGTTAGTTTAGTTTTAGTGTTTGTTTTTGTTTTGGGGTTCATTTATTTGTTTGCTTGTTCTCTTCTTTTTTTTTTTTTGCGGTACGTGGGCCTCTCACTGTTGTGGCCTCTCCCGTTGCGGAGCACAGGCTCCGGACGCGCAGGCTCAGCGGGCATGGCTCACGGGCCCAGCCCCTCCGCGGCACGCGGGATCCTCCCGGACCGGGGCACGAACCCGCGTCCTCTGCATCGGCAGGCGGACTCTCAACCACTGCGCCACCAGGGAAGCCCTCTCTTCTTTTTCTCTCTTTTTCTTTCTTGTGTGTGTGTGTGTGTGTGTGTGTTTATTTGTGTGTTTTCGTCTGTTTGGTTTTTCTTTTACCGTTTGTATTGGGGTTTTATTTCTCTGTTCATTTTCTTTTCTTTCTTTTTTTCCCTTTTCCTCTGTGCCTTGAGGCTTGCAGAGTTTTGTTACTCCAGCCAGGGGGTGGGCCTGAGCCTAAGAGGTTGGAGAGCTGAGTCTAGGATGTTGGACCACCAGAGAACTCCCGGCACCTCGGAATATTAATCGGTGAGAGTTCTCCCAGTGGTCTCCATCTCAACACTAAGACCTGGCTCCACCCAACAGCCAGCAAGCTCCAGTGCTGGATGCCTCATGCCAAAAAACTAGCAAGACAGGAACACAACCCCACCAATTAGTAGACAGCCTGCCTAAAATCATAATAAGCTTACAGACACACCAAAACACACAACCAGATGCATCACTGCCCATCAGAGGGACAAAATCCAGCTCCACCCATCAGAATGCAGGCACCAGTCTCCAGCACTAGGAAGCCTACACAAGCCACTGGACCAACCTCACCCACTGGGGGCAGACACTAGAAGTAAGAGGAACTATGACACTGCAGACTGAGGAAAGGAGAACCCAAACACAGTACGTTAAACAAAATGAGAAGACAGAGAAATATACTGCAAATGAAGGAGCAAAGTAAAAACCCAAAAGACCAAACAAATGAAGAGGAAATAGGCAGTCTATCTGAAAAAGAATTCAGAGTAATGATAGTAAAGATGATCCAAAATCTCAGAAATAAAATGAAGAAAATACAAGAAACATTTAACAAAGACCTAGAAGAACTAAAGAGCAAAAAAAACAGTGATGAACAACACAGTAACAAAAATTAAAAATACTCTAGAAGGAATCAATAGCAGAATAACTGAGGCAGAAGAATGGATAAGTGAGCTGGAAGATAGAATGGTGGAAATAACTGCCATGTAGCAGAATAAAGAAAAAACAATGAAAAGCATTGAGGACAGTCTCAGAGACTTCTAGGACAACATTAAAGGCACCAAGATTCGAATGACAGGGGTCCCAGATGAAGAAGAGAAAAAGAAAGGATCTGAGAAAATATTTGATGAGATTATAGTTGAACACTTCCCTAACATGGGAAAGGAAATAGTCAATCAAGTCCAGGAAGCGCAGAGCGTCCCACACAGGATAAACACAAGGAGAAACATGCCGAGACACATATTAATCAAACTATCAAAAATTAAATACACGACTTCCCTGGACTCTCTTCTTTTTCTCTCTTTTTCTTTCTTGTGTGTGTGTGTGTGTGTGTGTTTATTTGTGTGTTTTCATCTGTTTGGTTTTTCTTTTACCATTTGCATTGGGGTTTTATTTCTCTGTTCATTTTCTTTTCTTTCTTTTTTTCCCTTTTCCTCTGTGCCTTGAGGCTTGCAGAGTTTTGTTACTCCAGCCAGGGGGTGGGCCTGAGCCTAAGAGGTTGGAGAGCTGAGTCTAGGAATTATTTGTGTGTTTTCATCTGTTTGGTTTTTCTTTTACCATTTGCATTGGGGTTTTATTTCTCTGTTCATTTTCTTTTCTTTCTTTTTTTCCCTTTTCCTCTGTGCCTTGAGGCTTGCAGAGTTTTGTTACTCCAGCCAGGGGGTGGGCCTGAGCCTAAGAGGTTGGAGAGCTGAGTCTAGGATGTTGGACCACCAGAGAACTCCCGGCACCTCGGAATATTAATCGGTGAGAGTTCTCCCAGTGGTCTCCATCTCAACACTAAGACCTGGCTCCACCCAACAGCCAGCAAGCTCCAGTGCTGGATGCCTCATGCCAAAAAACTAGCAAGACAGGAACACAACCCCACCAATTAGTAGACAGCCTGCCTAAAATCATAATAAGCTTACAGACACACCAAAACACACAACCAGATGCATCACTGCCCATCAGAGGGACAAAATCCAGCTCCACCCATCAGAATGCAGGCACCAGTCTCCAGCACTAGGAAGCCTACACAAGCCACTGGACCAACCTCACCCACTGGGGGCAGACACTAGAAGTAAGAGGAACTATGACACTGCAGACTGAGGAAAGGAGAACCCAAACACAGTACGTTAAACAAAATGAGAAGACAGAGAAATATACTGCAAATGAAGGAGCAAAGTAAAAACCCAAAAGACCAAACAAATGAAGAGGAAATAGGCAGTCTATCTGAAAAAGAATTCAGAGTAATGATAGTAAAGATGATCCAAAATCTCAGAAATAAAATGAAGAAAATACAAGAAACATTTAACAAAGACCTAGAAGAACTAAAGAGCAAAAAAAACAGTGATGAACAACACAGTAACAAAAATTAAAAATACTCTAGAAGGAATCAATAGCAGAATAACTGAGGCAGAAGAATGGATAAGTGAGCTGGAAGATAGAATGGTGGAAATAACTGCCATGTAGCAGAATAAAGAAAAAACAATGAAAAGCATTGAGGACAGTCTCAGAGACTTCTAGGACAACATTAAAGGCACCAAGATTCGAATGACAGGGGTCCCAGATGAAGAAGAGAAAAAGAAAGGATCTGAGAAAATATTTGATGAGATTATAGTTGAACACTTCCCTAACATGGGAAAGGAAATAGTCAATCAAGTCCAGGAAGCGCAGAGCGTCCCACACAGGATAAACACAAGGAGAACCATGCCGAGACACATATTAATCAAACTATCAAAAATTAAATACACGACTTCCCTGGTGGCACAGTGATTAAGAATCCACCTGCCAATGCAGGGGACACGGGATTGAGCCCTGGTCGGGGAAGATCCCACATGGTGTGGAGCAGCTAAGCCCATGTGCCACAACTACTAAGCCTGCACTCCAGAGCCTGCAAGCCACAACTACTGAAGTCCATGCACCTAGAGACCATGCTCCACAACAACAGAAGCCACCACAATGAGAAGCCCTTGCACCGCAACAAAGAGTAGGCCCTGCTCGCCATAACTAGAGAAAAGCCTGCGCACAGTAACGAAGACCCAACACAGTCAAAAACTTAAAAAAAGAAAAATTAAATACAAAGAAAAAAACATTAAAAGCAGCAAGGGAAAAGCAACAAATAACATACA